>NC_091231.1:10758460-10870960 GCF_040958095.1 Procambarus clarkii | reverse complement strand
ACAGAATAAGGAAGGAAAGCGGGATAGGGAAGGAAAGGTGGAATGGTAGGCCAATAGGGAAGAAATGAAGAATAGCAGAGGAATAGGGAAGTAATGGGGAATGGTATGGGAATAGAGAAGGAAATGGGAATGATAGAGAACAGAAAAGGAAATGGGAATGTGGCAAGAGATAAATGAAGGGGGAATAAGGAAAGAACAAGTAAAAGTAGATAATAGAGAAGGAGAAAAGGGGAATAGGGAAGGAAAAGGTACAGGAATACGGAAGGAAAGGGGGGAGCAGAAATGGGTGAAATTTTGAAATATGGGAAATGTTGAAGAAACAAATATAAGAGAATAAGAAAAGGCGATGAAAGATCTCGAATATGGAAAGGGAATAATGAGACAGAAAAAAGAATGGAATGGAAAGGGAATGAGATAGAAAATAAAATGCAAAAAGTGGGAGGGGGGGGGGAGGAATATAATAGAGGATAAATGATATGAAAATGAAGAAAAAGGAAGGGGGCCTAGAGGGAGAAAAGCCCCCCTCAGGGGACGAACCCTGAGAGGGTGTGGGTACCGGTGGGGACCCCCACCTGGGTAATTGTACCCCGGGGCCGCCCGGGGTGTGGTAATAATTATACAGCTCCTCCTGTCTCCTTCACACACCTGATAATATTACCCGGGAAGGAATATTATCTTGATCATCATTAGTAGTAGTATTCTTATCATTATTAGAATGATAATTATAATACTCCACACATCCACTGGGAAGTGTGGATGATAATTTATATATGGCGCGGGTGTCGATTAGTAATTTCTGAGCTTCTGTAGTAATTGCTTTTGGAATCATTCCTTATTAAGACCACTCTAGCCCAGTCGATAGAGCTTTGGCCTAACACGCCTCGGGTCCGTGGTTCGAGTCCCCTCAAGCCCAGGTGAATGAAATTAACCTTTAGGCCTGGTCGAGGACCGGGCCGCGGGGGCGCTAAGCCCCGAAACCATCTCGAGGTAACCCCCCCCCCCCTCTCTAGGCCTAATACACGATATCTGAGACCTAATATAGCACATATGTGTGCTATATTAGGCCTAGGAATATTTAGGTTTGTGTTTTAGCTTAATATATTTTAAAAGAATTTCTTACTAGTCAGTATACTGCTATCTAGAAGCTAAGTACGTACGGATTCTGACTATTGACGATTGTCACAATAGGTACTATCTGAACAGGACGATGGTTTGTGTATTCACCTAGTTGGGCTTGCGGAGGTAGAGCTCTGCTCTTTTGGCCCGCCTCTCAACTGTCAATGAACTCTTACTAACTACTATTTTTTTCCCCCACACACACACACCCCAGAAAGCAGCCCGTGACAGCTGACTAACTCCCAGATACCTATTTACAGCTAGGTAACAGGGGAATCAGGGTGAAATAATAATAATAATTTATAGGGAAAGCGCCAAGCCATTACGACTATATAGCACTGGGAAGGGGTCAGGATAAGGATTTGGGATGGGATGTGGGGGAAAGAATGGTGCCCATTGCTTCTCGCCGGCGCCGGGAATCGAACCCTGGACCACAGGATCACGCGTCCATCGTGCTGTCCAGTCAGCCACCGGCCTGACTGACCACCGGTGTGTGATAAACCTTGAGAGTGTGTCATATCCTTGAGACGGAATTGGGACGTTCTTGGGAGACTGAACAACCTCAGTGTTGCTTACCACAGCAACAACGTGAAAGCAAATAAACGGAATTGGCAAAATTTAAGAAAAGAAGAGGAGACAGATGGAGGATAAAGAGGGAGAGGGGAACCGTAAAGGTGGTTTGGGAGGGGAACTGAATGTCAGGAAGAGTTAAAAAGGGGACAGTCCAGAGGGAAAGATAAAAAAAACGACTGATTAAAAAGGAAGGATAAAATAGAGGAAGAGATAAAAGGGAGAGAGAGAATAGGCAGAGGAAAAACAAAGTAGAGAAATTGACGGAGAGAGAGAAAGGGAAGGAAAGATAAAAGAAGGGGTAGAAAAAACAGAAAGGGGAGATGGAGGAAGAAAGAGAGAAAGAAAGTGAACAAATGAACACACAACAAACGGGTGAGGATTCTCCCCCCCCCCCCCAGCTTGAGAAGCGAACCTAATCCCCCTTAACAGAGCCCAAACCCCTGTTAGTCCAATATTATATAAACATCACTATTCGTACAGTTTCAACAGACCCCGAGAGGCCGGGACCAGTGAGTTATCAAAGAACAGCTGCTAACTACTTCAAAGACTTCCAACAGTGTCTTGAGAAGACGAACCCCCACAGTGAACCATACGAGGCTCAACTTAAAGGGCAATTAGGAACGAAACCTTAAGATGAGAGCGGACAGGAAGACAATTCTAGCAACATTAATAATAATTTGGCAACATCATGGAGCCAGTCGGCCGAGCGGACAGCACGCTGGACTTGTGATCCTGTGGTCCTGGGTTCGATCCCAGGCGCCGGCGAGAAACAATGGGCAGAGTTTCTTTCACCCTATGCCCTTGTTACCTAGCAGTAAAATAGGTACCTGGGTGTTAATCAGCTGTCACGGGCTGCTTCCTGGGGGTGGAGGCCTGGTCGAGGACCGGCCGCGGGGACACTAAAGCCCCGAAATCATCTCAAGATAACCTCAAGAAGAAGATCATATGCTCTCCTTTCTGAAATCCAAAACTTTTTCAACTTAAAGAGATGAAAGGTCATTAAGGAAAAGGAGTCCAGGGACCCGAGTTCAATCCCATCGCTTGCCCTTAATATATCTTCATTTACTATAACTTTTTTTCTTCTTTTTTTTTGAGATTTGACTGTATGTGTTGACCTCATCGGGTCTTTATTCATGCAGGTCATTTTTCCCCAACATCTCCTTGATGCAGTCACATCTGTATCCTCATCATGCATCTCAATTGAACAAGTTTAGATTTAGAAAAGACCTGGGTAAATACTGGTTTGGAATCATAGTTGTTGATTTGTGGATGTGATCACCGAGTGACATAATACACGTGGGATCATTGATTGTTTCAAGCGATGATTATAAACATATAATGAGTTTGGGATGTAATAAAGCTGCCTCGTATGGATCAATTAAGCCTTCTGCAGTTTACTTAATACTTATGTTCTAATGTTATATCTTGAGGTTATCTTGAGATGATTTCGGGGCTTTAGTGTCCCCGCGGCCCGGTCCTCGACCAGGCCTCCACCCCCAGGAAGCAGCCCGTGACAGTTGACTAACACCCAGGTACCTATTTTACTGCTAGGTAGCAGGGGCATAGGGTGAAAGAAACTCTGCCCATTGTTTCTCGCCGGCGCCCAGGATCGAACCCAGGACCACAGGATCACAAGTCTAGCGTGCTGTCCGCTCGGCCGACCGGCTCCCTTTGTTAGTGTAATGTTAGTGTTTATCGACGAGCAAATCCGTTCAGCAAGGATATCAAAATTGGAGAAATTGGGCTTCAAGTCCTATTCGCCATCTTAGAAGAGCCCAACGTTTTTCCCATATCAGCCTGACCTTTTCTTTCTTAATACTTTAAGAAAAGAAATGAGCTAAGTGAAGGGTGTTTTAAATATCTCTGTCAGTTCCTAAGTGGCCGAGTTTTAAATACTTTGGCGCGCCAAGACCAACACGGAGCGAGGAAGAAGCGACTGGAGGAAAGAAGACGCTCTCTTCAAAAAGCAATTTGAACTACGTAAAGCACCGAGTCCGTAGTTCCGTGATTAAGTGAGCTCCTCCGGCGCTTCAGTCCACCAGCCGGGGCTCTCGTCAGCCAGGTTTACCTGGTTGATACCTGCTTGATGGGGTTCTGGGAGTTCTTCTACTCCCCAAGCCCGGCCCGAGGCCAGGCTTGACTTGTGAGAGTTTGGTCCACTAGACTGTTGCTTGGAGCGGCCCGCAGGGCCACATACCCACCACAGCCCGGTTGGTCCGGCACTCCTTGGAGGAATAAATCTAATTTTTGGGGGAACCATTATCTTATTCAACAATTAAGGTGATCAATGGGCACCTGATTGTGGCCAACTAGTTACCGAAGTCGGGCCAACGCTCTCTGAAATCAACACAAAATAGAACTCGAAACAATGGATATAAATTAGATGAGCTTAGATTCAGTGAACACCTGGGTAAATACTGGTTTGGAAACAAGGTTGTTGATTTATGGAGCGAATTACCGGATGACGTAATAAATGCTGGAACACGTGATTATATATATATATATATATATATATATATATATATATATATATATATATATATATATATATATATATATATATATATATATATATATATATATATATATGACAATGTCAGACCACGGAGGAAAATGAAACAGGAATTTCCTTAAGTACTTTCGTATATTAAATACATCTTCAGAAGGAATTCCTTCTGAAGATGTATTTAATATACGAAAGTACTTAAGGAAATTCCTGTTTCATTTTCCTCCGTGGTCTGACATTGTCACATTCTTAATCACGTGTTTATTTTCGTGATATACACACACACACACACACACACATATATATATATATATATATATATATATATATATATATATATATATATATATATATATATATATATATATATATATATATATATCACGTGCCTAACTGCCTTATTCGTCCAGAGTGACGAAGGGTAGGGCGAGGTGACTGTTGCCAGAGTCAGGCACTCTCAGTGGAGAACCACTGTACCACTATCACTGGACTACCACAGGGACACCACCATTGGGACACCACCACTGGACCACCAATGGAACACCACCACTGGAACACCACCACAGGGACACCACCACTGGGACACCATCACCATTCCCCCCCCCCCCCATTAACCCCCGGAATCGACCCTGGGCCAGGCTCGCATTCTCCTGGCCGTCTTCCCTTGCAAGCTAGACTAAATCAAAGATCACTATCGAGAATTAGCTCCTGGCGGGGCACAGGCCACAGCAAGCCATTCAGGCAGCTAAGGAGGCAAGATAGCCCGGGACTAGAGAGAAGGGCGCGATCTGATAGCGAATATGCACTGCTGAGTCGACCGATTTCTCAAGCGTTGTCAGATCTGGCCATTACGCCAGTGAGTTTAGAGGCGGCAGCAGTATCTCGGGGGAGCGAGATTTAAGAGCCTCCGGGAGGCGGATATAGTAAGACTTATGAGCGTCCGAGGCGGGTGCAGGCGGGATTGGCGAGCGTGGAGGAACACTAGAGTATATCAGGGTAGCCTGCGAGCGCCTGCCAGCTGCGCTTAGCAACACGGGAACGAGCAGGGTGCCGCCGAGTCTGGTAGTGGCAAGAAACCCAGGAGTTGGAAGGGTGACAAGAGGCCAGGTTGGCCCGCAGGCCGTCATAAACCATAGCTACCAAGAATTCCATATCTCGTAGAGTGGAATAAATTTTAATTTTGCCCCAAGAGGCGGGTTTATTGGGCAGCGCCACTCATCCTGTGAGTGGACACACCGCCATAGCAGCATGTACAACACTCCCCAATAGGAAGAAAACCCGCTGGGTTGTTCATTCTGTCACGTGTTCCCAGACATAGCTGGGGCTTGCTTAACTGTCTCAAGTGAACAGCTTCGCAAACAAGTGGAATATTGCCATTAAGCCAGGCACTTAATCCCTCGGGCTCTCCAACACTTACATCTGTGCTCATGGAAAAGAGAATGATGTGGGTTGTTAAAAAATATACACATTATTCTTAATTTCCAAGTCATCCTTCAAGGATTCTTTTAGAGTCATGTAAATTAAATTGCCCTTATTGACAATAATCACCCCATCCTCCTCACATGACTACTTTTCTAACTACGTCTTCGAAACAACTAATATGTAGTACTGGCGCCATTTGTTGTACTTTTTTATTCTCAGGAAAAAATGAAGCTAAACCAAACTTACATATTCCCAGGTCTAGCATAGCACATATATGTACTATATTAGGCCTCAGATAGCGTGTATTAAGCCTAGGATGGTTAGATAAGGTCTTAGTTATTAGTAACATATATAACATCTGTTACGGTTTGTCCAGATTCAATTCGATAATACAAACGTCTACTTTCTGGTGGTCCATCACGACATGAACGACCAGACGGTACTGTACTGTACCATCGACGCGCGTCCTTACTGCAAGTAGTTCCATTACTGGGGGAAGGATATGGCCTGGTAGTAACACTACAGCCTGGTAACCACTCCATGACCATTCTCAACGGCCTCATCCTCAACCCCTATGGTCCTGATCCTCAACACCTATGGTCCTGATCCTCAACACCTATGGTCCTGATCCTCAACCCCTATGGTCCTGATCCTCAACCCCTATGGTCCTGATCCTCAACCCCTATGGTCCTGGTCCTCAACCCCTATGGTCCTGATCCTCAACCCCTATGGTCCTGATCCTCAACCCCTATGGTCCTGATCCTCAAGCCTATGGTCCTGATCCTCAACATCTATGGTCCTGATCCTCAACCCCTATGGTCCTGGTCCTCAACCCCTATGGTCCTGATCCTCAAGCCTATGGTCCTGATCCTCAACATCTATGGTCCTGATCCTCAACCCCTATGGTCCTGGTCCTCAACCCCTATGGTCCTGGTCCTCAACCCCTATGGTCCTGATCCTCAAGCCTATGGTCCTGATCCTCAACATCTATGGTCCTGATCCTCAACCCCTATGGTCCTGGTCCTCAACCCCTATGGTCCTGGTCCTCAACCCCTATGGTCCTGGTCCTCAAGCCTATGGTCCTGATCCTCAACACCTATGGTCCTGATCCTCAACACCTATGGTCCTGATCCTCAACCCCTATGGTCCTGATCCTCAACCCTATGGTCCTGATCCTCAACTCTATGGTCCGGGTTGAGGACCACAGGACCATTCCTTTCCTAAAGAGTTCAACGCGTTTCAGCCTCAAACCGGAAAATGTAGAATAATTAATATGAAATCTACTGCTCCCTATCACTATCCCCCCCCCCCCACAGGCAGGCACCGCGCCCTCCCCAACCTGCTCTATCAACAACTACCCCCCCCCCCAACCACAACCACCACCTACCACCACCACAACCCTCCCCACCCGCCAGATCTGGTCAATGGCGGCATCTGTCTCCAGTGTATACACAAACGGAATATCTATTGGGGTGTCCCGTGAAGCCGAATTATCCTCTGCATCTACAATGAGGGCTACTGGCTTTGTAACTTTACATATGTTGGGCGCGGTTCACTTTATCAAAAGAGGAACCTAAGTGGCTTAGAGAGACTCAAAATGCCTGCTATTTGCACAAGATCCGCTATCAGCTTGCTAAAAGAGAAAACAGCAGCTATATTACCGTATACGATTACTTTATAATATAATTATTATAATATGATTATAATATATTAGCTAATATCAGCTAATATATTGTGGTCATAAAAGGTGAGATCCTGGCTGGGTCGAGCTCTCCCGTGTCAGCAACCCCTGACAAGCTCAGATCATAACAATTGGTCGCAATTAAAATATAAACTGTACCTAAATTCTTTGAAGAGATAACTTGCAGATGATTGTACGGGATGATTGGAGAGAGAGAGAGAGAGAGAGAGAGAGAGAGAGAGAGAGAGAGAGAGAGAGAGAGAGAGAGAGAGAGAGAGAGAGAGAGAGAGAGAGAGAGAGAGAGAGAGAGAGAGAGAGAGAGAGGGGGGGGGGGGGGGGGCAGGCAGGCAGGCACACAGCAAATTGTCTGGCTTCAAAAGTCGCCAGCCTAAATTAACGTGGAGATGATTTAAACAGAGACTATGTACATGTGGGGGAAGCTGTTGTCTACGGTCGTAACCAAAATGTTTACCTCTGTAATACATCTGAGCTTTGGCCAAACTGTCGACACCAGGATCGTCGGTAAGGCGGACAGTAACTGAATGATGATGGACTCGACATTCGTGTGAAGAATGCTACGCATGATTTGGTTTTCAAATCAGGCGTTCAGGGGGTTATCTCTCGCCAAGCTTTACTGAAATCAGCTTTTAGTACATTTGAATAAACTTTTAAGCTTTCAGCTATTGGCTTCGATTATCGACGTTACGCTGATTCTCACACTGTTGAACCAAGATCAAATACCTGGAAACTTCTTTGTCTGAACAACTTGTACTTCATACTCTGAACTACCTGTTCCTCTGAACTACCTGTTCCTCTGATCTACCTGTTCCTCTGAACAACCTGTACCTCTTCCTCTGAACTACCTGTACCTCTTCCTCTGAACTACCTGTACCTCTTCCTCTGAACTACCTGTACCTCTTCCTCTGAACTACCTGTACCTCTTCCTCTGAACTACCTGTACCTTTACCTGTACCTTTGTTGCAGTTGGTGTAATTTATATATTGTTTTTTCCAGCACGATATATTTTTGTATTTCTTAATACTTTTTCATTATATTACTACTGCAGTACATGGCTAGCTAACAGTTAGAGCCAGAACCATAATTCCGTGACCATTCTCAGGTCAGAAAGATTTAGGATTGGACTGACTTCTTCTGGCATCAATAATTTCGATACTTTTCGACATCAACAATTAAAAAATCAATCCCTTCCAGTCCCATGTTCCTTCCAAAAATACCGTCATTTTTCGCTAGAACCCCAAATTAAAGAGGGTTGCAGGCGCCATCTTTTAAATTAAGTTTGGAGACAGAGCATCTAAAATCATGTACGATTCAAACACGACTGTTACGATTCAAACAGTCTCCGTGGTGTAGTGGTAAGACACTCGCCTGGCGTTCCGCGAGCGCTATGTCATGGGTTCGTATCCTGGCCGGGGAGGATTTACTGGGCGCAATTCCTTAACTGTAGCCTCTGTTTAACGCAACAGTAAAATGTGTACTTGGATGAAAAAACGGTTCTTCGCGGCAGGGGATCGTATTCCAGGGACCATAGGATTAAGGACTTGCCCGAAACGCTACGCGTACTAGTGGCTGTACAAGAATGTAACAACTCTTGTATATATCTCAAAAAATTATATTTACTCGGGTAAATCGACGACGAAGATTCTTAATGTGAATTAGTTTGACGTTGCATCAATTTGAAAGCCAAGATGGCCGCCATCCGGCAGAGAAACTGAAATTTTGAATAGGATGACTTAGGATCGTGAATTGACACATGAACAAATCCACAAGGGCCGTGACGAGGATTCGAACCTGCGTCCGGGAGCATCCCAGACACTGCCTTAATCGCCTGAGCTACGACAGGGCTCCTCGTCACGACCCTTGTAGATTTGTTCACTTGATGCATCACGTTAATGTGATCTCTGTGTGTAATTGACACATTATTTCGGTCAAATCTATAATGGTCGCGGAATTGAGTTTCTGATTATTGCATTGTTATTTTTGTTTAATTTCATGTCACACACATATGGTTTATGTACTTAGTTCCGTCTTTGTTGGGAGCGCACGAGCCTTGAGAAGCATAGTGTTGAGCTGTTACAGCCATAGTGATAGCCGTAGTGTAGTGTTGAGCTTAACAGCCATAGTGATAGCCGTAGTGTAGTGTTGAGCTTAACAGCCATAGTGATAGCCGTAGTGTAGTGTTGAGCTTAACAGCCATAGTGATAGCCGTAGTGTAGTGTTGAGCTTAACAGCCATAGTGATAGCCGTAGTGTAATGTTGAGCTGTTACAGCCATAGTGATAGCCGTAGTGTAGTGTTGAGCTTAACAGCCATAGTGATAGCCGTAGTGTAGTGTTGAGCTTAACAGCCATAGTGATAGCCGTAGTGTAGTGTTGAGCTTAACAGCCATAGTGATAGCCGTAGTGTAGTGTTGAGCTTAACAGCCATAGTGATAGCCGTAGTGTAGTGTTGAGCTTAACAGCCATAGTGACAGCCGTAGTGTAGTGTTGAGCTGTTACAGCCATAGTGATGGCTGTTAAGACGTCCACCGCTGTGTCTTGTGTGGCGGGCCTCGCAGTAAAGCCACCCATGCCAGGGTCTCCGTTGAGTGTAGGGAAAATCTCAGTAAAAGCGCCGTGTTGTGGGGCGGTCTTGACAAGCTGGGAGACGTCTACACGACGGTCCATTGACAAGCTGGTAGACGTCTACACGACGGTCCATTGACAAGCTGGTAGACGTCTACACGACGGTCCATTGGGATAATGATCCCGGTGGACAATGTGTCCATAAATGATGTAAGTTGATCTTATGGCATGTCAAGAAACTGACATTCTTGGCCAAGACAAGACAAATAACACGGAGAAGCACGGAGAGAAATCAAGGTCAGAGCTGCTGCAATGGAAGGGAAGCGCTCTCACGGCAGTGATCGATCTGGTTGTAGTCTGTCAACTTGTGCACTTCACACAGTTCAAGTATGTTTATTGAGACAAGAAAGAAATACATCTCAAACGGATAGAGTAGCTTAGGCTATTTCTACCCTCCCTTCGCCCAGTTACTGTACCAGTGTTGTCGAGGAGTGTATGATCCTGGTTAGCTCCAATGGCACACACAGGGAGCCAGAGACTGTAATATGTAGATCTACAGGAACCTTAGACCGTTCTTATCGACATGAGCAAGCTCTCAAGGAATGCAACTCGATGAGGAGATCGACAGACGCACCATGGCGCCCCGCAGAAGTGGTCGGTCTATATCCACAAGATGTCATCTATTATCCTTGCCCGCCATGGTGATACTGAAACATATCATCTGTGTGAATGATGACACCCCATACTAAATACAAAGAGTGAGACCTGAAGATAAAGGGGTAAGGCACATATCCCAACACCTACAAGAAATTGAGAGACACTTTCCCTTCTGCCCAAGCTTTCGAAACGTTGTACAGTCAGCAATAAGAGGCGGCTTTGGCATGTGGAGTCCCTTCTAACCACTCTTTGCAAGTCAAATATTCCATCATTATCTATTGAAAATAGATTTCTACTTTCGTTTCTGTAGTTAAAATCCCAAACTGCTCCCCCTACCTGATGCTATGAAGTGTTGCTGTAACTCCTCGGCTACCCTCGCCTCGGGGGCCTCGTAGCCTGGTGGATAGCGCGCAGGACTCGTAATTCTGTGGCGCGGGTTCGATTCCCGCACGAGGCAGAAACAAATGGGCAAAGTTTCTTTCATCCTGAATGCCCCTGTTACCTAGCAGTAAATAGGTACCTGGGAGTTAGTCAGCTGTCACGGGCTGCTTCCTAAGGGTGGAGGCCCGGTCGAGGACCGGGCCGCGGGGACACTAAAGCCCCGAAATCATCTCAAGATAACCTCAAGATAACCCTCGAGAGGGTGGGATGAGGTACATAATAAAATCATTAAATCGGTGTATAGTTTTTATTTGATTCCACGTCTGTTTTCTTGTAAACAAAGTCTTTATTACTTTAAAGATTGTCTTTACTAAGTGATTTAATGCCAGAGTTAAGTATTCACAGCTGTTTTACAAATTTTGACTTATTTAGCTCAGGAGATGAGGGGAGCTGCGGTTATCTTGAGGTTATCTTGAGATGGTTTCGAGGCCTAGCGTCCCCGCGGCCCGGTCCTCGACCAGGCCTCCTTATTGTTAAGTTAGGCTAGAGGTATAGCTAGATATATCTATCAAGCTAGATAGGCATACAGCCTCATATACCTGCCCCCATGCTGAAACCGGCCAATCATATTGTTACGTTGTTCAACGTCGTAACAACGTAGGGAAGATACAGCGTAATGAAGCAAGAAAATGTTGGACGTTGTGGGAACGTGGTTAGGCCGCTGGCGGTGGAGGGACGAGGCGGGCCCCTGAACCCTGGTACACACACGGACGAGGCGGGCCCCTGAGCCCTGGTACGCACACACACACACACACCGGGTCCTCTTTCCCCTCGTCCACTGTAACCCAACCGTGTACATAAATATGTAATGTCGGGGGGAGGAGGGTGGGGGGGGGGGTGTTGGCGAGCATGGAGGAGGAGGAGGAGTGGGGTAGACTAGTGTAGTTTTTGACATACTCTGTACGTGGTCAGTGGACCAGTTATATAACAAGTGATTATTAATGTATTTGCTGACCTATAATTGTCATTTGTTACTGTGGTATCTTTTACAGTGCTCAAAAGCACTGTAAAAAAAAAATATATATATATATATATATATATATATATATATATATATATATATATATATATATATATATATATATTATAGATATATATTATATATATATATATATATATATATATATATATATATATATATATATATATATATATATATATATATATATAATATGCGAACAAGCTTGAATGGTCCCCAAGCTAATATGCAACTGAAAACTCCAAACCCCAGAAGTGATTCGAACCCAGACAGCCAGGGGCACTATGCAATTGGCGTACCTGGTACCTTAACCACTCGACCAACTGTGACCGTACAAAAGACATTGGGAGCCGAGGCTATATCCCCAACGTCCCGACGGCACTTGGTGGTAAGCTTGGGCATAGTTATTTAATCGAAATCACCACAAGTGACTGTAGTTCACTGTGTTTGCCTTGCGAGTGACTTACGACTGTGGTCTTTCAAGCATTCTGCTCCTCTGGGATATCATCCCGCTCGTTGTATAGGTTTTGCTGCCGTGATTCTCTCTCAACGTAACTAAGCCGAGTGTAATAGTGTTAAGTTTTTGTAATGAACTTATATTAGGTTACACGCTCAATTAACTCGTGTTCCTGCTACTGCTCTCACGTCGGAGTCACTTAATAATTCTTGAAGCATGTCAGGGGTGGCGCTGCTTCACAGCCTTGCACCAATACAAATTTTTGGTGTATGGCCCGTTAACATTGTAAGCTGTTAAGCGATGGTCGTTTGGGCAGGACGACGACCCCTGACGCAAGATAACACTATCATAGTGGAATAGATCATTACTTCGTGTCATTATCTAGGCCACTGGCGTATTGAAATCTTATTATGGGCTCTTTGGGTACCTTAAATTACCAGTGCAAGCTGCAATTGCAGGTCTTCTTGAGAACCCAGTCATTACAAATGGTTTACAATGACAAAAAAACTCGTTGCATTGCCAGTTCTTAATATTTTGTCAACTTATCTTATGATGGATGCTGGCATAAGTCACGCCTAATTACCTTCTGTTGCACACACACACAAACAACACCATTCCCGCAATGTTTGCCTGGCGTCCTGGATTATGTCATCCAGGCGTCTGGTGGTGGACCACTGTACCTGCCAGGGGTGGTGGACCATACTGTACCTGCCAGTGGTGCTGGACCATACTGTACCTGCCAGTGGTGGTGGACCACACTGCCCCTGCCAGGGGTGGTGGACCACACTGTACCTGCCAGGGGTGGTGGACCATACTGTACCTGCCAGTGGTGGTGGACCACACTGCCCCTGCCAGGGGTGGTGGACCATACTGTACCTGCCACGGGTGGTGGACCACACTGTACCTGCCACGGGTGGTGGACCACACAGTTGCTAAGTAGCAACAGCAGGAACAACACCTAGTAAACCCCAGGAGTCGTCTACCTTGACAACCACAACCCGATCAACAGTTTACGTGATCCAAAACGCGTATAAATAAAGAAGAACAGACGCAAATGATGATGAATTGAACTCGAGGCAAAAAAAAAAATCCAAATTGGTGTATAATAATAGATAGGAAGAGTAGTAGTGTTGAGAGGCACGCCAGGCTGGGAGGAGGTAGTGGTGGTGGGGGCTGAGTAATTGTGGGGGTCGGCGGCCCACCACCACGTACAGGGGGGATATTATCAAGGGCAGTCACGTTAGAAGGCAGCCGTAGAGTGGTTGTACCTACCTAGAGTGGTTGTACCCACCTAGAGTGGTTGTAACCACCTAGAGTGGTTGTAACCACCTAGAGTGGTTGTAACCACCTAGAGTGGTGGTGTGGTTCCCCATGTTGCCTTGAAACTGGTACTTTAATGAATGCCTGCCCTCCCCCACCCACTCTCTCTCTCTCTCTCACACACACACACACCAGGAAGCAGCCCCTAGCAGCTGTCTAACTCCCAGGTACCTATTTACTGCTAGGTAACAGGCGCATCAGGGTGAAAGAAACTCTGCCCATTTTGTTTCTGCCATCACCGGGATCGAACCCGGATCCTAGGATTACGAGTCCAGAGCGCTGTCCACTCAGCTATCAGGCTGTGTGTGTGTGTGTGTGTGTGTGTGTGTGTGTGTGTGTGTGTGTGTGTGTGTGTGTGTGTGTGTGTGTGTGTGTGTGTGTGTGTGTGTGTGTAGGAATGGTGGCGGGTGCCGCCATTTAACTAGGTCAAGGTAAGACAGGACACATTTACACTTTAAATAAATGTAAACACAGTCAGCCAGCAGTACACAGTCAGCCAGCAGTACACAGTCAGCCAGCAGTACACAGTAGTACACTTACACCGCGCACTACCGCAGTGTTACCCGTCCTCCACCAACCACAACACTGAGACCACGTGCACCAGGCACCCATCTGTCTACACACACCTCAAGTTAAGGAAAACGTAAGCCATTTCAAGAATAATAGTTTCAATTTGATATACATGTATTTTCGGCAGAAACAAAATAGGCAGAGTTTCTTTCACCCTGATGCCCCTGTTACCTAGCAGTAAAATAGGTACCTGGGAGTTAGACAACTGGAAACGACACTGTTCATCTTCCAGACCCAGACTGACAGCTTCTGGGCCCCATTAGGATCAACTTACTAAGAATATCACCACAAAATAACTCAAAATATAACTACAAAAGGGACATAACTAGTCAACCTCTCTGTGTGTTCTTGAAGAAACACCTACAAAGTCCATCTAGTCACGTCAGACCGCGAGCAGCGGTGTCTAACAGCCTGGTTGACCAGACCACCAACCAGAAGGTCTGGTCAAAGACCGCGCTGCAGGGACATTGATCCTCGGAACCACCTTAAGATAACCATAAGGTAACAGATAGGAACCTTAAACCCGACCTTAATAGCCGCTACGGAGCCTAGCAAACATAGCGTTTGAGGAGCAACACACCTTCGTGGTCCTAAAGGCATACTTTCAGGGCGCTCGCTAAGGGCACGAAATACTCCCAGAGACCAGGAGGAGGAGGAGGAAGGCTCCCGTACCTTCAGGCCCTTGCTAAGGGCATGCGAGTACCAAAGGCAAGATCAATAATGGTGGCGAGGCATCACAGGGCGGGTAAGATGTCCCAAAGTGTCCCACAAAGCACCCACTTGAAGACCTGCTGGAAATGGAATTGCACCGCTAGACACAACGAGATCACAAGACCTTCGTCGAATGTTATACGATGAGACGAACAAGAGCGACTCCTGAGATGAAGGGACACCTCACACTTCTGGAAAACTCTTATCGGCTCTTTAATACAGGTGCAAGTATCTAGTCACAAGTGGATTTATTATATCTAAATATATTCCCTAAGATCATAACAATAAAGGACACTGTGCTTCTTTTTTTGGGGAATAAACAGAAACTTCCAAAAGTTGACAAAGGAATTTCCACAGAAACACTAAAGACCTCGGCTAAGAGGCACGGAATTAGAAAACCTTGGAATTTGCATATAAGAACATAAGGATTGGGAGAAGCTGCCAAAAGCCAGTGGCCCATATGAAGCAGCTCTTATTTACTTCCACCCAAACTTATATACATGTCTAACCTACGCTTGAAACAATGCGATCCCATGTCAATTATAATACTCCCAACCCACAGATCAGAAAATATAGAATTGACGACGTTTTGGGCCACCCTGGACCATTATCAAGACGACGTTTTGGGCCACCCTGGACCACCCTGGACCACCCTGGACCATTATCAAGACGACGTTTTGGGCCACCCTGGACCACCCTGGACCATTATCAAGTCCTGTAATGAAACAAAATCAAGAGGCGGAGAAAGTCAATTTATAATTCGTCAACCCTTTATTTTCAGTTTTTGTGGCGTGAGTTTAATTTTCTGCCTCGTGATTGTGACTCATGGTCAGAAACGTGTATTATATTTCCTGGCGAATGGTTATCTTGAGGTTATCTTGAGATGATTTCGGGGCTTTTTAGTGTCCCCGCGGCCCGGTCCTCGACCAGGCCTCCACCCCCAGGAAGCAGCCCGTGACAGCTGACTAACACCCAGGTACCTATTTTACTGCTAGGTAACAGGGGCATAGGGTGAAAAACTCTGCCCATTGTTTCTCGCCGGCGCCTGGGATCGAACCCAGGACCACAGGATCACAAGTCCAGCGTGCTGTCCGCTCGGCCGACCGGCTCCTTATGGTTCATATAATGGTTCATATAAATCTACAACCATTTTCAACTCAATATTAAGCCAGATCTTTCTTCAGTCAAGCGAAATTCAGACGGTCTAAAATTAAATGAACCAGAGATGTACAAAAGGGTTTCTGACAAGCTGGGAGAAATAATTCTCCTATATACTGTTTACAAAAATAGCTTTCCTGTCCCTCTTCTCTTTCCGGTTCGAGGTCAAGCGACCTTTTTTCCAGTTAGGTGAGTTTGAACCCCTGCATCAAACGCCAGGCTCGCTTTTTGCCGACTCTTGTGCCAGGCATCGTTTCTCCTGACTCCCCCCCCCCCCCCCACCCACTCACGTGAACAGAGTGCCAGGTGGGTCAACACCCATCACTGGCACTCCAGACAGAACAGCAGCAGGTAGGGCCAACCCATCCTTCTGTTTACATAGTAGTTTTTGTAACTATATGCACCATAGTATAATGATTAACGTATTAAAAAATTCGATAGTAGAATTTGGTACTATTCACTTTATAGTCTGAAGAAATTAAGCTTAAAAACAAACTTAAATATTCCTAGGCCTGTATAGTACACATTTGTACTATATTAGGCCTCAGATATCGTTTATTAGGCCTAGGAAGGTTAGGTTTGGTTACTTTATTTTGTCTTTGCAACATTAAAAGAAAATCTTTTCTGGCTTGTCCAAATTCAAATCGTATCGATTTCAACTTTTTAATTGTGTTGTAAGTCGGTATATGTACTATGGTCCTCATAGTTACTCTAAGTACTACTAAAATAGGAGGATAACAAGTCAAAAAGAAAAACAATCATGCTCCAGTCGGTAGTGAGCGTGACTGGGGATTCCAAGGTCGCGGGTTCGATCCCTTTGTAGGGCTTCAATATTTTAAAAATATATATGTAATATTCTGGATACATCTTGCTTCCCTTAGAAACCAGCAGTAGAGAACAAACAAGACGATTTCCGTAACTGGGGTCTACCCCCCGGTCTGTGCTCCGGAGATGCTGCGGGAGCCTTGTGAGGGCAGTAGCATTCAAGGTTACAATTCTTTTAACCATGTCGTGGCCCAGTTAACTAAGGCGCGTCTGGGATCATCCCGGATGTAAGTTCGAACCCTCGTCACGGCCCTTGTGGATTTGTTCATTTGATTCATCACGTTATTGTGATTTCTCTGTGTGTGTACCTTTTAACTACCTCTTCAATACTGACTCCTTTGAGTTCGCGATGATGCCATGCCCAGGATCCATTCCAAACTGTCCGGTCTCTGCCCAGAGACCCGACTTTGGTCGACCTCAGTAGTCGACCAAATTGTTGGCTGCCTGCTGCACACAGTCAATCGTACGAACAGTCCGCTTGACCAGGTTGCTCGCCTTCTCCCATACCAGCTGCAACCCAAGGGACAATTTTCCGTGGTACGAACAACCTGGTTGATCAGATGCCTTTCCTCCAACCCAAGGGCCACTTTACGGGGAGCTGTACACACACTCTACCATCGTGGCCACGTGTGTGGTCATCAACTCCGAGTGCAATTAAAGTTCACGACCAAGAGAAATGATCCTTATTGACATAGGGTTAACCCAATGCTTCTCCCCCCCCCCCCCCCCCACCACCACCAGCCATCCTCGCCTGCTTAAATATACATCATAATCTCTCTTGTCCTCAGTTACATAAAAACTGCCTTGATGACTTCATTCTGGTTAGGTTAAAAATCCTGAGAAGTTTTGGGTTTCGTATTTTGCCTTCACGTTCCCCTCTTGTATTTTTTGTTATCAGAATTCTTCCTTTCCTCCATTCTTCCTCTGGTTCTTGTCGTTCCTCCACTTTTCCTCGGCCCTTTTACTTCTACCTTAACCTCCTCCTCTCTCTCACTCATCTATTTATTTCTGATCTCCTTTCTGTCTCTCATCCCTTCTTATGCCTACCCCCTCCTACCCATCATACTCATTCTACCCCTACCTCCTATCCTTCTTCTCCGTTGCTCCCTATCCCCCCCTCTCTCTCTCTCTCTCTTAACCCTTTTCCTGCCCTCCCCTCGTGTAACCGAATCCCACCGTCCCTCCTCCTCCTACCCTCTATCCCTCCTCCCGTATCCTTCCACTTTCTCCTATCCCTATTCCTCTCTCCTACCCACCTAACCCTCCTTCCTCTCTTGCTACATTCCCTTCCAACAGTTTTTCTCCCCTTGCCCCCCCCCCCCTTCCGTCCCTTAGCCCCAGTGAAAGCCCTTTTAAGTCGCCATTCCCTGGAGTCCCCAGTCACAAGCTGCAGGGAATCAATACAACTCTAAAATGGAGCAAGAATTAGTGACATTCGTACCTGGAACATGACTTATTAAGGGCAGTGTTGACACACACGAAGATCTCCTCCGTGGGCACACACACACACACACACACACAGACACACACACAGACACACAGACACACACACAGACACACACACAGACACACACACACACACACACACACACACACACACACACACACACACACACACACACACACACACACAGACACACACACAGACACACACACAGACACACACACAGACACACACACAGACACACACACAGACACACACACACACACACACACACACACACACACACACACACACACACACACACACACACACACACACACACACACACACACACACACACATTAGGAAGTGATGTGGTGGAGGCTGACTCCATACACAGTTTCAAGTGTAGATATGATAGAGCCCAGTAGGCTCAGGAACCTGCATGTGTACACCAGTTGATTGACAGTTGAGAGGCGGGACCAAAGAGCCAGAGCTGAACCCTCGCAAGCACAACTAGGTAAATACAACTAGAAAAGTACACACTCTCACTCCTCGCGGTACGGGGCCTCGAGGCTCAGTAAACAGCGCTCGGGGGTCGTAGTCCCAACGGCCCGGCCGGGTTCGATTCCCGGCAGAGGCGGAAACAAATGGGCAGAGTTTTACCCTGATGCCACTGTTCACCTATCAGTAAATAGATACCTGCGAGTTAGACAGCTGCTACGGGCCGCTTCCTCCAGACCGGAGTAGTGCTTCCTGGAGATGTGTTCGCGCGTGTGTTAGAGATAAATATACGTAGTAGATCTAGATCTACTAGATCTAGAAGATCTACTAGCTCTAGTAGATCTACTAGATCTAGAAGATCTACTAGCTCTAGTAGATCTACTAGATCTAGTAGATCAACATCTACGTTTGGTTTGTTGACCAAACCACACACTAGAAGATGAAAAGATGACGACTTCTAAATAATTCTTAATTAATTGGTCTTCTTCCAAATAATGTTTCCCGCCTCTACACAGACGCCGTCTTGTCGTCTCGGCTCTGACACACAACCTACCCAACATGGACTCCTAACCTTACCTTACCTCAAGGTAAGGTAAGGTAAGGAGTCCTGGCTTTGCTGCTGTTGCCTCTTCCCTTTCCCAGTACACATTCAAATGTTCTACACTTTCTAACAAACGTGACCTAACACACGCCTACCCATCCTTGTTATCTTTATCTTTCATTCCCATTTACTTCTATTATTACCCGTTACATCCCCATTATTACACCTATCTTTAGTCTTGCTCTTACCTATCTTTAAGATTTCCTTCTCCTCACCTTCCTCTTGCCCTACTTATGCCCCGGGGGGTTAGACATTCACGCTTACGGGCTATTCATGCCCGTGCCACCTCTTGGGTGGCTTAATCTTTATCAATCAATCGACATTCACGAGTGAGAGAACTGAACCGGGCGCAAACTAACAGACAAGAAGAAATAATTGTGTAAACAAACACACACGCAAAAGGGTGCACAAACACACGGACGAGAGTGCACAAACACACACGAGCGTGCACAAACACACACACGAGCGTGCACAAACACACACGAGCGTGCACAAACACACACACGAGCGTGCACAAACACACACACACACGAGCGTGCACAAACACACACGAGCGTGCACAAACACACACACACGAGCGTGCACAAACACACACACGAGCGTGCACAAACACACACACAAAACACCACAGCAGCACAACCATCGAGGCACAACGGGCCAAAAAATGGCCCACTCTCAAATTAAATTAAGTTCTTAGACACTCCCATTCAGCACTAAGGACGCGGAAAATTAGCATTCGTTTTAGTCCCGCATAAAGCTCAAAATTCCTCGTAGAGCGCTGTCTGCCTAGATTTAAGAGCACGCTATTGTTTGGCTCTCTCTCTCGCGCGCGCGCGTGTGTGTACGTGTCCATCTGCTACGGCAGTCTTGCCAGCAACCACAACGATGTTGTTTGTGACAGCATGCAGTCACAAGCGCAGGTGTGTATGGACAAAACCTCCAGCAGGTGTGTGTGGACAAAACCTCCAGCAGGTGTGTGTGGACAAAACCTCCAGCAGGTGTGTATGGACAAAACCTCCAGCAGGTGTGTGTGGATAAACCTCTAGCAGGTGTGTGTGTGGACAAAACCTCCAGCAGGTGTGTGTGGGCAAAACCTCCAGCAGGTGTGTGTGGACAAAACCTCCAGCAGGTGTGTGTGGACAAAACCTCCAGCAGGTGTATGGACAAAACCTCCAGCAGGTGTGTGTGGACAAAACCTCCAGCAGGTGTATGGACAAAACCTCCAGCAGGTGTGCGTGGACAAAACCTCCAGCAGGTGTGTGTGGACAAAACCTCCAGCAGGTGTATGGACAAAACCTCCAACAGGTGTGTGTGTGGACAAAACCTCCAGCAGGTGTGTGTGGACAAAACCTCCAGCAGGTGTATGGACAAAACCTCCAGCAGGTGTGCGTGGACAAAACCTCCAGCAGGTGTATGGACAAAACCTCCAGCAGGTGTGTGTGGACAAAACCTCCAGCAGGTGTGTGTGGACAAAACCTCCAGCAGGTGTATGGACAAAACCTCCAGCAGGTGTATGGACAAAACCTCCAGCAGGTGTATGGACAAAACCTCCAGCAGGTGTGCGTGGACAAAACCTCCAGCAGGTGTATGGACAAAACCTCCAGCAGGTGTATGGACAAAACCTCCAGCAGGTGTGCGTGGACAAAACCCTCTAAACATGTACCCCCCCCCTGCCAGGCTCACCCCTGCACACTACCACACACAGTGGGAGGGAGGCACATCTGTACACAAATAAACTCTAAGATAAAACATTTTCACCCATTACTCCCCACACAACAACAACAATAATACTAATATATCCGCAATAGCAATTTCCAGTTACTGCAAACGTCTGTCTCATATTTACAAAACAAACGTTGCCAGTGTAAGAATCATCTCATTGGCCCGAGGAGAGATCTGGTTCGCTCATCAAACAGGGCCGCTCACTGTCTACTGAACTGTCTCTTATATCTCACTCTGAAAACTGGATCCATGTGCTCGACACTAATGAACCGGCGGGGATTTTATATTTTAATATAAAATATTAAACTCCTCTTCCCGAGGAGTTTGAGAGAGAGAGAGAGAGAGAGAGAGAGAGAGAGAGAGAGAGAGAGAGAGAGAGAGAGAGAGAGAGAGAGAGAGAGAGAGAGACTGACTCATCAATCACCAACTTTCAGTGATTTCTACATGGGGAAGGAGGTGGTAGGTCACATTTGTGGCAGAGAGGACATAAACAATGATGATAACTTGACTGTACACTACAAATCGGACAAGCTTGCAAATGGGTGAGAAAAACCTAGAGTTCACAGATGGAATTGACATGGGTGAAGTTTGACTCTTCTGTGACAATGAAGAGCCACGTGCTTAACTTAGCCCAAAAGGGAGCCAGGAAACTTACAGCCTTACAGCGTATCTCGCACCTTCTTGACAGCAGTGAGTGCAAAACCTTATATGAAGCATAAGTTCGATCCCACGTGGAGTATGAACCCTTTATTGCCTGTCCCCCCCCCCCTCATCATTCATCAATTTTGGATAAAGTTGTGAACCATGTAAGAAGGCTCATCTCTAGTCTAGACCAAGTCTGATGGGAATGGTCTGAACGCCCCCAAACACCATCGTGATGTTGGTGGACTTACTGTTATGTACATTCTCAAAGTTCCGCACCTGGCTCAACTTTGTGGACGCCCAGTAGTTAGCACCTATAACACAAGGTGCTAACAACAGCCTCATGGTGGAACTGCCTTTCTCAAGAAAATCACTCCATCAGTGATCATTCCTAGGCTGACTCGCATCTGGAACTTGTTTGCTAACCAGGTATATACATAGGTAAATCAGGTCAACTTACCACATGAAGGCTCTGGCACTCAGTTGGCTACAATCCTAATCCTAATGATTGTTACCCAAGTTTTATATAAAGATCATTCCTTATGAAAAACGAAATCTAGGGGCAGGCTGCAGATCAACTGAGTTACGATAATAACCTGCGTGTAGTTTCACTAGATACTTGTTCATTATATGATAGTTATTATGTTTCAAATAGTAATCTCGTGATATAAACAAGTCTCTAGGAACAGGCTTCAGATGAGCTGAGGTAGGATAACAGCTCTTGCTTGCAGTTTCACAAAGAACTTCAAGTGACAGCCCTAATGAACCCTAGTCTTAGTGAAACTTAGTGACACTACCCGCCAAACACACACCGAAACTACGACGTTGGTACAACGTTCGAACAAGATTTAACACCTCTCACTGTGTTAGTTCAGAACTGTCCTGGGTGAACTGACTCTAGTTCACCAAGGTACCACCCACATCACGTCTGAGGAGCACAAAGTGAATACTAAGAACGAAACTACACAGGTGTTAGTAAGATCACAAGCCTTCCACTGGGAACAGAAAATGGGGGTGAGTGCACTCAACAGATGGCGTTGACATCGTCACATTTTAACATATGTAATCAGAGTAACGAGCCTAACCCACCAGAGTAACGAGCACAACCCACCAGAGTAACGAGCACAACCCACCAGAGTAACGAGCACAACCCACCAGAGTAACGAGCACATCCCACCAGAGTAACGAGCCTAACCCACCAGAGTAACGAGCACAACCCACCAGAGTAACGAGCCTAACCCACCAGAGTAACGAGCCTAACCCACCAGAGTAACGAGCCTAACCCACCAGAGTAACGAGCCTAACCCACCAGAGTAACGAGCACAACCCACCAGAGTAACGAGCACAACCCACCAGAGTAACGAGCACAACCCACCAGAGTAACGAGCCTAACCCACCAGAGTAACGAGCACAACCCACCAGAGTAACGAGCACAACCCACCAGAGTAACGAGCACAACCCACCAGAGTAACGAGCACAACCCACCAGAGTAACGAGCATAACCCACCAGAGTAACGAGCACAACCCACCAGAGTAACGAGTCACTGACACAGCCATACCTGGACACTACCTGGACTGGGGGATCACAAGACTTGTGCTAATTAGCCACAAGTATTTACTACAATTACGTTAATGGTTGTTGGGCATGCTCCTCTGGGGAGTGTGGGGGTGGTATGGGGGTAGTGGGGGGTGTGGGGGTGTGGAGGTATGGGGGGAGGGGGGTGGTGGTGGGCATGGATGGAGGTAGGGGGGGGAGGAGGAGAGTGAGGCGTGGAGGAGAATGAAGCCTGAAGGTGCTGGCAGATGTGCTGGCTGCTGAAGGCGCTGAAGGAGACCATATTGAATACTTCATACCCAAGACTCAACTACAAATTAGAGGTATTATCAGGCAACATCACCGTGACAAGGTAACTGAGGAAAGGAGGATAGAAGCACAAACCAGTGAATCTGTACGATGGTACAACATGGTTGCAGCTGGCAATCCCAATCAGTATGGCCGAAGAGGAGGACGACGAGTGAGAGAATCTGTAATAGCGAGAATCCGTCTTGGATACAAATATCCATGGAGATTTGGAATGGAAACAACAGTTGATCAGCGAAGTTGCAGAATCTGTGGTGAGAGTGACGGACACCGCCTTGACCACTATCTACGTGAATGTGAACACCTGAGAGACATTAGGAATATGTGTAGAATAATAAACCCCACATTGTTTGAGTTAGGAAAACACTATTTGTCAAATATTGATACTGTTCTTAAAAGATTTCCCCATTTTGCACCCGCAAGATAACGTAAGCTTTTAAGGGTTGATAAATGTTAATCTTCTTGTTTGAGGAGCTGTTCACTTGAGACAGTTAAGCAAGTCCCAGCTGTGTCTGGGTACAAGTGACAGGATGAACAACCCAGCGGGTTTTCTTCCTATTGGGGAGTGTTGTACATTCTGCTATGGCGGTATGTTCACTCACAAGATGAGTGGCGCTGCCCAATAAACTCGCCCCTCGGGGCAAAATTTAAATTTAAGCCTGAAGGCTGAACAGGAGAGAGGAGAGGTGGGAGTACACCTGGTCGGAGACCGGGCCGCGGGGCTGTTGATCCGCGGAAGCTACACAAGGTAGACACAAGGCAGACAGACCATTCTTAGCACTGAGAAACACACAACGAAACTAGGTGGATGAACGCCTATCAAAACCCAAGGTGGAGGGCTTTGGACACGAGTCAATACCACGACTTCTTGACATTTTCGCGTGTAAACTTTGAACCCAAGAAACCACACCAGCCATCAGAAACCTTAAGAAATGACCCCAATCAACCGCCAACACCTCAAGAAAATCAAAATCAATTAGCAGGAGCCTGAAGAGGTCCTCTCGCCCTTTACTCTATAAGGTCCATATTCCCGCCCCAACACGCAGCATTGTGGTCAACCCTAAAATTCCCTAAAGTCTACCCTCTATTTTGGCGAGAATTGTCAGTGGGCGATATGAACAAGATTCCTCAGGTCGCCCCTTCCCCCCCGGCTGGTTCACAGTAGGAGGGGGTAAGGGGGAGGGGTTGTGGAGAGGGTGGTGGGGATTGGGGGGAAAGGGGAATGGTGGGAAGGGGTGGGGGTGAGGAGGCGGAACAGTGGGGGAAGTTGGGTTGAGGGGAGGGGAAGATAGGGAAATGGGAGGTTAAGATGGGAAAAAGGAAGGTGATGGGGGATGTGGCCTACTGTTCCCCCAGCTGCCTACTGTCCCCCCAGCTGCCTACTGTCCCCCCAGCTGCCTACTGTTCCCCAGCTGCCTACTGTCCCCCCAGCTGCCTACTGTCCCCCCAGCTGCCTACTGTCCCCCCAGCTGCCTACTGTCCCCCCAGCTGCCTACTGTCCCCCCAGCTGCCTACTGTCCCCCCAGCTGCCTACTGTCCCCCCAGCTGCCTACTGTTCCCCCAGCTGCCTACTGTTCCCCCAGCTGCCTACTGTTCTCCCAGCTGCCTACTGTTCTCCCAGCTGCCTACTGTTCCCCCAGCTGCCTACTGTCCCCCCAGCTGCCTACTGTCCCCCCAGCTGCCTACTGTCCCCCCAGCTGCCTACTGTCCCCCCAGCTGCCTACTGTCCCCCCAGCTGCCTACTGTCCCCCCAGCTGCCTACTGTCCCCCCAGCTGCCTACTGTCCCCCCAGCTGCCAACTGTTCCCCCAGCTGCCTACTGTTCCCCCAGCTGCCTACTGTTCTCCCAGCTGCCTACTGTTCCCCCAGCTGCCTACTGTCCCCCCAGCTGCCTACTGTTCCCTCAGCTACCTACTGTTCCCCCAGCTGCCTACTGTCCCCCCAGCTGCCTACTGTTCCCCCAGCTGCCTACTGTTCCCCCAGCTGCCTACTGTTCCCCCAGCTGCCTACTGTTCCCCCAGCTGCCTACTGTTCCCCCAGCTGCCTACTGTCCCCCCAGCTGCCTACTGTTCCCCCAGCTGCCTACTGTTCCCCCAGCTGCCTACTGTTCCCCCAGCGGCCTACTGTTCCCCCAGCTGCCTACTGTTCCCCCAGCTGCCTACTGTTCTCCCAGCTACCTACTGTTCCCCCAGCTGCCTACTGTTCCCCCAGCTGCCTACTGTTCCCCCAGCTACCTACTGTTCCCCCAGCTGCCTACTGTTCCCCCAGCTGCCTACTGTTCCCCCAGCTACCTACTGTTCTCCCAGCTGCCCACTGTTCCCCCAGCTGCCTACTGTTCCCCCCAACTACCTACTGTTCCCCCAGCTACCTACTGTTCCCCCAGCTGCCTACTGTTCCCCCAGCTACCTACTGTTTCCCCAGCTACCTACTGTTCCCCCAGCTGCCTACTGTTCCCCCAGCTACCTACTGTTCTCCCAGCTGCCCACTGTTCCCCCAGCTGCCTACTGTTCCCCCAGCTGCCTACTGTTCCCCCAGCTACCTACTGTTCCCCCAGCTACCAAGCACTCTGGCCGGCCAGTAAGCAAGTGCCGCGACCTTAATAACCCACCAGAGATTGAACGGTCCTCAATTAAGCGCCATACCAAACCAGAGTAATTGTCCGACCATTTGTCTTGTGCTTTATCGTCCAGTCGCCAACTGTCCAGTTCTCTCTCTCACTGAATTTTGAATTTGAGAACCTGAAAGAGCGATGTCGCTCAACTGACACATTCATTTTGAATTTGAGGACCAGTAAGGGCGATGTCGCTCAACTGACACATTCATTTTGAATTTGAGGACCAGTAAGGGCGATGTCGCTCAACTGACACATTCATTTTGAATTTGAGGACCAGTAAGGGTGATGTCGCTCATCTGACACATTCATTTTGAATTTGAGGACCAGAAAGGACGATGTCAGTCACTCACCAGACACAGGGACACTGACATCAGCCCGTCTTCACCGGACGTCATTGGACGTCCCTCCTCCAACGTACCTGAAAATAAAAATACTAAATTGCTTCACTGCTGGCAAAAAAAAAAGGTACTCGGACAACATTCTCACCGCAACAATTAAACTATTACTGCCGCAGCAAGACTATGCAAAAGAATGTTTTTACAATAGGTCATTGTTATGCTGGCGGGGAGAGCCTGCCGCCAGGCTAGTTAACTGCCGCCAGGCTAGTTCACCGCCGCCAGGCTAGTTCACCGCCGCCAGGCTAGTTCACCGCCGCCAGGCTAGTTAACTGCCGCCAGGCTAGTTCACTGCCGCCAGGCTAGTTCACCGCCGCCAGGCTAGTTCACCGCCGCCAGGCTAGTTCACTGCCGCCAGGCTAGTTAACTGCCGCCAGGCTAGTTAACTGCCGCCAGGCTAGTTCACTGCCGCCAGGCTAGTTCACCGCCGCCAGGCTAGTTCACCGCCGCCAGGCTAGTTCACCGCCGCCAGGCTAGTTAACTGCCGCCAGGCTAGTTCACTGCCGCCAGGCTAGTTCACCGCCGCCAGGCTAGTTCACCGCCGCCAGGCTAGTTCACCGCCGCCAGGCTAGTTCACCGCCGCCAGGCTAGTTAACTGCCGCCAGGCTAGTTCACCGCCGCCAGGCTAGTTCACCGCCGCCAGGCTAGTTCACCGCCGCCAGGCTAGTTCACCGCCGCCAGGCTAGTTAACTGCCGCCAGGCTAGTTCACCGCCGCCAGGCTAGTTCACCGCCGCCAGGCTAGTTCACTGTCGGCTCCAGGCGTGAGGTGGGGGGGGGGGTATATTTGAATATTGCGGTATCCGGCAGTGCCCGGGACAGTCTGTTTTCTCTTTCCCCACCCACAGTCAACCCCTCTTATTTTCTCCTTCGTCTTCCCCTCTTCCTTTCCACTTTCCCCTTCCTCCCTCTTCACTACTTCTTCCTTGTCTTCCCCCCAACCTCGATAGCCATTTATATTCGGCACTCAATCGAGATTTCCGGGTTCGAATCCCAGACGGGACGCAAATGGTTGGGCACATTTCCTTTTACTTAATGGGGCTGTTCACCTAGCAGTAAGTAGGTCGGTACTTAGGAGTTAGTCAGCTTGTTGTGGAGTTGATGGGCGGGGTCAGTATTTTAAGTATATTTTTTTTAAGTAAATTTTAAGTAAATTTTATTTTTAAGTAAAAGACACTTTTTTTTTTTTTTTTTTTTTTTTTGAGATATATACAAGAGTTGTTACATTCTTGTACAGCCACTAGTACGCGTAGCGTTTCGGGCAGGTCCCTGGAATACGATCCCCGCCGCGAAGAATCGTTTTTTCATCCAAGTACACATTTTACTGTTGCGTTAAACAGAGGCTACAGTTAAGGAATTGCGCCCAGTAAATCCTCCCCGGCCAGGATACGAACCCATGACATACTGCTCGCGGAACGCCAGGCGAGTGTCTTACCACTACACCACGGAGACTGTATAACGGAGACGGAGACATTAACGTGTGGAGGCCTACAGCGGCCGGCAGATAGGAAATTATGTAGCGAGCCTTGGCCGCGGGTCCTTGACGGATGAGGCCGCTATCCAATCCTCGTGATGGATTGCTACAAGAGTCTTGTGATGCAGTGAATGAATATATTGAACACGTGATGGATGACTCCTCCGCCAACCACCTTAAAATGAGAACGGGAATTTGATAACAGTGAATAAAGAGACATCAATCTTAAAGAACCACCATGATTGATGACTGACTCTTCAGGGGGACGAACCAACTGGGCTATCGCCTGAGGCGGAGCACGCTCATTGGTTGAGGAGCCTTAGAGTGATACATTTAGGGAAAAACAACCATTTAAAAACAACAAACTGAACTTTAATTGAGATTTCATTAATGAATCACTCTTACACGTACCAATACATGAACGATACGTTCTGTATCTTAAAGCACTGGATTACGAACTAATCATTCTGCACAATGAAAAAGAAGAACGCGATGAAGGTATGATAAATTTACAGAGGCAATACAATGGGATCGAACCTGTGTTCTTGGACCCCACAAGCACACCCACTACCGACTTCTGAGAAACTTTAGCTCATCGTGGTATAGTCGGTAGTGTATGTGCCTGGGGAGTCCAGGAACGTGGTTTCGATCCCATTCAATAGCTTTAAACTTTCATCATGAATTCATCACTGTGATCATGGATGATGCCACGCTGCTGGTGGTGGATGACACCTCCCTGATCAACAGGTGGTTGATGACACCTCCCTAATCAACAGGTGATGGATGACACCTCCCTGATCAACAGGTGGTGGATGACACCTCCCTGATCAACAGGTGGTTGATGACACCTCCCTGATCAACAGGTGATGGATGACACCTCCCTGATCAACAGGTGGTGGATGACACCTCCCTGATCAACAGGTGGTTGATGACACCTCCCTGATCAACAGGTGGTGGATGACACCTCCCTGATCAACAGGTGGTGGATGACACCTCCCTGATCAACAGGTGGTGGATGACACCTCCCTGATCAACAGGTGGTGGATGACACCTCCCTGATCAACAGGTGGTGGATGACACCTCCCTGATCAACAGGTGGTGGATGACACCTCCCTGATCAACAGGTGGTGGATGACACCTCCCTGATCAACAGGTGGTGGATGACACCTCCCTGATCAACAGGTGGTGGATGACACCACCCTGATCAACAGGTGTTGGATGACACCTCCCTGATCAACAGGTGATGGATGACACCTCCCTGTTCAACAGGTGATGGATGACACCACCCTGATCAACAGGTGATGGATGACACCTCCCTGATCAACAGGTGGTGGATGACACCTCCCTGATCAACAGGTGATGGATGACACCTCCCTGATCAACAGGTGGTGGATGACACCTCCCTGTTCAACAGGTGATGGATGACACCTCCCTGATCAACAGGTGATGGATGACACCTCCCTGATCAACAGGTAGTGGATGACACCTCCCTGTTCAACAGGTAATGGATGACACCTCCCTGATCAACAGGTGATGGATGACACCTCCCTGATCAACAGGTGATGGATGACACCTCCCTGATCAACAGGTGATGGATGACACCTCCCTGATCAACAGGTGATGGATGACACCTCCCTGATCAACAGGTGATGGATGACACCTCCCTGATCAACAGGTGATGGATGACACCTCCCTGATCAACAGGTGATGGATGACACCTCCCTGATCAACAGGTGATGGATGACACCACCCTGATCAACAGGTGATGGATGACACCTCCCTGATCAACAGGTGGTGGATGACACCTCCCTGATCAACAGGTGGTAGATGACACCTCCCTGTTCAACAGGTGATGGATGACACCTCCCTGATCAACGCCACTTGACGGTGTCTGCTCCACTAGTCAGAATGGACGACATCCAACAGTGGAAAGTGATGTACCCGCGCATCCAACAGTGGAAAGTGATGTACCCGCGCATCCAACAGTGGAAAGTGATGTACCCGCGCATCCAACAGTGGAAAGTGGTGTACCCGCGCATCCAACAGTGGAAAGTGATGTACCCGCGCATCCAACAGTGGAAAGTGGTGTACCCGCGCATCCAACAGTGGAAAGTGGTGTACCCGCGCATCCAACAGTGGAAAGTGGTGTACCCGCGCATCCAACAGTGGAAAGTGGTGTACCCGCGCATCCAACAGTGGAAAGTGATGTACCCGCGCATCCAACAGTGGAAAGTGATGTACCCGCGCATCCAACAGTGGAAAGTGATGTACCCGCGCATCCAACAGTGGAAAGTGGTGTACCCGCGCATCCAACACTTTCACTCAAGAGAACCCGCACTCTTTACTCCCTAACACACCACAATTGATCCAAGATATTTCGCTAATCCTCCATTATTGGCCACTGTCTCCCCTCCAAATATCGTCCACTATTTATCCCTTCTCCCACTGTTTGAAATCTCTTTCTGGACTCCTAATTCCTGCTGCCAAAAAACCCCTCGACTGCTGAAATTGGACGCATATGCACATTCATCACCCAACTGGAACGGTAATATATTCTTTTCTGGTGAGCAACCCGGCCCTCGTGTGCGAGACAGAGCAAATTCACGCGCTGTGTCTGACAATGTCACTCCGCGCGTCGGAGAGCTGTGTTCAAGGTCAAAGTCAACAGCCTTGCCAATTGCCAGGTTTGAGGTTAACTGGGCTGTTTGACACAGACGCACGAGGGACGCATGAGGGAGCCATGCGGCCACGCACGCGCACCGAGGGGGGAGAGGGAAGGGAAGGGAGGGAATTATCAGAGGGAAAGCGCCAAGCCATTACGACTATATAGCATTTGGAAGGGGGTCAGGATAAGGATTTGGGATGGGACGGGAGGGGAACCGAGGGGGAGAGAGGAGAGGGGAGAGCATGCTCAGCTCCAGGCAGGCCAGCCTGACAGCCATGACAGCATGAGAGAGGTGCGCTCGTCCGGATATGCAGATCAGTGTATAATTTATACAATACGATGGCACCCGGTACTGACGGGAACGCCGCTGACGTCATACCATTATAATCTCTTCCATGCATCAAAATTCTCAATCTCAATCTCTCGCACAATTATAATGCGAACCCGCAAAGCAATTTTCCCACATTCCCCCCCCCCCAAACGACTAGTTGAGAGGCTACGAGAACGTACGGTGGTGACGGCTCTGTTGGGGAGGGGGTGTGGGGAGAAGGGTAGGGGGAAGGGAGGGGGAGAAGAGAAGGGGGAGGAGATGAGTAGAGGGGGAAGGGGAAAGAGTGGAAAATAGGAAAGAATAATTAGGTTGAGCCAGAGCTGACTTGGAGGACGAGGAGGACCACACAACAACAATTCCCAGAATTAATAAGAAAAGAAAATTGGCCACTGACGAGACGGTGTTGGGTGGTGATGGTGGTTGTGGTGGTGGTGGTTAGTGATGGTGGTTGTGGTGGTGATGCTTGTGGTGATAGTGGTTGTGGTGGTGGTGGTTGTGGTGATAGTGGTTATGGTGATAGTGGTTATGGTGGTTGTGGTGGTAATGGTTGTGGTTATAGTGGTTGTGGTGGTAATGGTTGTGGTGATAGTGGTGTGGTTGTGGTGGTAGTGGTTGTGGTGGTGCCTAACAGTACTTACCAATCAGTGCCTGCGGGGGAGTGAGATCCAGCTCTTCATGTCCCGCCTGCTGGTCTTCTTATACCTGTTGCGTCTTATAACTATTCAGTATTGAACACGACCTTAAAGTTGTGGATGAAGGTGACCTCCACAACTACACGACTCCTTTGCCTTCCCAGCTTCCACCTCTTTGTGTCCTCTCGTCCTACTTCCTCTTAATTTAAAGATGCTATCCTTGTCCACACTCTTTCCCCTCAGAATCTTGTATGTTGTGATCATATCCCCCTTCTATTCCTTCTATCCTCTAGTGTTGTGACATTTAGTTCCATTAGCTTATTCTCGTAGCTTAACTCTTAGTTCTGGCAGCCATCTTGGTAGTGGTAATGGTGGTGGTGGTGGTGGTGGTGGTGGTGGTGGTGGTGGTGGTGGTGGTGTGGTGGTGATTTGCTAGTAGTGGTATTTTCTTTAAAGGTGGGTGGTAGGGAAAGGGAAACATGGATGGAGTGGTTTTTTACTTTTAAACCTAAACCTCAATTTACCATCGAGGTTCGTAACTGGGGGGTATTCTCCCCCGGGGGGGGGGGGGGGGGGGGGGGGAGGGGGGACCACAGAGTCAAACTGTTAAAATATTAATCGTTTTACAAATTATTTTCTGTAGACTGTCCAGAACCTACAAAACATCATTTTTTTTGTATGACAGAATAAATTAAGAAAATAAAAAAAATATTTCACTTTTCATCTATAGAAATATTGCAATGCAACTTTTGAGTCAATCTTAAAAAGTGAGGGTAATGAAATTCTGACACATGGTGGAAAGGGTGCTTGGGACAAAAAGATTGAGAACCATTGATAAGAACACTATGCACTTAAACTAAATTTCACATTATCTTTAATCTATGGGAACTAGTGGTTCCCACGGAAATAATTGAGGTTAATATCTGACTCATAGTCCATAATATTTACACATTTTTCTTCTGGCGACTTAATTTCAATGTCCAAAGAAAATGTATGACCTAAACACATGTATAAATATACTAGATACAGTTACAATTTGCCTCTGTCAATGCACCTCAACCACATACAGCGGTTAAGTACTCAATAACCCACTAACAGCTCTTCAACCACACATGTAGGACATGAGACATTGCATTTGTGCCAGTTAGCATTGTATGGCCACCTGTATGGTGAGAAAACTTAAAAAATCCTGCCAATAGGTTTCTGTACGCTGCACCAGACGGCTAGTTGTGCTGTATTAGTGAGAGCTGTGTGTGTGTGTGTGTGTGTGTGTGTGTGTGTGTGTGTGTGTGTGTGTGTGTGTGTGTGTGTGTGTGTGTACTCACCTAATTGTACTCACCTAATTGTGCTTGCGGGGGTTGAGCTTTGGCTCTTTGGTCCCGCCTCTCAACTGTCAATCAACTGGTGTACAGATTCCTGAGCCTACTGGGCTCTATCATACCTACATTTGAAACTGTGTATGGAGTCAGCCTCCACCACATCACTTCCTAGTGCATTCCATTTATTAACTACTCTGACACTGAAAAAATTCTTTCTAACGTCTCTGTGGCTCATCTGGGTACTAAGTTTCCACCTGTGTCCCCTTGTTCGTGTCCCACCCGTGCTGAAGAGTTTGTCTTTGTCCACCCTGTCAATTCCCCTGAGAATTTTGTAGGTGGTTATCATGTCTCCCCTTACTCTTCTGTTTTCCAGGGATGTGAGGTTCAGCTCCTTTAGCCTTTCCTCGTAGCTCAATCCTCTCAGTTCCGGGACGAGCCTGGTGGCATACCGCTGAATCTTCTCTAACTTTGTCTTGTGTTTAACTAGGTATGGACTCCAGGCTGGAGCTGCATACTCCAGGATTGGTCTTACATAAGTGGTATACAGGGTTCTGAAAGATTCCTTACACAAGTTTCTGAAGGCAGTTCTTATGTTGGCCAGTCTAGCATATGCCGCTGATGATATTCTTTTGATGTGGGCCTCTGGGGACAGGTTCGGTGTGATATCAACCCCCAGATCCTTCTCTCTATTTGATTCTTGCAGGATTTCCCCTCCCAGATGATACCTTGTGTTCAGCCTCCTGCTCCCTTCGCCTAATTTCATCACCTTACACTTTCCAGAGTTGAACTTCAGCAGCCATTTTCTAGACCATTCCTCCAGTTTATCCAGGTCATCCTGTAGTCTCTGTCTATCTTCATCCGTCTTGATTCTTCTCATAATTTTTGCATCATCAGCAAACATCGAGAGGAATGAGTCTATACCCTCTGGAAGATCGTTCACATATATTAGAAACAGGATGGGTCCAAGTACTGAGCCCTGTGGGACTCCGCTGGTGACATCTCGCCACTCTGATGTCTTCCCCCTCACCGTTACTCGCTGTTTCCTGTTGCTTAAGTACTCCCTTATCCACTGGAGCACCTTCCCTTTTACTCCTGCCTGTTGCTCCAACTTTTTTAACAGCCTTTTATGGGGTACTGTGTCGAAGGCTTTTTGGCAATCCAGGAAAATGCAGTCGGCCCACCCTTCTCTTTCCTGCCTAATTTTCGTTGCCTGGTCATAAAATTCTATTAACCCTGTGAGGCACGATTTACCATCTCTGAACCCATGTTGGTGGTGCGTTACAAAGTTATTTCCCTCCAGATGCTCTACGAGCCTTTTCCTCACGATCTCTCCAGCACCTTGCATGGTATACAAGTTAAGGAAACTGGCCTGTAATTCAGTGCCTCTTGCCTGTCACCCTTTTTGTATATTGGGACCACGTTAGCTGTCTTCCAACTTTCTGGTAAGTCTCCTGTTTCCAGTGACCTGTTATACACCATAGAGAGTGGCACACTTAGTGCTTCTGCACCTTCCTTTAGTATCCATGGTGAGATTCTATCAGGCCCAACAGCCTTTGTCACATCTAGCTCCAGCAGTGTGTGTGTGTGTGTGTGTGTGTGTGTGTGTGTGTGTGTGTGTGTGTGTGTGTGTGTGTGTGTGTGTGTGTGTGTGTGTGTGTGTGTGTGTGTGTGCTCGCTACAGACTGCTGGTCGGGATGCTGGGGCCAGATTCACGAAGCAGTTACGCAAGTACTTACGAACGTGTACATCTTTCCTCGATCTTTGACGGCTTTGGCTACATTTATTAAACAGATTACAAGCTTGAAAACTTCCCAGTTAACTGTTGTTATTGTTATAAACAGCCTCCTGGTGCTTCGGCGCTCATTAACTGTTTAATAATTGTAAACAAAGCCGCCAAAGTTTGAGAAAAGATGTACAGGTTCGTAAGTGCTTGCGTAACTGCTTCGTGGATCTGCCCTCTGACTGCCACTGTCTTTAGTACGCCTTCCCTCCCTCTCATTAAGGTAAGGCAAATATCAGGAGCAACATAGTACTTGCAAGGAAAATGAAGTCGGATAAGAGCTGGGATACGAGACTAGGATTAGAGATGGTATTTGAGACCAGGATAAGAGCTGGGATATGATGGAGGGACACAGGTGAGAGTAACATAAGGAACAGAATGCACAATCGAGCATGGGAACTCGAAAGCGGAAAAAATACAGAACGGGGGAGAAGAGAGATGGGAAGAAAAGAAGGGTAGAAGAGGGCACGGGATAAAGAGGAGACAGGATAGAAAAATGGGATAGAGAGGAGACAGGATAGAGAAATGGGATAGAGAGGAGACAGGATAGAGAAATGGGATAGAGAGGAGACAGGACAGAAAAATGGGATAGAGCGGAGACGGGATGGATAGGGGAAGGGATGGAGAGGGGGTGGGGAGGAGGGAAGGAGACGTGACTCCCCCAGCAGTGAAGGAACATAAGGTCCCACACATTACACACACAGTATCGCGCTAGTCCCTTACCTCATTTACATAACAAAAGCGGAATGCTTTTTAGCCATTAATTTGAGCTTAATTATGTTCTTCACCTCACTTTCTACTATGCAAATATGCTAACATTTCCCACTCATTCCAAATTTATTTTTTTTGTTTCGCAATATTAATTAAAAAAAGAAATGTGAGGTTATTTGTTGTTAGTGACTGGTGCTTCCTTCTCCAGCTCCTGTACCTCTGTACCCCTGTACCTCTGTACCTCCAGCCCCTGTACCTCTCCAACCCGTTCTCGCACTTTCGTACAGTCAATATTGACTTATTAAATACGTGCATATGTGACATACTTAACATACTAGTTTACCTTGAAAAGCTTCATAGAAAACACCGACCTTACCTAACCTTCTTAGTATGTTAAGATAAGCATCTTATTGCTTCGTAATTACAATTATTACTTAACCTATTATAGGTATAGGTTAAGTAATAATTGTAATTATTACTTAACCTGGGCTCAGGAATAATCAGACCAGGTGATTTAGAACCTGCTGCTGCTCTTTCAGCAGGTTCTAAATTTGCTCTAAATAAGTTCTAAATAAATAATCAGACCAGGTTCTAAATCACCTGGTCTGATTATTCCTGAGCCCATCCTTATGTAGTAGTTAACAGCATAGCTGGAGTCTGTTCTGGTGATCTGTATACTCTCCGAGCCCGGCTTGGCTTGTAATAACTTGCTCCATCAGACTGTTGATTGGAGCGGCCCGCACGCCCACATATCACTATAACCAGATTGAACCGACACTTCCTGTCTTCAATCGCTTTGCTAACTTTATCATGAACAATATGGATCTTAGGATAGGCCTTATCCTGTATATATTGTGAATGAAATATGGCTATCTTGAGGTTATCTTGAGATGATTTCGGGGCTTTAGAGTCCCCGCGGCCCGGTCCTCGACCAGGCCTCCACCACCAGGAAGCAGCCCGTGACAGCTGACTAACACCCAGGTACCTATTTTACTGCTAGGTAACAGGGGCATAGGGTGAAAGAAACTCTGCCCATTGTTTCTCGCCGGCGCCTGGGATCGAACCCAGGACCACAGGATCACAAGTCCGGCGTGCTGTCCGCTCGGCTCCCCCATTGTCGGAGAAAGTAAGCCTGTTAGGCCTATCGAGGTACCCCTAGGCCAACTTCTGACCATCCCCGAGGATGCAACCCACAACAGCTGCCTGAACCCCAGCTTTAGCCAAGACTAAGCTGGGTGAACGGAGACAACAGGAGTAAGAAACGTGTCCAAACGTCTGGTATCGAATCCACAATCTTTCACATTACGAAAGTTTTCGTCAAAAGAGAATCATAAATTTCGTTAAGGTTCTTATATTATTCTGGCGGTCAGGATTTTCGGGGGAACACAATAAAGTTTTGAGTGTGGAAACATGTTAGTCCAGGTTAGGCAAGTTAGTCCTTTCAGTGAAAGCTGTCGTTTTCTTCGCTATACCTTGGAAACTTTTCTACAAAGATGCTAAGTGTTATTGGTGTACGGGTTGCTAGGATTGGTGAGGATGGCTGGGATTGGTGTGCGGGTTGCTAGGATTGATGAGAATGGCTGGGATTGGTGTGCGGGTTGCTGGGATTGATGTGCGTGTCGGAAAATCCGACACCATTTAATATCATACAGATAATAGCTGTATTACCAACAAGTTACCCATAGAAAACGTAACTTGTAGTGGAATTACCGTCTAAAGAAAACGGGATATCATCACCACATACCATTATAATTCACCAGCTATTCTGCTGGGAATTATTCTTAAATACATTAGTCTTTGGACTTTACCATCATAAAAACATCTTATATAAATTAACTTAATTATCAATATTAAAGTAGAGTAAATGTGACCCTTCTATCACGTTCTGAAATCTGGACAATGTAAGCCAGGCGTCAGAGGGAGGAAGGAGGGCAGCCATTGTTTGTTATACGAGACCAGAGGCTCACACGGGAGCAAATTCGGCTCCTGTTAATTTTACTTGGACGTAGTGTTATGGATACCAAAGGTGTACCATCTGTCAACACGCTGTCAACAAATCAAGTTAAGTGTTCTTTCCGAAACCCATTATTTATCATTAGTGGCCATTAATGTCATTATATAGGGTGACCCGGTTAGATCACATGGAAGCCTCAAACTAAAGATAATTAAGCCAGGTCTTCATGTTCCATGTACTGTTTTCTCTGATATACTTGTCATATATAGGTATCTGGCTTCACGGCTAGCGCACTTTTGACAGGTCAAGACGAGGATGCAAGATTTGTGCACCAGTTACTGGGTGATATGGAAGCTACCTCAAAGAGGATAATTTGGTGTCTACACCCTAGTTATACCTGGTGGACTAACCTGCTGTACTATAAGATAAGGAACCTCTTTAATGTATGTAGTTATTTCTGTAGTTTGATTGGCTGCATATATTTATTAATTTAATAACCCCCCCCTAATGTGTAGAGGATCGATTTGTGAGATTATGAGATTATTGCAGAAATACAGTCCACTTATCATTATACAAATTGCTATTGAAGTATATAAATTAACGTAAATATAAATTCATATAAATTAAATAAATATAAATCTCACAGGTCGGTTCCCACATTATTTGGTCCTTCGAACCGGATGACGGATTATTTGATCCTTTGAACCCACATTTGGTCATCTTAGTACCGGATGAACCAGTTAACCAGTGGATTCATTAAATATACTAGTGCAGTGTTATTTAAACAAAGCCAGCAGTCAAGACGGCAGCGTAGCCTCGAGGGAGCTCAGGAGCCTCCCTCAGCCCAGTTCAGCTTCGTCAGCGGTTTCATGCACACCCACAGATATTTGGTGGCGTGTTATTTCGTGAAATGACAGCGCTAATATTGAAACCAGCCAAATTAGTGACTGTGTCGCGAGATTGTTCACGGATTTCGTGGTGTTACATTTCGCGAGAGATTATCTACGAATTTTGTGGAGTTTATTTCGCGAGGTCACTAATAATATTTAATACTTCTTGATAATATTAGAAGTTTCATAGAGGCTAATTAAGAGGCTATTATCAATAATTGTGTATATTATTTCTCCAAAATAGAGAATTATTTAATATATATTGCACTAGTGATCACAGTATAATATTTACTAATTGCCAACCCACAACAGGGTAGGATAAAACCATTGACTAGTTGAACTATTATCGTTCATCCTAGTCCCATTATTACTATAGTCAGTTGTACTATATTAAACAACTTAACACCATTAATGAATGGTGCAGACCCTATTTTGGGTGTAATTTTTCTCAACTCGAGTTGAGTTGTATATATAATAATTTACTTATGATCATTACACCTTTGAGTGATTAATTAGTGTCTCTACCATCCTAGGGTGATATAGAAGAGCTAACCTAAAGGTACTTCCAGTGACACTGGTTTATCACTCAAATCATTAGTGTGTATGATTGTATATATATAATGTGTATTAATTTTAAGTGCTAACCTCTAGTAGAGGTAGGATTACAGCCTAGTGAGTGCAGAATTTACCCTAGGCTATCATTAGAGTTTGTTCAGTATTATGAGCAGCCCAAGTACAAGTCCCACAAGGCTTCACCAACGAGCCAGTATGGATAATGCAGGGAGAATGAAAAGAACCCTTGCAGGTCTTAAAGGCCACTTAACAAGACAGATCAAGAAATGTGAAGATTTGTCACAACAATCCACAGTTGATTATGCTGACCTGGAAAGCTATTATCAAGCAGCTGCAGGTAAATTTGAGCAAATCAAATGTCAAATAGCAACATATGTGGCTGAACTTGCCAACACCAATTTATCAGAAACAGAAATAGACGACATTATGGTTGATCTTGCGAATTATGAAGATCACACTCAGGCCACGTTACAGCCTTATGTCAAATTAATTGCCCAGAACAAGGCAACAACAACAACAGTTGCATCTAATACGAGTCAAGCAGAAGCTCGACTCCCTCCAATTAATTTACCCACTTTCTCAGGAAAAGATGAGGAAGATTGGGACGAATTTTGGAACAAATTCGTTGACCTTGTAGACTCAAAACAATCTTTACCAAAGAGTAGTAAATTCTCTTATTTACAAGGCCAATTATCAGGTGAGGCTAAAACAGTAGTATCCCATCTGAGATTAACTAATGACGGCTATGATCTGGCAGTAAAACTCCTCAAGGATAATTATGCTGATCCAGAAGTAAGAACATCACATTTAGTTCATGAGCTGTTGCATTTACCCCCACCGGAGGCTTCAGCTGATTCACTCCAAGTCTTCAAGCTGGAGGTAGAATCATTGATCAATGCCCTCAGCCTGACAGCAGATACAAACGGGGCTGAGTGGGTCTTGAAAATAATTGTCCAGGAGAAAATACCTAGGGACATATTGAGACAAATGAGTGCTCATTACAATAAAAGTATCTTATCCATGAATGAAATATCTGAAGGTTTAAAGTCAGTAGTTCATCAATTACGAACACATGACAAATTAAAACCACCAAGTAAACCCTCAGAAACCAATAATAGTAAACCACAGAGTACCAAAGGTACTCCAAATCAATCTAGACAATATAATTCAACACCAAAGTGGAACAGTGGCAGTGTGGGCGTATATGCAGTGGGACCCTCCAAGCCTATAGTTACTGTGTCACCCAAGAACGTGACACCAAAGGGTACTGGAAGCTATGGAACATGTTTGTTCTGCAATGAGAAACATTCAATGTACCACTGCCCTAATTTTCCTGATAGTGACGCCCGTGTTGAGCGACTCAAAGATTTGCAACATTGCACGAGGTGCCTCAGGAAACATAACATCAACGACTGTGAGACCCAATTACACACCTGTAATAGGTGTAACAAAGGTCAGCACCATGCAGCATTGTGCAGAGACACCAAAACAACGTCTCCAAACCCTAAGGTGGAAGATAGCATTCCCACCACAGTACAGTACTGCAAGGTGCAACCAACAAAGAGTGTCCATTCGGCAAAGTCTAAAGGTAATACGACTTTGCCTACTGCCCAAATTACCATCCTGAATAAGAGGGCCAAGGTCCATACCCGTGGGTTGTTTGACCAAGGATCCCAGAGAACATATATTACTAAAAAGCTGGCAGATGAATTACAATTAAGGCCTGTAGCCCAGATGTCATTCAACATCTCAGGGTTTGTAACAGATGCAGGACCTCAAGTCTACCAGGTGGTACAACCATCAGTACGCTTAGGCAGGTACGTCTGTCGAGTACAAGCCATTGTGGTGGACAAAATACCAGTAGACCTACAAGTTCAAGGTCTGAGAGCAACAGCCAAATTCCTGAGAAATAGAGGAATAAAATTGGCAGATAATATTAAGTCTGATCACCTCACCGACTTCGGTCTCCTTGTAGGGACAGACTATTGCCATCGATTCATCGGTAGCCCTACTAAATATCAGGGTATAACCATGTTAAACTCTGCAGGAGGTAAATTACTCTCAGGCCCAGTATCAAGCCTGAGGAGACCTATGCCTGCAGATAAACAATACCAGTAGAAATCTAAATTTGTCAGCTGATTATATTTCTCCAGTAGCATTATACTAAGGAGATTACAGTTGACTATACCAACAGAGGTTGATGTTAGTATCATCATTTGAAGCTGAAGATGAGTTCATGAGGCCTCAGTGGCAAATCAGTGAACAGTAGCCTAAAACAGCTACAAGTCACTGCGACCAATGTCACTGAACCCACTGCAGTCTCAGAACTATACTTTACTTTAATGATGAGCTATTCAATCTTCTGAATCAATTAACTAAATTAAACCCCAATAAATCTGATGACTGATTTGATACATTTATTATTTAATCAAGATGTATTCCATGGGCCTCAGTGTTTATATATCAGTGACCAGTTACCTGAACAAACTTCAAGTTATATCTATGTCACTGATCTCACTGCAGTCCCTGAATCATACTTGACTGTAGTACTTGATCACATTCAGTCTTCTGGGTTAAATAATATGTATAAGGCTTGAATATTAGCCTTTCAAGAGTTGACAGGGAAATGAAATCCCATTAGACTTCTAACCCCTGCAACTCTAGTACGGGACATCCGTCCTGTACGAACAGACACACAAATGTGTGATTATTAACTACTAACATCAAATTAATCTAATAATTCGAAGGAGGAGTATCGGTGTGCGTCTGTTCTAATTAGGACTTCGACCCGTGAGCAGCCCCTGGGGAATTATGTCGGAAAATCCGACACCATTTAATATCATACAGATAATAGCTGTATTACCAACAAGTTACCCATAGAAAACGTAACTTGTAGTGGAATTACCGTCTAAAGAAAACGGGATATCATCACCACATACCATTATAATTCACCAGCTATTCTGCTGGGAATTATTCTTAAATACATTAGTCTTTGGACTTTACCATCATAAAAACATCTTATATAAATTAACTTAATTATCAATATTAAAGTAGAGTAAATGTGACCCTTCTATCACGTTCTGAAATCTGGACAATGTAAGCCAGGCGTCAGAGGGAGGAAGGAGGGCAGCCATTGTTTGTTATACGAGACCAGAGGCTCACACGGGAGCAAATTCGGCTCCTGTTAATTTTACTTGGACGTAGTGTTATGGATACCAAAGGTGTACCATCTGTCAACACGCTGTCAACAAATCAAGTTAAGTGTTCTTTCCGAAACCCATTATTTATCATTAGTGGCCATTAATGTCATTATATAGGGTGACCCGGTTAGATCACATGGAAGCCTCAAACTAAAGATAATTAAGCCAGGTCTTCATGTTCCATGTACTGTTTTCTCTGATATACTTGTCATATATAGGTATCTGGCTTCACGGCTAGCGCACTTTTGACAGGTCAAGACGAGGATGCAAGATTTGTGCACCAGTTACTGGGTGATATGGAAGCTACCTCAAAGAGGATAATTTGGTGTCTACACCCTAGTTATACCTGGTGGACTAACCTGCTGTACTATAAGATAAGGAACCTCTTTAATGTATGTAGTTATTTCTGTAGTTTGATTGGCTGCATATATTTATTAATTTAATAACCCCCCCCCTAATGTGTAGAGGATCGATTTGTGAGATTATGAGATTATTGCAGAAATACAGTCCACTTATCATTATACAAATTGCTATTGAAGTATATAAATTAACGTAAATATAAATTCATATAAATTAAATAAATATAAATCTCACAGGTCGGTTCCCACAGTGCGGGTTGCTAGGATTGGTGAGGATGGCTGGGATTGGTGTGCGGGTTGCTGGGATTGGTGAGGAATGCTGGGATTGGTATGCGGGTTGCTAGGATTGGCGAGGATGGCTGGGATTGGTGTGCCGGTTGCTAGGATTGGTGAGGATTGCTGGGATTGGTGTGCGGGTTGATGGGATTGGTGAGGATGGCTGGGATTGGTGTACGTGTTGCTAGGATTGGTGAGGATGGCTGGGATTGGTGTACGTGTTGCTAGGATTGGTGAGGATGGCTGGGATTGATGTGCGGGTTGCTGGGATTGTCAATCAATCAATCAGTCGCTCTCCCTCTCTCCTGAATATATTTACTCTATATGAACACGTGTCCCCCCCCCCCCCCCCGTTAACCGTTCAGACAACAGACAACAGACTCTAGATAAGAACGAACAGAAGCGAGGTTACAAAACCTGTCCCAATAAACAGACTCCCAATATATGCACTCCCCCCTCCCCCCCCCCCCCACGTCTTCATATCCCTTCCAAACTTCCCTCTCTCCAAAACTTCAAGAACGGCTCAAGTTGCAACAAATGCCTCAGAGCTGCAATGCTATCTGCTTACACGCAAGAACGATGGGTCATAATCTGCTGCAATTCTGCAAGAACACGATCAGTTGCGTTGGGTTATGCGGGTCAGGCATAAGCAACAAGGACGGGGGGGAGGGGAGGGGGGCGGCGCCCCTTCCTAGTGAATTGCAAGTTGTATCCACCTGAAGCCTGTGTTTATCTGTAGGTATATGTGCTGTGGAGCAGGGGGGCGGGAGGGGGATAGAACAATACACACATGGCAACACAACAGGTAACACCACCACACACATGGTAACACACACATGGTAACACACACATGGTAACACACACATGGCAACACACACCTGGCAACAACACCACACGCGGCATCATGCACCAATTTATACGGTCATGCGAGGCGAGAATAATTAATACAAACGTCGTGAGGGTGTCAAAGGGCGTGGCTGCCTCCCTGGGGTGTCCCCCCTAGCCCCTGGCCCCCAGCAGCAGCGTCACCCACCTGGCCCCCAGCAGCAGCGTCACCCACCTGGCCCCCAGCAGCAGCGTCACCCACCTGGCCCCCAGCAGCAGCGTCACCCACCTGGCCCCCAGCAGCAGCGTCACCCACCTGGCCCCCAGCAGCAGCGTCACCCACCTGGCCCCCAGCAGCAGCGTCACCCACCTGGCCCCCAGCAGCGTGTCCCACCTGGCCCCCAGCAGCAGCGTCACCCACCTGGCCCCCAGCAGCAGCGTCACCCACCTGGCCCCCAGCAGCAGCGTCACCCACCTGGCCCCCAGCAGCGTGTCCCACCTGGCCCCCAACAACGTCTCCCACCAATAGGTTACAAATAAGTGTCAACGTCCTCTCATAAATACCAGATGTACCGGCACCGGTGATGATGGTGGTGAGGTGGTTGTGGTGGTAGTGGTGGTGGTAGTGGTGGTAGTGAGGTGGTGGTGGTGATTATAATGAGGTGGGTGTGGTGACGGTACTCACCTAATTGTGCATGCGGGGGTTGAGCTCTGGCTCTTTGGTCCAGCCTCTCAACCGTCAATCAACAGGTGCACAGGTTCCTGAGCCTATTGGGCTCTATCATATCTACACTTGAAATTGTGTATGGAGTCAGCCTCCACCACATCACTGCCTAATGCATTCCATTTGTCAACCACTCTGACACTAAAAAAGTTCTTACTAATATCTCTGTTTACAGTGAGCAGGTGGTTGAGGAAACACCAATTTGGTCATTAACAATATTATCACGAAACCCGTCACCTGTATTAGGGTTGCTCTACCCTCAAGATAGGTCACATGGGGTCAAGGTACGACTGATTAATTACCTCAGCTTACCTATCTTGCGCTGTTAACGCGTGAGGTAACGAGCTCCACATTAGGTTCTATTGATAATGATACAACTCTTCCCAGATTCTATTGTCTATTAACTTTGAAATAACTTACCCAGTTTTGAGGGGGTTCTGAATCTTCTCTTGGGATGTAGAGATGAACCTCCAAGCGGGATGGAGATGCATATAGAGATATAGATATATTTTGTGGTATGATATCATGATATGGTATTATGGTATACGATATGGTATACGATACTCTTTCAGATTAATGTCTGTATACACACAAGTCTAACAAGATCCAGCCGTCGGCCGTCAGGAGCCGCCGAACATATCAAAAGGCCGTTGCAGAGAATAATAATCCGATGCTTTAATGTGTACTAATATCTCGCATTTCTAACCGATTGGTCAATTTCGTAAAAAAAGAGGACGGGTTGATCTCGCTTAATACGTCGCTTTATGGTTGGATTTACCGTATGTCCTCTCTCTCTACAGGTGGACCAATGTACGTAACCCCGAGGTCATTGAATGCTGTCCCGCTCTCTCCATACTGGTACAGAACATGTAACATCAGCAGTAAATTATTCTACTGGCTTCATCCCAATCACAATTTTCCCCAAATATTGTTCATTAAAAATGAATCAAAGTAAAATTACTTCACAAAATTCTATTTCATTTATTTTGCAACTACAGTATTTAGGATATTGAAACTTGTTCAATTTCGAGTCATTAACTTGCCTTAGATATGAATAATGTATTCGTTTTGGGTGCAGTGGTAACACACGCGTCCCGCGAGTGATTTGGTCTGGGTTCGAGTCCTGGCCAGGGAGGATTGACTGGGCGCCAGTCCATAAGTGTTCGTCCCTGTTCATCCAGCAGTAATTGCGTTCCTGGTTGTTAACCGATTGTCGGGTAGTGTTCCATGGAAAGCTGGCGGGTAAGGCTTACCATGAACAATGGGAAGGGAAGCTCTCAGCTTGCTAGCAGGAGCCACACCTCGACTGGTCCTGTACCCACCTGTGTGAGGGAGTTATCAGGGGAAAGCGTCAAGCCATTACGACTGTATAGCACTGGGAAGGGGTCAGGATAAGGATTTGGGATGGGACGGAGGAGGGGGGGCAAGTAATGTTGTCCAACCACTTGGACGGTCGGGTATTGAACGCCGACCTGCAGGAAGCTAGACCGTCGCTCTACCGCCCAGCCCAAGTGGTCAGGTAAAACACTGCAGATAATACTGAACTTAGCAAACCATTTTGAATAATGAATATTATATATTAAAAAAATGATGAATGTACACTACTACATCATTTTACTGAAAACGAAATTTGATACAGTTTAAAACATATCAACATGGCAATGAAGCTATTGTGTTTCATATCAGTAAAGACTGTTGAAAGCACTAAACAATTGAATACATTTGTTATTGAAAAATACACTTTGGTTTATATCGAAGATTTTAATATAAAGTATAACAAAATAATTGATAACGACACTTCTGCGTATATTTCCAAAGAGCAAAATGTTGCTAATTCTCAACGCCCCTCTACTGTGCGTAGGGGGGAGGGGGTGATGGGGGGTGAGGAGGGTGCTCTGTGGGCTGCACCCCTTTACCGAGTGGGGGGTCCAGGGCCCAAAATGTCCGGGTCCCCCAGGACAATCAGGGCGCAAGGTAAGAAGGGCCCAAGGTAAGAAGGGCGCAAGATAATCAGGGCGCAAGGTAAGAAGGGCCCAAGGTAAGAAGGGCGCAAGATAATCAGGGCCCAAGGTAAGAAGGGCCCAAGATAATCAGGGCGCAAGGTAAGAAGGGCCCAAGATAATCAGGGCGCAAGGTAAGAAGGGCCCAAGATAATCAGGGCGCAAGGTAAGAAGGGCCCAAGATAATCAGGGCGCAAGGTAAGAAGGGCCCAAGATAATCAGGGCGCAAGGTAAGAAGGGCCCAAGATAATCAGGGCCCAAGGTAAGAAGGGCCCAAGATAATCAGGGCCCAAGGTAAGAAGGGCCCAAGATAATCAGGGCGCAAGGTAAGAAGGGCCCAAGATAATCAGGGCGCAAGGTAAGAAGGGCCCAAGATAATCAGGGCGCAAGGTAAGAAGGGCCCAAGATAATCAGGGCGCAAGGTAAGAAGGGCCCAAGATAATCAGGGCCCAAGGTAAGAAGGGCCCAAAATAATTAGGGCCCAAGATAATTAGGGCCCAAGATAATTAGGGCCCAAGATAACAGTGGCCCAAGATATCCGAGGGTCCTAGACCCACCAAACCTCGATAGTAAGGAACAAGCACACTATCAAAGAAGCGTACGAGCCCTACTCACCTAGTTGTGTTTGCGGGGGTTGAGCTCTGGCTCTTTGGTCCCGCCTCTCAACTGTCACAGTTGGAGCCCTGCCGCAAGCTTGGTGTAGACCGCCCGACTGGTTTCAGGAGTCCAGGTGTTCGGTGTTCCCGCCCCAACAACAGCGGGTCACACGTGAATACCTAAAATCTTCAACTCTGCCGCCATTTACTTCTCTCACAAATCCTGGTAAAATTCGGACGAATACTCTGCTTATTTTCCTTGTTACTCTTCATTGGCAGGTCCCATCCACTTGGAATGGTTGGTACAGCGAAGGCCTCGTTTATTGCTGGTCGGTGTTCGATCCCCGATGGTCCAAGTGGTTGATTGTTGTTCTCCGTCCGTCCGTCCACGTGGGACATAGTCACTAGACAATTATCTTAATTCTTCATTGGCGGGGCGGTATTGTGGAGCTCATACACCCAGGACCAGGATTCATCAAGGATTTACGCATCCACTTACGGAACCTGTACATCTTTCTGTAATCATGGTCGCTTTGTTTACACTTAATATACAGTTTACGAGCTTGCAAACTTAATACCCAAGTTTATTATTGTAGTCGCTTCGGAGCTGATAAACTGTTTAATAAATGTATACAAAGTCGCAATGTTTGAGGAAAGATGCACAGGTTTCGAAAATGGTTATGTAAATGCTTGATGAGTCCCGTTTCACACTTAAAAATTGATGTGAAGGCATGTTTTGTGATTGGGCGGCCGCTTCCTCCTGGATTGGGAGACCTGGCGGCTGAAATATTCCGCCAATTAAAAAATAAGCCAAAATGCAGCATAAGGCTGAGGAACTGAGGAAGGCCAGGCCGCCCTGAGGAAGACCAGGCCGTCCTGAGGAAGGCCAGGCCGCCCTGAGGAAGGCCAGGCCGCCCTAAGGAAGGCCAGGCCGCCCTGAGGAAGGCCAGGCCGCCCTGAGGAAGGCCAGGCCGCCCTGAGGAAGGCCAGGCCGCCCTGAGGAAGGCTAGGCCGCCCTGAGGAAGGCCAGGCCGCCACCGCCACCCACTCCGACTGCCCTCCATACCAGCGAAAAAACTTTCTCAATATTACACGCATACCTCAAGTACTTTTCTTTTATATGGACAAAGTTTAATTACAGCCCCTCACACCCGTGTTAGATACACGCCCCTCTAGAGCCCCTCATCCACCACACAACTGGGGGCCCTCATCCACCACACAACTGGAGGCCCTCATCCACCAGACAACTGGAGGCCCTCATCCACCAGACAACTGGAGGCCTTCATCCACCAGACAACTGGAGGCCCTCATCCGCCAGACAACTGGAGGCCCTCATCCGCCAGACAACTGGAGGCCCTCATCCACCAGACAACTGGAGGCCTTCATCCACCAGACAGATGTAGGCCGTCATCCACCAGACAGATGTAGGCCGTCATCCACCAGACAACTGGAGGCCCTCATCCACCAGACAACTGGAGGCCCTCATCCACCAAACAACTGAAGACCCTCATCCACCAAACAACTGTAGACCCTCATCCACCAAACAACTGAAGACCCTCATCCACCAGACAACTGAAGACCCTCATCCACCAGACAACTGAAGACCCTCATCCACCAGACAACTGAAGACCCTCATCCACCAGACAACTGAAGACCCTCATCCACCAGACAACTGAAGACCCTCATCCACCAAACAACTGAAGACCCTCATCCACCAGACAACTAGAGGCCCTTATCCACCAGACAACTGGAGGCCCTCATCCACCAAACAACTGAAGACCCTCATCCACCAAACAACTGTAGACCCTCATCCACCAAACAACTGAAGACCCTCATCCACCAGACAACTGAAGACCCTCATCCACCAGACAACTGAAGACCCTCATCCACCAGACAACTGAAGACCCTCACCCACCAAACAACTGAAGACCCTCATCCACCAGACAACTAGAGGCCCTCATCCACCAGACAACTGGAGGCCCTCATCCACCAAACAACTGAAGACCCTCATCCACCAAACAACTGTAGACCCTCATCCACCAAACAACTGAAGACCCTCATCCACCAAACAACTGAAGACCCTCATCCACCAGACAACTGAAGACCCTCATCCACCAAACAACTGAAGACCCTCATCCACCAGACAACTGAAGACCCTCATCCACCAAACAACTGAAGACCCTCATCCACCAGACAACTGGAGGCCCTCATCCACCAAACAACTGAAGACCCTCATCCACCAAACAACTGTAGACCCTCATCCACCAAACAACTGAAGACCCTCATCCACCAGACAACTGAAGACCCTCATCCACCAAACAACTGAAGACCCTCATCCACCAGACAACTGAAGACCCTCATCCACCAAACAACTGAAGACCCTCATCCACCAGACAACTAGAGGCCCTCATCCACCAGACAGATGCACGCCATCATCCACCAGACAGATGTATGCCGTCATCCACCAGACAGATGTAGGCCAGTAATGCCTGGGACCAGCGGGCAAGATGGGCTCAGTATATCACCAGCCAGGGAAGGGGCAGCACGCACACCCGGCCGACTCAGTATATCACCAGCCAGGGAAGGGGCAGCACGCACACCCGGCCGGCTCAGTATATCACCAGCCAGGGAAGGGGCAGCACGCACACCCGGCCGGCTCAGTATATCACCAGCCAGGGAAGGGGCAGCACGCACACCCGGCCGGCTCAGTATATCACCAGCCAGGGAAGGGGCAGCACGCACACCCGGCCGACTCAGTATATCACCAGCCAGGGAAGGGGCAGCACGCACACCCGGCCGACTCAGTATATCACCAGCCAGGGAAGGGGCAGCACGCACACCCGGCCGGCTCAGTATATCACCAGCCAGGGAAGGGGCAGCACGCACACCCGGCCGACTCAGTATATCACCAGCCAGGGAAGGGGCAGCACGCACACCCGGCCGGCTCAGTATATCACCAGCCAGGGAAGGGGCAGCACGCACACCCGGCCGGCTCAGTATATCACCAGCCAGGGAAGGGGCAGCACGCACACCCGGCCGACTCAGTATATCACCAGCCAGGGAAGGGGCAGCACGCACACCCGGCCGACTCAGTATATCACCAGCCAGGGAAGGGGCAGCACGCACACCCGGCCGACTCAGTATATCACCAGCCAGGGAAGGGGCAACACGCACGCCCGGCCGACTCAGTATATCACCAGCCAGGGAAGGGGCAGCACGCACGCCCGGCCGACTCAGTATATCACCAGCCAGGGAAGGGGCAGCACGCACACCCGGCCGACTCAGTATATCACCAGCCAGGGAAGGGGCAGCACGCACACCCGGCCGACTCAGTATATCACCAGCCAGGGAAGGGGCAGCACGCACACCCGGCCGACTCAGTATATCACCAGCCAGGGAAGGGGCAGCACGCACACCCGGCCGACTCAGTATATCACCAGCCAGGGAAGGGGCAGCACGCACACCCGGCCGACTCAGTATATCACCAGCCAGGGAAGGGGCAGCACGCACACCCGGCCGACTCAGTATATCACCAGCCAGGGAAGGGGCAGCACGCACACCCGGCCGACTCAGTATATCACCAGCCAGGGAAGGGGCAGCACGCACACCCGGCCGGCTCAGTATATCACCAGCCAGGGAAGGGCAGCACGCACACCCGGCCGACTCAGTATATCACCAGCCAGGGAAGGGGCAGCACGCACACCCGGCCGGCTCAGTATATCACCAGCCAGGGAAGGGGCAGCACGCACACCCGGCCGGCTCAGTATATCACCAGCCAGGGAAGGGGCAGCACGCACACCCGGCCGACTCAGTATATCACCAGCCAGGGAAGGGGCAGCACGCACACCCGGCCGACTCAGTATATCACCAGCCAGGGAAGGGGCAGCACGCACACCCGGCCGGCTCAGTATATCACCAGCCAGGGAAGGGGCAGCACGCACACCCGGCCGGCTCAGTATATCACCAGCCAGGGAAGGGGCAGCACGCACACCCGGCCGGCTCAGTATATCACCAGCCAGGGAAGGGGCAGCACGCACACCCGGCCGGCTCAGTATATCACCAGCCAGGGAAGGGGCAGCACGCACACCTGGCCGACTCAGTATATCACCAGCCAGGGAAGGGGCAGCACGCACACCCGGCCGGCTCAGTATATCACCAGCCAGGGAAGGGGCAGCACGCACACCCGGCCGGCTCAGTATATCACCAGCCAGGGAAGGGGCAGCACGCACACCCGGCCGACTCAGTATATCACCAGCCAGGGAAGGGGCAGCACGCACACCCGGCCGACTCAGTATATCACCAGCCAGGGAAGGGGCAGCACGCACACCCGGCCGGCTCAGTATATCACCAGCCAGGGAAGGGCAGCACGCACACCCGGCCGACTCAGTATATCACCAGCCAGGGAAGGGCAGCACGCACACCCGGCCGACTCAGTATATCACCAGCCAGGGAAGGGCAGCACGCACACCCGGCCGACTCAGTATATCACCAGCCAGGGAAGGGCAGCACGCACACCCGGCCGACTCAGTATATCACCAGCCAGGGAAGGGGCAGCACGCACACCCGGCCGACTCAGTATATCACCAGCCAGGGAAGGGGCAGCACGCACACCCGGCCGGCTCAGTATATCACCAGCCAGGGAAGGGGCAGCACGCACACCCGGCCGACTCAGTATATCACCAGCCAGGGAAGGGGCAGCACGCACACCCGGCCGACTCAGTATATCACCAGCCAGGGAAGGGGCAGCACGCACACCCGGCCGACTCAGTATATCACCAGCCAGGGAAGGGGCAGCACGCACACCCGGCCGGCTCAGTATATCACCAGCCAGGGAAGGGGCAGCACGCACACCCGGCCGGCTCAGTATATCACCAGCCAGGGAAGGGGCAGCACGCACACCCGGCCAGGGAAGGGGCAGCACGCACACCCGGCCAGGGAAGGGGCAGCACGCACACCCGGCCAGGGAAGGGGCAGCACGCACACCCGGCCAGGGAAGGGGCAGCACGCACACCCGGCCAGGGAAGGGGCAGCACGCACACCCGGCCAGGGAAGGGGCAGCACGCACACCCGGCCAGGGAAGGGGCAGCACGCACACCCGGCCAGGGAAGGGGCAGCACGCACACCCGGCCAGGGAAGGGGCAGCACGCACACCCGGCCAGGGAAGGGGCAGCACGCACACCCGGCCAGGGAAGGGGCAGCACACACACCCGGCCAGGGAAGGGGCAGCACGCACACCCGGCCAGGGAAGGGGCAGCACGCACACCCGGCCAGGGAAGGGGCAGCACGCACACCCGGCCAGGGAAGGGGCAGCACGCACACCCGGCCAGGGAAGGGGCAGCACACACACCCGGCCAGGGAAGGGGCAGCACGCACACCCGGCCAGGGAAGGGGCAGCACGCACACCCGGCCAGGGAAGGGGCAGCACACACACCCGGCCAGGGAAGGGGCAGCACACACACCCGGCCAGGGAAGGGGCAGCACGCACACCCGGCCAGGGAAGGGGCAGCACGCACACCCGGCCAGGGAAGGGGCAGCACGCACACCCGGCCAGGGAAGGGGCAGCACACACACCCGGCCAGGGAAGGGGCAGCACACACACCCGGCCAGGGAAGGGGCAGCACACACACCCGGCCAGGGAAGGGGCAGCACACACACCCGGCCAGGGAAGGGGCAGCACACACACCCGGCCAGGGAAGGGGCAGCACACACACCCGGCCAGGGAAGGGGCAGCACACACACCCGGCCAGGGAAGGGGCAGCACACACACCCGGCCAGGGAAGGGGCAGCACACACACCCGGCCAGGGAAGGGGCAGCACACACACCCGGCCAGGGAAGGGGCAGCACACACACCCGGCCAGGGAAGGGGCAGCACACACACCCGGCCAGGGAAGGGGCAGCACACACACCCGGCCAGGGAAGGGGCAGCACACACACCCGGCCAGGGAAGGGGCAGCACACACACCCGGCCAGGGAAGGGGCAGCACACACACCCGGCCAGGGAAGGGGCAGCACACACACCCGGCCAGGGAAGGGGCAGCACACACACCCGGCCAGGGAAGGGGCAGCACACACACCCGGCCAGGGAAGGGGCAGCACACACACCCGGCCAGGGAAGGGGCAGCACACACACCCGGCCAGGGAAGGGGCAGCACACACACCCGGCCAGGGAAGGGGCAGCACACACACCCGGCCAGGGAAGGGGCAGCACACACACCCGGCCAGGGAAGGGGCAGCACACACACCCGGCCAGGGAAGGGGCAGCACACACACCCGGCCAGGGAAGGGGCAGCACACACACCCGGCCAGGGAAGGGGCAGCACACACACCCGGCCAGGGAAGGGGCAGCACACACACCCGGCCAGGGAAGGGGCAGCACACACACCCGGCCAGGGAAGGGGCAGCACGCACACCCGGCCAGGGAAGGGGCAGCACACACACCCGGCCAGGGAAGGGGCAGCACACACACCCGGCCAGGGAAGGGGCAGCACACACACCCGGCCAGGGAAGGGGCAGCACGCACACCCGGCCAGGGAAGGGGCAGCACACACACCCGGCCAGGGAAGGGGCAGCACACACACCCGGCCAGGGAAGGGGCAGCACACACACCCGGCCAGGGAAGGGGCAGCACACACACCCGGCCAGGGAAGGGGCAGCACGCACACCCGGCCAGGGAAGGGGCAGCACACACACCCGGCCAGGGAAGGGGCAGCACACACACCCGGCCAGGGAAGGGGCAGCACACACACCCGGCCAGGGAAGGGGCAGCACACACACCCGGCCAGGGAAGGGGCAGCACACACACCCGGCCAGGGAAGGGGCAGCACACACACCCGGCCAGGGAAGGGGCAGCACACACACCCGGCCAGGGAAGGGGCAGCACACACACCCGGCCAGGGAAGGGGCAGCACACACACCCGGCCAGGGAAGGGGCAGCACACACACCCGGCCAGGGAAGGGGCAGCACACACACCCGGCCAGGGAAGGGGCAGCACACACACCCGGCCAGGGAAGGGGCAGCACACACACCCGGCCAGGGAAGGGGCAGCACACACACCCGGCCAGGGAAGGGGCAGCACGCACACCCGGCCAGGGAAGGGGCAGCACACACACCCGGCCAGGGAAGGGGCAGCACACACACCCGGCCAGGGAAGGGGCAGCACGCACACCCGGCCAGGGAAGGGGCAGCACGCACACCCGGCCAGGGAAGGGGCAGCACGCACACCCGGCCAGGGAAGGGGCAGCACACACACCCGGCCAGGGAAGGGGCAGCACGCACACCCGGCCAGGGAAGGGGCAGCACACACACCCGGCCAGGGAAGGGGCAGCACGCACACCCGGCCAGGGAAGGGGCAGCACACACACCCGGCCAGGGAAGGGGCAGCACGCACACCCGGCCAGGGAAGGGGCAGCACACACACCCGGCCAGGGAAGGGGCAGCACACACACCCGGCCAGGGAAGGGGCAGCACACACACCCGGCCAGGGAAGGGGCAGCACACACACCCGGCCAGGGAAGGGGCAGCACACACACCCGGCCAGGGAAGGGGCAGCACACACACCCGGCCAGGGAAGGGGCAGCACACACACCCGGCCAGGGAAGGGGCAGCACACACACCCGGCCAGGGAAGGGGCAGCACGCACACCCGGCCAGGGAAGGGGCAGCACGCACACCCGGCCAGGGAAGGGGCAGCACACACACCCGGCCAGGGAAGGGGCAGCACGCACACCCGGCCAGGGAAGGGGCAGCACGCACACCCGGCCAGGGAAGGGGCAGCACGCACACCCGGCCAGGGAAGGGGCAGCACGCACACCCGGCCAGGGAAGGGGCAGCACGCACACCCGGCCAGGGAAGGGGCAGCACGCACACCCGGCCAGGGAAGGGGCAGCACGCACACCCGGCCAGGGAAGGGGCAGCACGCACACCCGGCCAGGGAAGGGGCAGCACACACACCCGGCCAGGGAAGGGGCAGCACGCACACCCGGCCAGGGAAGGGGCAGCACGCACACCCGGCCAGGGAAGGGGCAGCACGCACACCCGGCCAGGGAAGGGGCAGCACGCACACCCGGCCAGGGAAGGGGCAGCACGCACACCCGGCCAGGGAAGGGGCAGCACACACACCCGGCCAGGGAAGGGGCAGCACGCACACCCGGCCAGGGAAGGGGCAGCACGCACACCCGGCCAGGGAAGGGGCAGCACGCACACCCGGCCAGGGAAGGGGCAGCACGCACACCCGGCCAGGGAAGGGGCAGCACGCACACCCGGCCAGGGAAGGGGCAGCACACACACCCGGCCAGGGAAGGGGCAGCACGCACACCCGGCCAGGGAAGGGGCAGCACACACACCCGGCCAGGGAAGGGGCAGCACACACACCCGGCCAGGGAAGGGGCAGCACGCACACCCGGCCAGGGAAGGGGCAGCACACACACCCGGCCAGGGAAGGGGCAGCACACACACCCGGCCAGGGAAGGGGCAGCACGCACACCCGGCCAGGGAAGGGGCAGCACACACACCCGGCCAGGGAAGGGGCAGCACACACACCCGGCCAGGGAAGGGGCAGCACACACACCCGGCCAGGGAAGGGGCAGCACGCACACCCGGCCAGGGAAGGGGCAGCACGCACACCCGGCCAGGGAAGGGGCAGCACGCACACCCGGCCAGGGAAGGGGCAGCACACACACCCGGCCAGGGAAGGGGCAGCACGCACACCCGGCCAGGGAAGGGGCAGCACGCACACCCGGCCAGGGAAGGGGCAGCACGCACACCCGGCCAGGGAAGGGGCAGCACACACACCCGGCCAGGGAAGGGGCAGCACGCACACCCGGCCAGGGAAGGGGCAGCACGCACACCCGGCCAGGGAAGGGGCAGCACGCACACCCGGCCAGGGAAGGGGCAGCACACACACCCGGCCAGGGAAGGGGCAGCACGCACACCCGGCCAGGAAGGGGCAGCACGCACACCCGGCCAGGGATAGGGCAGCACGCACAACCCGGCCAGGGAAGGGGCAGCACGCACACCCGGCCAGGGAAGGGGCAGCACACACACCCGGCCAGGGAAGGGGCAGCACGCACACCGGCCAGGGAAGGGGCAGCACGCACACCCGGCCAGGGAAGGGGCAGCACGCACACCGGCCAGGGAAGGGGCAGCACGCACACCCGGCCAGGGAAGGGGCAGCACCACACCCGGCCAGGGAAGGGGCAGCACGCACACCCGGCCAGGGAAGGGGCAGCACAGCACACCCGGCCAGGGAAGGGGCAGCACACACACCCGGCCAGGGAAGGGGCAGCACAGCACACCCGGCCAGGGAAGGGGCAGCACGCACGACCCGGCCAGGGAAGGGGCAGCACACACACCCGGCCAGGAAGGGGCAGCACGCACACCCGGCCAGGGAAGGGGCAGCACACACACCCGGCCAGGGAAGGGGCAGCACACACACCCGGCCAGGAAGGGGCAGCACGCACACACCCGGCCAGGGGAAGGGGCAGCACACACACCCGGCCAGGGAAGGGGCAGCACGCACACCCGGCCAGGGAAGGGGCAGACACACACACCCGGCCAGGGAAGGGGCAGCACACACACCCGGCCAGGGAAGGGGCAGCACGCACACCCGGCCAGGGAAGGGGCAGCACGCACACCCGGCCAGGGAAGGGGCAGCACACACACCCGGCCAGGGAAGGGGCAGCACACACACCCGGCCAGGGAAGGGGCAGCACACACACCCGGCCAGGGAAGGGGCAGCACACACACCCGGCCAGGGAAGGGGCAGCAACGCACACCCGGCCAGGGAAGGGGCAGCACACACACCCGGCCAGGGAAGGGGGCAGGCCAGCACACACACACGGCCAGGGAAGGGGCAGCACACACACCCGGCCAGGGAAGGGGCAGCACACACACCCGGCCAGGGAAGGGGCAGCACGCACCCGGCCAGGGAAGGGGCAGCACGCACACCCGGCCAGGGAAGGGGCAGCACACGCACACCCGGCCAGGGAAGGGGCAGCACGCACACCCGGCCAGGAAGGGGCAGCACACACACCCGGCCAGGGAAGGGGCAGCACGCACACCCGGCCAGGGAAGGGGCAGCACGCACACCCGGCCAGGGAAGGGGCAGCGCACACCCGGCCAGGGAAGGGGCAGCACGCACACCCGGCCAGGGAAGGGGCACACGCACCCCGCCCGCAGGGAAGGGGCAGCACGCACACCCGGCCAGGGAAGGGGCAGCACGCACACCCGGCCAGGGAAGGGGCAGCACGCACACCCGGCCAGGGAAGGGCAGCACACACACCCGGCCAGGGAAGGGCAGCACACACACCCGGCAGGGAAGGGCAGCACGCACACCCGGCCAGGGAAGGGGCAGCACGCACACCCGGCCAGGGAAGGGGCAGCACGCACACCCGGCCAGGGAAGGGGCAGCACGCACACCCGGCCAGGGAAGGGGCAGCACGCACACCCGGCCAGGGAAGGGGCAGCACGCACACCCGGCCAGGGAAGGGGCAGCACACACACCCGGCCAGGGAAGGGGCAGCACGCACACCCGGCCAGGGAAGGGGCAGCACGCACACCCGGCCAGGGAAGGGGCAGCACGCACACCCGCCAGGGAAGGGGCAGCACGCACACCCGGCCAGGGAAGGGGCAGCACGCACACCCGGCCAGGGAAGGGGCAGCACGCACACCCGGCCAGGGAAGGGGCAGCACGCACACCCCCGGCCAGGGAAGGGGCAGCACGCACACCCGGCCAGGGAAGGGGCAGCACGCACACCCGCCAGGGAAGGGGCAGCACGCACACCCGCCAGGGAAGGGGCAGCACGCACACCCGGCCAGGGAAGGGGCAGCACGCACACCCGGCCAGGGAAGGGGCAGCACGCACACCCGGCCAGGGAAGGGGCAGCACGCACACCCGGCCAGGGAAGGGGCAGCACGCACACCCGGCCAGGGAAGGGGCAGCACACACACCCGGCCAGGGAAGGGGCAGCACGCACACCCGGCCAGGGAAGGGGCAGCACGCACACCCGGCCAGGGAAGGGGCAGCACGCACACCCGGCCAGGGAAGGGGCAGCACGCACACCCGGCCAGGGAAGGGGCAGCACGCACACCCGGCCAGGGAAGGGGCAGCACGCACACCCGGCCAGGGAAGGGGCAGCACGCACACCCGGCCAGGGAAGGGCAGCACGCACACCCGCCAGGGAAGGGGCAGCACGCACACCCGGCCAGGGAAGGGGCAGCACGCACACCCGGCCAGGGAAGGGGCAGCACGCACACCCGGCCAGGGAAGGGGCAGCACGCACACCCGGCCAGGGAAGGGGCGCACAGCACAACCCGGCCAGGGAAGGGGCAGCACAGCACACCCGGCCAGGGAAGGGGCAGCACGCACACCCGGCCAGGGAAGGGGCAGCACACACACCCGGCCATGGAAGGGGCAGCACGCACACCCGGCCAGGGAAGGGGCAGCACGCACACCCGGCCAGGGAAGGGGCAGCACGCCACACCCGGCAGGGAAGGGGCAGCACACACACCCGGCCAGGGAAGGGGCAGCACGCACACCCGCCAGGGAAGGGGCAGCACGCACACCCGGCCAGGGAAGGGGCAGCACGCACACCCGCCAGGGAAGGGGCAGCACGCACACCCGGCCAGGGAAGGGGCAGCACAGCACACCCGGCCAGGGAAGGGGCAGCACGCACACCCGGCCAGGGAAGGGGCAGCACGCACACCCGGCCAGGGAAGGGGCAGCACGCACACCCGGCCAGGGAAGGGGCAGCACGCACACCCGGCCAGGGAAGGGCAGCACGACACCCGGCCAGGGAAGGGGCAGCACGCACACCCGGCCAGGGAAGGGGCAGCACGCACACCCGGCCAGGGAAGGGGCAGCACGGACACCCGGCCAGGGAAGGGGCAGCACGCACACCCGGCCAGGGAAGGGGCAGCACGGACACCCGGCCAGGGAAGGGGCAGCACGCACACCCGGCCAGGGAAGGGCAGCACGGACACCCCGGCCAGGGAAGGGGCAGCACGCACACCCGGCCAGGGAAGGGGCAGCACGCACACCCGGCCAGGGAAGGGGCAGCACACACCCGGCCAGGGAAGGGGCAGCACGCACCACCCGGCCAGGGAAGGGGCAGCACGCACACCCGGCCAGGGAAGGGGCAGCACGCACACCCGGCCAGGGAAGGGGCAGCACGCACACCCGGCCAGGGAAGGGCAGCACACACACCCGGCCAGGGAAGGGGCAGCACGCACACCCGGCCAGGGAAGGGGCAGCACACACACCCGGCCAGGGAAGGGGCAGCACGCACACCCGGCCAGGGAATGGGGCAGCACGCACACCCGGCCAGGGAAGGGGCAGCACACACACCCGGCCAGGGAAGGGGCAGCACGACACACCCGGCCAGGGAAGGGGCAGCACGCACACCCGGCCAGGGAAGGGGCAGCACGCACACCCGGCCAGGAAGGGGCAGCACACACACCCGGCCAGGGAAGGGGCAGCACACACACCCGGCCAGGGAAGGGGCAGCACGCACACCCGGCCAGGGAAGGGGGCAGCACGACACACCCGGCCAGTGGAAGGGGGCAGCACACCCACCCGGCCAGGGAAGGGGCAGCACCGCACACCCGGCAGGGAAGGGGCAGCACACACACCCGGCCAGGGAAGGGGCAGCACGCACACCCGGCCAGGGAAGGGGCAGCACACACACCCGGCCAGGGAGGGGGCAGGCACGCACACCCGGCCAGGGAAGGGGCAGCACAGCACACCCGCCAGGGAAGGGGCAGCACGCACACCCGCCAGGGAAGGGGCAGCACACACACCCGGCCAGGGAAGGGGCAGCACGCACACCCGGCCAGGGAAGGGGCAGCACACACACCCGGCCAGGGAAGGGGGCAGCACGCACACCCGGCCAGGGAAGGGGCAGCACACACACCCGGCCAGGGAAGGGGCAGCACACACACCCGGCCAGGGAAGGGGCAGCACACACACCCGGCCAGGGAAGGGGCAGCACGCACACCCGGCCAGGGAAGGGGCAGCACGCACACCCGGCCAGGGAAGGGGCAGCACGCACACCCGGCCAGGGAAGGGGCAGCACGCACACCCGGCCAGGGAAGGGGCAGCACACACCCGGCCAGGAAGGGGCAGCACGCACACCCGGCCAGGGAAGGGGCAGCACACACACCCGGCCAGGGAAGGGGCAGCACGCACACCCGGCCAGGGAAGGGGCAGCACACACCACCCGGCCAGGGAAGGGGCAGCACGCACACCCGGCCAGGAAGGGGCAGCACACACACCCGGCCAGGAAGGGGCAGCACGCACACCCGGCCAGGGAAGGGGCAGCACACACACCCGGCCAGGGAAGGGGCAGCACGCCACCCGGCCAGGGAAGGGGCAGCACGCACACCCGGCCAGGGAAGGGGCAGCACACACACCCGGCCAGGGAAGGGGCAGCACGCACACCCGGCCAGGGAAGGGGCAGCACGCACACCCGGCCAGGGAAGGGGCAGCACACACACCCGGCCAGGGAAGGGGCAGCACGCACACCCGGCCAGGGAAGGGGCAGCACACACACCCGGCCAGGGAAGGGCAGCACGCACACCCGGCCAGGGAAGGGGCAGCACGCACACCCGGCCAGGGAAGGGGCAGCACGCACACCCGGCCAGGGAAGGGGCAGCACGCACACCCGGCCAGGGAAGGGGCAGCACGCACACCCGGCCAGGGAAGGGGCAGCACGCACACCCGGCCAGGGAAGGGGCAGCACGCACACCCGGCCAGGGAAGGGGCAGCACGCACACCCGGCCAGGGAAGGGGCAGCACGCACACCCGGCCAGGGAAGGGGCAGCACGCACACCCGGCCAGGGGAAGGGGCAGCACCACACCCGGCCAGGGAAGGGGGCAGCACGCACACCCGGCCAGGGAAGGGGCAGCACACACACCCGGCCAGGGAAGGGGCAGCACACACCACCCGGCCAGGGAAGGGGCAGCACACACACCCGGCCAGGGAAGGGGCAGCACACACACCCGGCCAGGGAAGGGGCAGCACACACACCCGGCCAGGAAGGGGCAGCACGCACACCCGGCCAGGGAAGGGGCAGCCACACACCCGGCCAGGGAAGGGGCAGCACACACACCCGGCCAGGGAAGGGGCAGCACACACACCCGGCCAGGGAAGGGCAGCACACACACCCGGCCAGGGAAGGGGCAGCACGCACACCCGGCCAGGGAAGGGGCAGCACGCACACCCGGCCAGGGAAGGGGCAGCACGCACACCCGGCCAGGGAAGGGGCAGCACGCACACCCGGCCAGGGAAGGGGCAGCACACACACCCGGCCAGGGAAGGGGCAGCACGCACACCCGGCCAGGGAAGGGGCAGCACGCACACCCGGCCAGGAAGGGGCAGCACGCACACCCGGCCAGGGAAGGGGCAGCACGCACACCCGGCCAGGGAAGGGGCAGCACGCACACCCGGCCAGGGAAGGGGCAGCACGCACACCCGGCCAGGGAAGGGCAGCACGCACACCCGGCCAGGGAAGGGGCAGCACGCACACCCGGCCAGGGAAGGGGCAGCACACACACCCGGCCAGGGAAGGGGCAGCACACACCCCCCAGGGAAGGGGCAGCACGCACACCCGGCCAGGGAAGGGGCAGCACGCACACCCGGCCAGGGAAGGGGCAGCACGCACACCCGGCCAGGAAGGGGCAGCACGCACACCCGGCCAGGGAAGGGGCAGCACGCACACCCGGCCAGGGAAGGGGCAGCACACACACCCGGCCAGGGAAGGGGCAGCACGCACACCCGGCCAGGGAAGGGCAGCACGCACACCCGGCCAGGGAAGGGGCAGCACGCACACCCGGCCAGGGAAGGGGCAGCACGCACACCCGGCCAGGGAAGGGGCAGCACGCACACCCGGCCAGGGAAGGGGCAGCACGCACCCGGCCAGGAAGGGGCAGCACGCACACCCGGCCAGGGAAGGGGCAGCACGCACACCCGGCCAGGGAAGGGGCAGCACGCACACCCGGCCAGGGAAGGGGCAGCACGCACACCCGGCCAGGGAAGGGGCAGCACGCACACCCGGCCAGGGAAGGGCAGCACGCACACCCGGCCAGGGAAGGGGCAGCACGCACACCCGGCCAGGGAAGGGGCAGCACGCACACCCGCCAGGGAAGGGGCAGCACACACACCCGGCCAGGGAAGGGGCAGCACGCACACCCGGCCAGGGAAGGGGCAGCACGCACACCCGGCCAGGGAAGGGGCAGCACGCACACCCGGCCAGGGAAGGGGCAGCACGCACACCCGGCCAGGGAAGGGCAGCACGCACACCCGGCCAGGGAAGGGGCAGCACGCACACCCGGCCAGGGAAGGGGCAGCACACACACCCGGCCAGGGAAGGGGCAGCACGCACACCCGGCCAGGGAAGGGGCAGCACGCACACCCGGCAGGGAAGGGGCAGCACGCACACCCGGCCAGGGAAGGGGGCAGCACGCACACCCGGCCAGGGAAGGGGCAGCACGCACACCGGCCAGGGAAGGGGCAGCACGCACACCCGGCCAGGGAAGGGGCAGCACAGCACACCCGGCCAGGGAAGGGGCAGCACGCACACCCGGCAGGGAATGGGCAGCACACACACCCGGCCAGGGAAGGGGGCAGCACGCACACCCGGCCAGGGAAGGGGCAGCACAGCACACCCGGCCAGGGAAGGGGCAGCACGCACACCCGGCCAGGGAAGGGGCAGCACACACACACCGGCCAGGGAAGGGGCAGCACGCACACCCGGCCAGGGAAGGGGCAGCACGCACACCCGGCCAGGGAAGGGCAGCACGCACACCCGCCAGGAAGGGGCAGACACGCACGACCCGCCAGGGAAGGGGCAGCACGCACACCCGGCCAGGGAAGGGGCAGCACAGCACACCCGGCCAGGGAAGGGGCAGCACGCACACCCGGCCAGGGAAGGGGCAGCACGCACACCCGGCCAGGGAAGGGGCAGCACGCACACCCGGCCAGGGAAGGGGCAGCACGACACACCCGGCCAGGGAAGGGGCAGCACGCACACCCCGGCCAGGGAAGGGGGCAGCACGCACACCCGGCCAGGGAAGGGGCAGCACGCACACCCGGCCAGGGAAGGGCAGCACGCACACCCGGCCAGGGAAGGGGCAGCACGCACACCCGGCCAGGGAAGGGGCAGCACGCACACCCGGCCAGGGAAGGGGCAGCACGCACACCCGGCCAGGGAAGGGGCAGCACGCACACCCGGCCAGGGAAGGGGCAGCACGCACACCCGGCCAGGGAAGGGGCAGCACGGCACACCCGGCCAGGGAAGGGGCAGCACGCACACCCGGCCAGGGAAGGGGCAGCACGCACACCCGGCCAGGGAAGGGGCAGCACGCACACCCCGGCCAGGGAAGGGGCAGCACGCACACCCGGCCAGGGAAGGGGCAGCACACACACCCGGCCAGGGAAGGGGCAGCACGCACACCCGGCCAGGGAAGGGGCAGCACACACACCCGGCCAGGGAAGGGGCAGCACGCACACCCGGCCAGGGAAGGGGCAGCACACACACCCGGCCAGGGAAGGGGCAGCACACACACCCGGCCAGGGAAGGGGCAGCACGCACACCCGGCCAGGGAAGGGCAGCACGCACACCCGGCCAGGAAGGGGCAGCACGCACACCCGGCCAGGGAAGGGGCAGCACACACACCCGGCCAGGAAGGGGCAGCACACACACCCGGACCAGGGAAGGGGCAGCACGCACACCCGGCCAGGGAAGGGGCAGCACACACACCCGGCCAGGGAAGGGGCAGCACACACACCCGGCCAGGGAAGGGGCAGCACACACACCCGTCCAGGGAAGGGGCAGCACACACACCCGGCCCAGGGAAGGGGCAGCACCCACCCCGGAGGGCACACACACCCGGCCAGGGAAGGGGCAGCACGCACACCCGGCCAGGGAAGGGGCAGCACACACACCCGGCCAGGGAAGGGGCAGCACGCACACCCGGCCAGGGAAGGGGCAGCACACACACCCGGCCAGGGAAGGGGCAGCACGCACACCCGGCCAGGGAAGGGGCAGCACACACACCCGGCCAGGGAAGGGGCAGCACGCACACCCGGCCAGGGGAAGGGGCAGCACACACAACCCGGCCAGGGAAGGGGCAGCACACACACCCGGCCAGGGAAGGGGCAGCACACACACCCGGCCAGGGAAGGGGCAGCACGCACACCCGGCCAGGGAAGGGGCAGCACACACACCCGGCCAGGGAAGGGGCAGCACGCACACCCGGCCAGGGAAGGGGCAGCACGCACACCCGCCAGGGAAGGGGCAGCACACACACCCGGCCAGGGAAGGGGCAGCACGCACACCCGGCCAGGGAGGGGCAGCAACACAGCACCCGGCCAGGAAGGGGCAGCACGCACACCCGGCCAGGGAAGGGGGCAGCACACACACCCGGCCAGGGAAGGTGCAGCACGCACACCCGGGCCAGGGAAGGGGCAGCACACACACCCGGCCAGGGAAGTGGCAGCACGCACACCCGGCCAGGGAAAGGGGGCAGCACACACACCCGGCCAGGGAAGGGGCAGCACGCACACCCGCCAGGGAAGGGGCAGCACGCACACCCCGGGCAGGGAGGGGCAGCACACACACCCGCCAGGGAAGGGGCAGCACGCACAACCGGCCAGGGAAGGGCAGCACGCACACCCGGCCAGGGAAGGGGCAGCACACACACCCGGCCAGGGAAGGGGCAGCACGCACACCCAGGCCAGGGAAGGGGCAAGCGACACACACCCGCCAGGGAAGGGGCAGCACGCACACCCGGCGCAGGGAAGGGGCAGCACGCACACCCGGCCAGGGAAGGGGCAGCACGCACACCCGGCCAGGGAAGGGGCAGCACGCACACCCGGCCAGGGAAGGGGCAGCACGCACACCCGGCCAGGGAAGGGGCAGCACGACACACCCGGCCAGGGAAGGGGCAGCACGCACACCCGGCCAGGGAAGGGGCAGCACGCACACCCGGCCAGGGAAGGGGCAGCACGCACACCCGGCCAGGGAAGGGGCAGCACGCACACCCGGCCAGGGAAGGGGCAGCACACACACCCGGCCAGGGAAGGGGCAGCACGCACACCCGGCCAGGGAAGGGGCAGCACACACACCCGGCCAGGGAAGGGGCAGCACGCACACCCGGCCAGGGAAGGGGCAGCACGCACACCCGGCCAGGGAAGGGGCAGCACACACACCCGGCCAGGGAAGGGGCAGCACGCACACCCGGCCAGGGAAGGGGCAGCACGCACACCCGGCCAGGGAAGGGGCAGCACACACACCCGGCCAGGGAAGGGGCAGCACGCACACCCGGCCAGGGAAGGGGCAGCACGCACACCCGGCCAGGGAAGGGGCAGCACGCACACCCGGCCAGGGAAGGGGCAGCACGCACACCCGGCCAGGGAAGGGGCAGCACGCACACCCGGCCAGGGAAGGGGCAGCACGCACACCCGGCCAGGGAAGGGGCAGCACACACACCCGGCCAGGGAAGGGGCAGCACACACACCCGGCCAGGGAAGGGGCAGCACGCACACCCGGCCAGGGAAGGGGCAGCACGCACACCCGGCCAGGGAAGGGGCAGCACACACACCCGGCCAGGGAAGGGGCAGCACACACACCCGGCCAGGGAAGGGGCAGCACACACACCCGGCCAGGGAAGGGGCAGCACACACACCCGGCCAGGGAAGGGGCAGCACGCACAACCCGGCCAGGGAAGGGGCAGCACACACACCCGGCCAGGGAAGGGGCAGCACACACACCCGGCCAGGGAAGGGGCAGCACGCACACCCGGCCAGGGAAGGGGCAGCACACACACCCGGCCAGGGAAGGGGCAGCACGCACACCCGGCCAGGGAAGGGGCAGCACGCACACCCGGCCAGGGAAGGGGCAGCACGCACACCCGGCCAGGGAAGGGGCAGCACGCACACCCGGCCAGGGAAGGGGCAGCACGCACACCCGGCCAGGGAAGGGGCAGCACACACACCCGGCCAGGGAAGGGGCAGCACGCACACCCGGCCAGGGAAGGGGCAGCACGCACACCCGGCCAGGGAAGGGGCAGCACACACACCCGGCCAGGGAAGGGGCAGCACACACACCCGGCCAGGGAAGGGGCAGCACGCACACCCGGCCAGGGAAGGGGCAACACACACACCCGGCCAGGGAAGGGGCAGCACACACACCCGGCCAGGGAAGGGGCAGCACACACACCCGGCCAGGGAAGGGGCAGCACGCACACCCGGCCAGGGAAGGGGCAACACACACACCCGGCCAGGGAAGGGGCAGCACACACACCCGGCCAGGGAAGGGGCAGCACACACACCCGGCCAGGGAAGGGGCAGCACGCACACCCGGCCAGGGAAGGGGCAGCACGCACACCCGGCCAGGGAAGGGGCAGCACGCACACCCGGCCAGGGAAGGGGCAGCACGCACACCCGGCCAGGGAAGGGGCAGCACGCACACCCGGCCCACTACAAAACACACGGGGACATAAAATCAAATAAAGACAATTTCCAGCAGGGGACGAATCTAAAATATTTTTCCAGGAGTGGGAGGGGCCCAGGTGGGTGGGCGAGGGCCCCAAGCGAGGTGGAGGGGTCCCTTCCTCAAGGGGGAGGGGCCCAGGTGGGTGGGCTAGGGCCCCGAGCGAGGGGCCCAGGTGGGTGGGCGAGGGCCCCGAGCGAGGTGGAGGGGTCCCTTCCTCAAGGGGGAGGGGGGCCCGTGTCCACCTTTGCCACAAAAATAGCTTTTCAGTTAAGCGGCTCAGAAGGCGAGTTTAGCGTGTCGACGTCGTAAAGGGCGTAACATACACGCAGAGTGCTCTAGGAACTATTTCCCTTTCTTCCTTTGTATCAACTTTATTGTTTGGTTGCTTCACTTAATTACAAAATCCAAACAACTCAAACTTGTTGTTGACCATATTGCAACTTAAGTGTAAAGTTGCCCGCATGAGAAACAAAGGAATTTTCATAGAAAACTCCTAATTTTCTTTGAATTTTTTACCAAGTTTTACTATGATACATCTACCAGTTCATAATAAAGCGTAAAGACTTACGAACATAAGAGTAAAGACAACTGCAGAATGTCTGTTGGTCGATAAGAGGCAGCTCCTATATATATCCACCCAAACTCATTCATACATATGTCTAGCCTACGCTTGAAACACTCCAGTAATCTCATCCAATTGTGTTATCCAGTAATTTGTCGGATTACTGGGTTCATACATTACATGTATGGTCCATAAGAGGCAGCTCCTATGTATATCCACCCAAACTCATTCATACATATGTCTAGCCTACGCTTGAAACACTCCAGTAATCTCATCCAATTGTGTTATCCAGTAATTTGTCGGATTACTGGGTTCATACATTACATGTACACGTGCGGGCCGCCCCTACCAACAGCCTCGCTGATCATGTCGTCACCACACAAGCCTGACTCCCGGCCGGACTTGGGAAACAACACAAAAGAGTAAACATGTCAGAGAACTGGGCATTAACACAGTCCAAAAAAGTGACAGTCAGAAATACAAAAGCAAAAAGAGATGGACTTGAGAGCAAAAGCTCTACAAATAAGAGACAAAAGCCTCCTCATCAACGCGGCCCTTCAGCTAATACGTTACACTTATTACGGACTTGACCAATCCGTTAAAAATGAGACGTATTATTAAAAATTCAAGCACCGCAAAATCAACGCTTTTCTATTTAACGGCGTCGGTACGTTCAGTGGATTGTTTTTGTTCGTATGTTTCTTGTCAGCCCAAACAGTTGCAATTTTTTTGGTAGACCAATGCGTTAAAAATGCGACGTATTAGCACAAAATAAAGCACTATAATACTGACGTTTTCCGGGAAGAGCAGGAAAGCAGATCCGAAGCACATCGAGCCAGTTAATACAAACAGGAATTTAGGAACCAAGTTCAAACTAGAGCCATAAAAGTGATGGGATATGATAACGACTTGCAAGATACCAAGGGGTATCTTGGTGGACAAGGACAGCCTCCGTTAAGTGGGAGAAAACAGGACAAGATGACACAGATGGAAGCTGGAAACACAAATGAGTCGAATAAATGTAAGGAAATACTCGTACTGTGTACGGGAGGTACCTGGTTGATACCTGGTTGATGGGGTTCTGGGAGTTCTTCTACTCCCCAAGCCCGGCCCGAGGCCAGGCTTGACGTGTGAGAACTTGGTTCACCAGGCTGTTGCTTGGAGCGGCCCGCAGGCCCACATACCCACCACAGCCCGGTTGGTCCGGCACGGTTTTCAGAAAACAGTCTAGTTTTCTCTTGAAGAAAACTAGACTGTTTTCTAGACACTAGAACCACAGTTGTTCCGGCAATATTTCAGGTCAGCAAGCGGAATGCACTGAAGGAAGAAGCTCTAGAAGCCACCTCCATCCACAACTTTAAGGCCAGACCCGACAAAGAATTCGAGCGTCAGAATAGTTAAAATATAAAACAACATGTACAACCAGGCTGGAAGGTGGGGCATAGAGCTAGAGCTCACCCCCTGTAAATACTGATAGGTAAGTATGGACAGGCAAGTACCAGCCACAACAGCCTAATTGTTTGAGGAGATTCTTGCTCACGGTATAACCAGCTCTTTTATTTAGGAATTTCAGTTTGAAAGTTGAGCCAGAAGGTTGGCGAGAAAATATAGCGCAAGTGTTTATAACCGACAAACAACATCCGAAACGGAATTCCATTACGAACTTTGCCATAAAAAACCCACCTAATGAATAAGTTCTGAAAACGGTGGAACTTTACGCTTGAGTATGCCTGCGTGAGTGAGTGCGTGAGTGAGTGCGTGAGTGTGTGCGTGCGTGCGTGCCACTGAAGTCTATTCTATCGTTCTATTATTTGTTTGGCACAATTTGTGTGTAAACTCAATGAATTTTGGTTGACTTATGTTTATAGGTTGGTACAGGTGACTTGTATTAGCAGGCTGAGAGCTTCCCTTCCCGTAGCTCATGGTAACCTTACCCTACTAACTTCCTCAATGGAATATGATTCGCCGAGCGGTTAACATCCAGGTACCGAATTACTGCTGGATGAACAGGGGGACGAGCAGTTAAAGATTGGCAGCCAGTCAAGCCTCCCGGGCAATGACTCGAACCCAGACCAAATCGTTCTCAAGGCGCGGGACGAGTTTATTATCACTACGCCACCAGGGACGTAATGCGGCTATGATTTTGTCGTAGTGATCAAGCAGATATGAAAGACAAGAGCCTCGGGCTAGATTCACGAAGCAGTTACGCTAGTACTTTCGAACGTGTACATCTTTTCTCAATCTTTGACGACTTTGGTTACATTTATTAAACAGTTTACAAGCATGAAAACGTCCCAATCAACTGTTGTTATTGTTATAAACAGCCTCCTGGTACTTAGGCGCTCATTAACTGCTTAATAATTGTAAACAAAGCCGCCAAAAATTGAGAAAAGATGTACAGGTTCGTAAGTACTTGCGTAACTGCTTCAGGAATCTGGCCCCTCCTCTCTAAAGCCGTGTTGAGCATGGTTGCATAGATTTCTTTTTCCTCAAAAATACTAGTAAACATGCATTTTAGAACATGCATTAAACTCTAGCCGTATGTTAGTGCTAATAGTAAGTGATTTTTGCCACTGCTCTACTACCTCCCTTGGTAAGTGCGGCCATGTCCTCAGTTTGTATATCTTCAGGAGGGCTCTACCTGTTGTGTACCTGTTGCTGGTACTGGGGAATCAAGAGTCCCCGTGACCTATCTCTGACCAGGCCTTCTGCTTAGCCAGGTCAACCACGCCCTGAGACGCCCCTGCTAGCAGCCTGGCGTACGAATCTCAACCCGGTTAATCAGGAATCCTTTGGAGGTATTTATAAAATTATTATTTTTTTGAACACCGAGAGGTGAAGGAGGTCGGCCTATTATACCCCTTATGTTTAGAGGCCGTGTCGTTAAACGTTACCTTTATAAAATGCCGAGTTCCTATGCTAAATGGATTTAATTTTTTTTTTAAAGCAGACTTCCAAAAGGCCCTGAAGCCAATAGACGTAAAAGATTGAGAAGTGTCCCCCCCCCACCCAAAAAAAAAAGATTTGTTTGAGTTTTCGCAGCAATTCTCAATATTTTGTTATCTGTGCAGTGAAATTTTCGGCTGTTACATTTGAAGGTTTATATACTAGTACAGTGACAGGGAATTCGCATTTCTGCTTTAATTCCTAATGTCTGAGGCTTATCATTTGAAGATCATAACAATACTGGGCAGGTAATCTCAAATCCAACTCCATTATCTCTTGAATGGGTTTCTGTGAATAATCCAAACATTGCAGCCAAACACTCTCTGTGTGTGTGGAAGCCATTTATGAAAGGCACTCATTTTCTTTTGTCTTTTCAGCTTTGTATGTTGCAAAGATTAAATGCGGATAGGGCGTGTGCTTGGGAGCACCAAGCGCGCAGGTTCGAATCCCCCTCCTCTTGGCTTCTGGCTGATTTTCCTACTGATACATCAAGTTATTGTGATTTCGTTGTGAATAAATGCGGATAGGACTGGTTACCTGGTTGATACTTGGTTGATGGGGTTCTGGGAGTTCTTCTACTCCCCAAGCCCGGCCCGAGGCCAGGCTTGACTTGTGAGAGTTTGGTCCACCAGACTGTTGCTTGGAGCGGCCTGCAGGAATTAAGCGGCCTACGCTTAATTATTTCCCAATATGACATTTTTTGGGGAGATCCGATAATTGTTTTGCCTCTTTCTAAAGTTTGTGGTGATTATGGTTTAATTATGACAAGTACTGGTAGTTTGAGGGTTGATTTAGGCTGTAGTAGTAAGATTACAGCGTAACAACTTCTCTTCTCACCACATGCGTCGCATTTCTTACGGAGTCGACCAATCCGTTAAAAATGCGGCATGATAGTAAAACTTAAAAGCACCTTAATACTGACTGTTCTATGCACCGGCCTCGATAAAGGTTAGGTGGGTTACTTGGGTTCGTACGTTTCTGGTAAGGCAAAACAGCTGCATTTTTTACGGAGTGGCAGATGATGAAAACGTGATGGGATGCCAGACTTGTACGGCATGTTTTAATACCATATATTATTGTTTCTCCGAAGAAATAACATTTTTGACATAGATGTCACACAATTTTCACCCATTTTCTAAAGTTTAGTGTATTTTACGTGATTTTTTTTTTTTTGCAGTTGAGATCATAGCATTTTCTTTCGTGTGCCGAGATCTTATACATTTCTGGATGAAAATTTATAACCTGAATTTGTTTAAAAGTAGAATTTTCCTTTCCTAAGCGAAACTAAGCGTAGGAATTTCTTGTGATGCGGAAAACCAAATTTTGCATCTTTTTCTATTCCCATCTTGTCTGTATCTGTCTGACATTATATGTTCTATTATTGAAGTAGGTGGTACATCCGGGGGTGCCCGGGTCTATCTGGCCATCCCACTTCTATCTGTGTGTGTGTGTGTGTGTGTGTGTGTGTGTGTGTGTGTGTGTGTGTGTGTGTGTGTGTGTGTGTGTTTCTCTGTATTCCTGCCAATCCTCTCTCTCTCTCTCTCTCTCTCTCTCTCTCTCTCTCTCTCTCTCTCTCTCTCTCTCTCTCTCTCTCTCTCTCTCTCTCTCTCTCTCTCTCTCCTATATATATATATATATATATATATATATATATATATATATATATATATATATATATATATATATATATATATATATATATATATATATATATGCGAACAAGCCTGAATGGTCCCCAGGACATATGCAACTGAAAACTCACACCCCAGAAGTGACTCGAACCCATACTCCCAGAAGCAACGCAACTGGTATGTACAAGACGCCTTAATCCACTTGACCATCACGACCGGACATAATGAGGTGATAGCCGAGGCTATTTGAACCACCCCACCGCCGGCACTCGGATAGTTATCTTGGGCATAGCATTTTACCAAATCACCTCATTCTTTGGGGCACACGTGAGGTTCGCATTTGTGTTCCTCACGTGTGCCCCAAAGAATGAGGTGATTTGGTAAAATGCTATGCCCAAGATAACTATCCGAGTGCCGGCGGTGGGGTGGTTCAAATAGCCTCGGCTATCACCTCATTATGTCCGGTCGTGATGGTCAAGTGGATTAAGGCGTCTTGTACATACCAGTTGCGTTGCTTCTGGGAGTATGGGTTCGAGTCACTTCTGGGGTGTGAGTTTTCAGTTGATATATATATATATATATCATATGCCTTTCTGCCAGGCTTGGCGTTTTCCCTTGATAGCTCCCTCTCTCCCTCCCTCTGCCTGTCTGTCATTGATTTTCCATCTCTCTCCATGTCTTCCTGTTTCTGTCTCTCAACAATTAAAATACATTGCAGTTTTGATATTGGAGGTTAGGGGGTATTGCGTGAGTTTGCTAGTGTCACATGACACACTTCTGTCTGATGCCAATCCCGACCCGCCCATGCTGGACACGTAACCAACAGCAATTACTGAGAAAAATTAAGTGAAAGTTTGGTCTTGTATAATCAAATTTTTAGAAATGCCTTCTAGTGCCTTTAACTATCTGGTTTTTAATTAAGTTTCCGCTACTCTCGTCTTACGCTTGTGCCTATTACTTGCCACTACCAGCAACAGTGTGTTGGATCAAGTGATCACAAGTCAGGCCTACAGACGGACACCATATATGACTTGTTCACAGCTCGGCGTAAATGATTTGAAAATTCTTACAAAAAGTTAATTTATCCTGGACGGTCAATCTTTACCTGACCTACATTGTTGGCCCTGGCCACACCCCCTAGCTGTTGGCCCTGGCCTCATCCCCTAGTTGGTGGCCCTGGCCACACCCCTAGCTGGTGGCCCTGGCCACACCCCCTAGTTGTTGACCCTGGCCACACCCCCTAGTTGTTGACCCTGGCCACACCCCCTAGTTGTTGACCCTGGCCACACCCCCTAGCTGTTGGCCCTGGCCACACCCCCTAGCTGTTGGCCCTGGCCACACCCCCTAGTTGTTGACCCTGGCCACACCCCCTAGCTGTTGGCCCTGGCCACACCCCCTAGCTGTTGGCCCTGGCCACACCCCCTAGTTGTTGACCCTGGCCACACCCCCTAGCTGTTGGCCCTGGCCACACCCCCTAGTTGTTGGCCCTGGCCTCATCCCCTAGTTGGTGGCCCTGGCCTCACCCCCTAGCTGTTGGCCCTGGCCACACCCCCTAGCTGTTGGCCCTGGCCACACCCCCTAGCTGTTGGCCCTGGCCACACCCCCTAGTTGTTGACCCTGGCCACACCCCCTAGCTGTTGGCCCTGGCCACACCCCCTAGCTGTTGGCCCTGGCCACACCCCCTAGTTGTTGACCCTGGCCTCACCCCCTAGCTGGTGGCCCTGGCCACACCCCCTAGCTGTTGGCCCTGGCCTCATCCCCTAGTTGGTGGCCCTGGCCACACCCCTAGCTGGTGGCCCTGGCCACACCCCCTAGTTGTTGACCCTGGCCACACCCCCTAGTTGTTGACCCTGGCCACACCCCCTAGTTGTTGACCCTGGCCACACCCCCTAGCTGTTGGCCCTGGCCACACCCCCTAGCTGTTGGCCCTGGCCACACCCCCTAGTTGTTGACCCTGGCCACACCCCCTAGCTGTTGGCCCTGGCCACACCCCCTAGTTGTTGGCCCTGGCCTCATCCCCTAGTTGGTGGCCCTGGCCTCACCCCCTAGCTGTTGGCCCTGGCCACACCCCCTAGCTGTTGGCCCTGGCCACACCCCCTAGCTGTTGGCCCTGACCACACCCCCTAGTTGTTGACCCTGGCCACACCCCCTAGTTGTTGACCCTGGCCACACCCCCTAGTTGTTGACCCTGTCCACACCCCCTAGTTGTTGACCCTGGCCACACCCCCTAGCTGTTGGCCCTGGCCACACCCCCTAGTTGTTGGCCCTGGCCACACCCCCTAGTTGTTGACCCTGGCCACACCCTCTAGCTGTTGACCCTGGCCACACCCCCTAGTTGTTGGCCCTGGCCACACCCCCTAGTTGTTGGCCCTGGCCACACCCCTAGTTGTTGGCCCTGGCCACACCCCCTAGTTGTTGACCCTGGCCACACCCCCTAGCTGTTGGCCCTGGCCACACCCCCTAGTTGTTGGCCCTGGCCACATCCCCTAGTTGTTGACCCTGGCCGCACCCCCTAGTTGTTGACCCTGGCCACACCCCCTAGTTGTTGACCCTGGCCACACCCCCTAGCTGTTGGCCCTGGCCACACCCCCTAGTTGTTGGCCCTGGCCACACCCCCTAGTTGTTGGCCCTGGCCACACCCCCTAGTTGTTGGCCCTGGCCACACCCCCTAGTTGTTGACCCTGGCCACACCCCCTAGTTGTTGGCCCTGGCCACACCCCCTAGTTGTTGGCCCTGGCCACACCCCCTAGTTGTTGGCCCTGGCCACACCCCCTAGTTGTTGGCCCTGGCCACACCCCCTAGCTGTTGGCCCTGGCCACACCCCCTAGCTGTTGGCCCTGGCCTCACCCCCTAGCTGTTGGCCCTGGCCACACCCCCTAGCTGTTGGCCCTGGCCACACCCCCTAGTTGTTGACCCTGGCCTCACCCCCTAGCTGGTGGCCCTGGCCACACACCCCCTAGTTGTTGACCCTGGCCTCACCCTCTAGCTGTTGGCCCTGGCCTCACCCCCTAGCTGTTGGCCCTGGCCACACCCCCTAGCTGTTGGCCCTGGCCACACCCCCTAGTTGTTGACCCTGGCCTCACCCCCTAGCTGGTGGCCCTGGCCACACCCCCTAGTTGTTGACCCTGGCCTCACCCCCTAGCTGGTGGCCCTGGCCACACCCCCTAGTTGTTGGCCCTGGCCACACCCCCTAGTTGTTGGCCCTGGCCTCACCCCCTAGCTGTTGGCCCTGGCCTCACCCCCTAGCTGTTGGCCCTGGCCACACCCCCTAGCTGTTGGCCCTGGCCACACCCCCTAGTTGTTGACCCTGGCCTCACCCCCTAGCTGGTGGCCCTGGCCACACACCCCCTAGTTGTTGACCCTGGCCTCACCCTCTAGCTGTTGGCCCTGGCCTCACCCCCTAGCTGTTGGCCCTGGCCACACCCCCTAGCTGTTGGCCCTGGCCACACCCCCTAGTTGTTGACCCTGGCCTCACCCCCTAGCTGGTGGCCCTGGCCACACCCCCCGGTGAGAGGGTAGGGACAAAGGCGAGGCAGAGGATCAACACTTGAACAGACTTTTGAAGAGCGGCAGGAGTGGCCAAGTCTCCGAGTGAATCTTTCACCTGTGTGTGGCCCAGTGTGGGCCACTCACCTGTGCGTGTGGCCTAGTGTGTGGCCAAGTGTGTGGCCAAGTGTGTGGCCCAGTGTGTGGAAGTCACCTGTGTGTGAGGCCCAGTGTGGGCCACTCACCTGTGTGTGGCCAAACAGACACCCACACGTTCAGTTCAGGTATTCATATACATACAAATAATTACACAAACACTTGAGGAGAACCTGTTGTCAACATCACGGCTTTCAGCTCTTTTCATCCTCCAGACATTTTTAACTTCAGTGGCGTTTTGAGTCGAGGGGGAGAGGTCGGCCTCGACGCAAGTATCAAGATTTACACACACACAGAAACCTTACCCCGCGAGGCATCGCTAGCAGAAACGGTATCTTTTCTTTCACGCACACGCACACGCACACACGCGCGCACACACACACACACACACACACACACACACACACACACACACACACACACACACACACACACACACACAGTCCGAAATAAATTATAAAATGTTAAGAATTCTAAACAAAATATAAGAAATTCTAAAGAAACACAGAAATCACACTAGCGTGATGCACCAAATGAACAAATGAACAGATTAAGTCTGGGGTCTAGGATCCATTCGGACGTAGGTTCGAACCCTCGTCACGGCCTTTGTGGTTCATTAAAAATGTTTAGCGTATATACACTGATATATTGGTAGTGCTTCTCAGCGTATCTTTAAACCCTTTAGGGTTTACAAGACACCTAAACCCTAAAGGGGTTTAGATGTCTTTAGGCCAATGTTTATATTATAGACCAGCTCCTGTAGTTCCGTGTCGGGCCTGCTGCACAAATCTCTAAGCTTTCTCAAGCGTTTTTATGAGGCTAATAAGGCGGAGTCTTCATGGTGGAGCGCGCTGGTAAATTATTCACGCTTAAGTCTGCACGATAACAAGATAATATTTTCTTTTTGGGTCTCGTCCTATCATGATATTATATCGCATATGGAGGAGAATAGATCTCTATCCCTGTCTATAGAGGGAAGTAGAATATATATATATATATATATATATATGTCGTACCTAGTAGCCAGAACGCACTTCTCAGCCTACTATGCAAGGCCCGATTTGCCTAATAAGCCAAGTTTTCATGAATTAATTGTTTTTCGACTACCTAACCTACCTAACCTAACCTAACCTACCTTTTCCGGCTACCTAACCAAACCTAACCTATAAAGATAGGTTAGGTTAGGTTAGGTAGGGTTGGTTAGGTTCGGTCATATATCTACGTTAATTTTAACTCCAATAAAAAAAAATTGACCTCATACATAATGAAATGGGTAGCTTTATCATTTCATAAGAAAAAAATTAGAAAAAATATATTAATTCAGGAAAACTTGGTTTATTAGGCAAATCGGGCCTTGCATAGTAGGGCAAAAAGTGAGTTCTGGCTACTAGGTACGACATATATATATATATATATATATATATATATATATATATATATATATATATATATATATATATATATATATATATAACCATCTTTGATGATAATATGTTATTTGATGATAACCATCTTTGTAACCCATATGTAACTCCTTTTTTGTAACAAAGTTCAAATAAAGTAAATATATATGTGTACATACAAAAGAAAGTGGGTGGTAGAAGATAATATTTGTGTTCAGTGAGAAACCACAAGGTCTCCTCTGAATACTTTTTATTTTCTTCTCCGAGGCTATGGGTCCCCACATTGGCACCAGAGGTGGTACCCTCACAAACTTTTTATATATGTATATATATATATATATATATATATATATATATATATATATATATATATATATATATATATATATATATGTCGTACCTAGTAGCCAGAACTCACTTTTCAGCCTACTATTCAAGGCCCGATTTGCCTAATAAGCCAAGTTTTCCTGAATTAATATATTTACTATAATTTTTTTCTTATGAAATGATAAAGCAACCCTTTTCTCTATGTATGAGGTCAATTTTTTTTTATTGGAGTTAAAATTAACGTAGATATATGACCGTACCTAACCAACCCTACCTAACCTAATCTAACCTATATTTATAGGTAAGGTTAGGTTAGGTAGCCAAAAAAAGCTAGGTTAGGTTAGGTTAGGTAGGTTTGGTAGACGAAAAAACATTAATTCATGAAAACTTGGCTTATTAGGCAAATCGGGCCTTGAATAGTAGGCTGAGAAGTGCGTTCTGGCTATTAGGTACGACATATATATATATATATATATATATATATATATATGTCGTACCTAGTAGCCAGAATGCACTTCTCGGCCTACTATGCAAGGCCCGATTTGCCTAATAAGCCAAGTTTTCCTGAATTAATATATTTTCTCTAATTTTTTTCTTATGAAATGAGAAAGCTACCCATTTCATTATGTATGAGGTCAATTTTTTTTTATTGGAGTTAAAATTAACGTAGATATATGACCGAACCTAACCAACCCTACCTAACCTAACCTAACCTACCTCTATAGGTTAGGTTCGGTTAGGTAGCCGAAAAAGTTAGGTTAGGTTAGGTTAGGTAGGTTAGGTAGTCGAAAAACAATTATTTTATGAAAACTTGGCTTATTAGGCAAATCGGGCCATGCATAGTAGGCTGAGAAGTGCGTTCTGGCTACTAGGTACGACATATATATATACACATAAATATAAATATAAATATAATATATATATATATATATATATATATATATTTCTCTGTGGATTTTCCGCATAAAATGATCAGTGTTTTGTGATCGTCAATTGCATATATATATATATATATATATATATATATATATATATATATATATATATATATATATATATATATATATATATATATATATATATATGTATATATATATATATATATATATATATATATATATATATATATATATATATGTCGTACCTAGTAGCCAGAACGCACTTCTCAGCCTACTATTCAAGGCCCGATTTGCCTAATAAGCCGAGTTTTCATGAATTAATATATTTTCTCTAATTTTTTTCTTATGAAATGATAAAGCTACCCATTTCATTATGTATGAGGTCAATTTTTTTTTATTGGAGTTAAAATTAACGTAGATATATGACCGAACCTAACCAACCCTACCTAACCTAACCTAACCTATCTTTATAGGTTAGGTTAGGTTAGGTAGCCGAAAAAGTTAGGTTAGGTTAGGTTAGGTAGGTTAGGTAGTCGAAAAACAATTAATTCATGAAAACTTGGCTTATTAGGCAAATCGGGCCATGCATAGTAGGATGAGAAGTGCGTTCTGGCTACTAGGTACGACATATATATATATATATATATATATATATATATATATATATATATATATATATATATATATATATATATATATATATATATATCTTCTCTGTTTTTTTTAAGTTTTTCTTTATTTGAGAAGTTTAAAAATGAGGTCTCCAAAGTTCATTTTTACGATTTTATTTGGCCTAGCGCTAAAAGATGCGATTCGTTAACTCTTGCTAACATTATCGAAGGCAGAGTTCGAATGTACCTACATGAGGTTCTGGGAGTTCTACTCCCCAAGCCCGGCACAGGGCCAGGCTTGACTTGTGATAGCTTCGTCCAACAGGCTGTTGCTTGGAGCCGCCCGCATATCAACTACAACCCGGTGTCCGGCACTTCTTGAAGAAAACTATCTAGTTTTCTCTTGGATGTGTTCACCTTCAAAGAACAGGCTGGCACCTTGTTCGCCTGTAGTCAAAGCCTGGTCTCAGGCCGGGCTTGGGGAGTAGAAGAACTCCCAGAACCCCATCAAGCAGTTGTTGCTTTGGATTTAGCTACTCAGAACGAAATGTCCATGTAGCACGGGCTATGGTGAGCCCGTAATCCCATCAAGCAGGTATGGTTACAAGGTGATTGTGTCGGTGTCACGATATCTCTGGTGATGATCCGGTTATGTGTAGTGTTCCCTCATAGAGCCTTGCTGTTTGTGCACTGTCAGCCGCCTGGAAACGGATGTTGTCGTCTTGCCTAAATATTGAGGGTTGTCACATTCAATAATGTAGGCCTACAAGGCTACCAAAATATACTAATAGTAGGCACCCATCAGTCTCAGGAGACTATGGAGTTGCGGTCTTGTTGTCGGTCTGGAGTGGCCTCTCCAGGGCGCAAAGCCAGGGTAGGTTGATACAGGGGAGAAGCTGTTACCCATGCAGCAGGTTCCCCTTCCCCCCCTCTCTCTCTCCACGGCGCCGAAAGTCTCCAATGGAAAGGCATACGCCAATACGATTAGTTCCAATCGTATTGGAACCATATACTAATATATATGTAATTACACAACACTCAAGGTTGACAGAAAGGCTAAAAAGAACATGGACACTGGGGTGACAAATGAGTGACGTGGGCCGGGCTCCCGTGTCAACGACAAGCACAGTATCGCTGCTCAATTACACTCCCGCCCGATAAACATGGCATTAATGTTAGCGACCTGGATAAACCCACGGGAATATTAATGTCCGCGAATGGCATCAGAGGAACCCGAGGCAACCAACTTTCACCACAGAGTACTAGTGTCACACGGTCAAGAGTCAAGAATTTCTCACCTTGTCGTTACCGTGAGAGGGGTGAGAGTGAGTGAGCGAGAGAGAGAAAGTTTGAGCGAGAGTGAAAGTGTGTGTGTGTGTGTGTGTGTGTGTGTGTGTGTGTGTGTGTGTGTGTGTGTGTGTGTGTGTGTGTGTGTGTGTGTGTGTGTGTGTGTGTGTGTACTCACCTAGTTGTGCTTGCGGGGGTTGAGCTCTGGCTCTTTGGTCCCGCCTCTCAACTGTCAATCAACAGGTGTACAGATTCCTGAGCCTACTGGGCTCTATCACATCTACACTTGAAACTGTGTATGGAGTCAGCCTCCACCACATCACTTCCTAATGCATTCCACCTGTTAACTACTCTGACACTGAAACAGTTCTTTCTAATATCTCTGTGGCTCATTTGGGCACTCAGTTTCCACCTGTGTCCCCTAGTGTGTGCGTGTGCCCCTTGTGTTAAATAAACTGTCTTTGTCTACCCTATCAATTCCTTTGAGAATCTTGTATGTGGTGATCATGTTCCCCCTAACTATTCTGTCTTCCAGCGACGTGAGGTTTAATTCCCGTAGTCTCTCCTCGTAGCTCTTACCTCTCACTTAACATCACCGGTACCCCCCCCACTTAACATCACCGGTACCTTCCCCACTTAACGTCACCGGTACCTCCCGCACTTAACATCACCGGTACCTCCCGCACTTAACACCACCGGTACCTCCCGCACTTAACATCACCGGTACCTCCCACACTTAACATCACCGGTACCGCCCTCACTTAACATCACCGGTATCGCCCTCACTTAACATCACCGGTCCCCCCCCCCACTTAACATCACCGGTACCTCCCGCACTTAACACCACCGGTACCTCCCGCACTTAACACCACCGGTACCTCCCCCACTTAACATCATCAGTACCTCCCCCACTTAACATCACCGGTACCCCCCCCACTTAACATCACCGGTACCTTCCCCACTTAACGTCACCGGTACCTCCCGCACTTAACATCACCGGTACCTCCCGCACTTAACACCACCGGTACCTCCCGCACTTAACACCACCGGTACCTCCCCCACTTAACATCACCAGTACCTCCCCCACTTAACATCACCGGTACCGCCCTCACTTAACATCACCGGTCCCCCTCCCCCACTTAACACCACCGGTACCTCCCGCACTTAACATCACCGGTACCTGCCCCACTTAACATTACCGGTACCTCCCGCACTTAACATCACCAGTACCACACTCACTTAACATCACCGGTACCTCCTACACTTAACATCACCGGTACCTCCTACACTTAACATCACCGGTACCTCCCCGCACTTAACATCACCGGTACCACCCCGGTACCCTCAAGACAGCCAGAGGAGTGGCTACCAAACTTGCCATATAACTTGTGTGCGAGAAATATACGACAAAGTTTTCCCTCAGACAACTTCAAGCATTGCTCATCCTCCAGTCACGACTTCTGGAGGCACCTGCCACCTCCACCTCCTCCTCCAGTGAAGGCTTCCTCCCCCTCCAGCCCTTCCTACTCCTCGACGCCCTCCTAGGCTTCCTACCCCTTCTACTCCAACACCCCCCTTCCTCCTCCTCCCACACCAAACCTCTTTTCCTCCACCAACAGTATAGTTTATTCCCCATAAAAGACGAGGGACATGATCCAAGTTTATTCCCAGGCAGCAAAGAAGTTTCCTCCCACTCTTTATTCTTGTTTCTGTCCCGTGAAGCCCCGCGAGGCATCCCTCAAGGGAGCAGCTTGCTACCGGTTAGAAGCACCAGCCGGAAAAACAATAATGAATCCTCCTCAGTTTTCATTTATTCCATTACGAGGGAGGCGGACGGAGTCACGTTTTTTCAACGTACTTGACGTATATACATGCTTTATGTATATATGTATACAAATACATTGTATATTCATATATACCATTATAATCTGATAGTACTTATAGCAACTATTTGGCCCAATGTACAAAAATGTACTGTATACTGTACAAATTATACATCGGGATCGTCTGAGTGTTTCAAGCTAAGGTTAGGCCGGTGTGATCAAATAATTTGCCCGAACCTAACCTATCCGAGGACCCACAAAAAGAAAACGGAACATCACGTCAATTTTTGCGAGCCGCTATGATTCTCTGACCTATGTTCAGTTTTTGGCCTTTAGGGAGATTTATACGTCAAAAAGGCGACGTACTATTCGAGAGGATGGGCCGGCACGATAGTCTGCGAGCCAGCGGGCCGGCCGGATAGTCAGCCAACCAGCGGGCCGGCCGGATAGTCAGCCAACCAGCGGGCCGGCCGGATAGTCTGCCAGCCAGCGGGCCGGCCGGATAGTCTGCCAGCCAGCGGGCCGGCCGGATAGTCTGCCAGCCAGCGGGCCGGCCGGATAGTCTGCCAGCCAGCCATCACCACCATTACCGCTCCAGACACGCCGCCTCCGGGAACGAACGAGGGGGTTTAATAAACAATTATGACGAATACAAACGTCGCTCTGTAGTGGAAACTGGCTTGAGTGAAAAGGACGGTGTGTGGAAGCGTGGAAACGTCGCTGTCGGGGGCGTGGAAACGTCGCTGTGGGGGGCGTGGAAACGTCGCTGTGGGGGGCGTGGAAACGTCGCTGTGGGGGGCGTGGAAACACCGCTGTGGGCAGTGGAAACGATAAACGTACAGACAGAAAGCAAACAAAAGTCGTCTAGAAGACGTCAATATTTAACATCAGAACATTTTTAAAAAAACAGCTTCGTAAATGCTTGAAAATGTTCCATTCACGTCGCTGCGGTGGAAGGCGGAGGCTGCAAAGTCTATCGTATATAGCAGTTTATCGTATCTATTTAACCTTCGTGTTCACAGCACCTCCGCTCGCCCGCTCCTTCGCGCAGAAGTGATCGTAGCGAGACGATTGCTTTAAGGCTGCGCTCCCTCCGATCCGCTCCCATCCAATTTCTTACGTCAGTAAATAGATGGAAAAATTCCGAGTACTATCTATCGTTTAGTGATATTTGCAGTCCACACACTCAAACTGTATATGTAAATAGTGCTATATCTGAAAATCATTTTGAGGCAATGGAGTGATTTGAACCCGCGACCTGGTGATTCCCAGACGTCTTCCTTAATCACCAAGGTCGTGAGTTCAAGTCACTCCAATGCCTCAAAATGATTTTCATTGATATATCTGGTCATTGTGATTTCATTGGGAGATGTTTCTCTCTCTCTCTCTCTCTCTCTCTCTCTCTCTCTCTCTCTCTCTCTCTCTCTCTCTCTCTCTCTCTCTCTCTCTCTCTCTCTCTCTCTATATATATATATATATATATATATATATATAATATATATATATATATATATATATATATATATATATATATATATATATATATATAATATGACTGTCAGACCATATATATATGTATAATCTTTCTGAAGATGTATTAATATACGAAAGTACTTAAGGAAATTAAATTAAGGAAATGAGTGTTAATTTTCGTGATTTACACACACACACACATATATATATATATATATAATATGCAGAAATCCCCAATTTGAAGAAATATAGAATGCTTAACGCGTTTTCGGCTCGGCAGGTCACATGGCCACCAAGATTTGTGGCTGAAACCATACTTTTAAGGAGAAAGGGGGAAAGAAAAAAGAAGGAAGGATTAAATAGAGAGAACAAATGTTCTTCCTCTCTTCAAAAACACTGGAGAACAACGTTTCAACCGGCTAAATGGATGCTACATAGTACTGACCGGCTATATTGAAACATATATGAGGGGTCTAATTTGTACATGTCAGGGCTAACATTAAGGCTGTTGTTACATTGTTAAAAAGTAAGGGCTTTCGTTGAACGAAATTTTGATTGAGTCAGCCCTGATCAAACAATGTAGCAACAGCCTTAATGTTAGCCCCTGACATGTACAAATTAGTCCCCCATATAGGTTTCAATATAGCATGTCAAAACAATGAATCATCCATCCATTTAATTAATGAATTTAATGGGTACAACTGTGTTACTGTCTGTACAATACATGACAATTTCAGTTCCTAAGCCTCCTGTAGTTGTTGCTCGGGGGGGGGGGGGGGGGTGAGTTGTTGCTGGGGGGGGGGGTGTAGTTGTTGCTCGGGGGAGGGGGGAGGGGGGAGGGGGGAGGGTGTAGTTGTTGCTCGGGGGAGGGGGAGGGGGGGGGTGTTTACAGTACACCTGAGTACTCCAGTACACTCTACTGAATTTCTCATTGATGTTAATGTCCTTGTTAATGTAATTTTCTCATCACGTTAATGTGATTTCTTTATACATTTCGAGAGAAACATTGAGGGTGGAAGCTCCTAGACCACAGCCAGAGTGCATGCGAGCAGTGTGGGAAACCCTGAGTGGGTTTCAAAGGAAGTTCTCAGGGGCTCCTAGAGGATTCAGTTGAATTCCAGATTACATTTATTTTACCATATTTTGGTTCAGTGGTTTAAGGCGTGTGCTTGGACGTACCCAATGTTCGATTCTGCCTCATGGTTTCTACTGACTTTAGTGAGACTGATATTATGATCAATGAAGTCAAGATCCAGTTCCTCTACGTCTACTACTACTGCTGCTGCTGCGTCTTCTACTACTACTAACTACTGCTGCTACTAATACTACTACTCCCTACTGCTACTATGACTACTACTGCGCAATCAAACGCTGTGCAATAACTCGCATATATGACACAAACCAAGTTTTAAAAACCCCAACTATTTAATCTCAACATAAATTAGTGCACGTATTCGTCTGTATCTCCATTCCCCCTTTTTTCCTTTAGAATGTCGGGCCCCAGAAAATAGTTGGCTCTGAAAAATGCTTCCCCCGACTCGAGTATTTTTCTTCAGTGGTCGCTGAACAAGAAGAGACGTGCCTTGCTGCTGCAAGTTAAGCCTTCCGTCACTTCCCTCCTCAAGACGGACATTACGACGGTCTTCCTCCACCTGCGGCCTCTCTCTCTCTCTCTCTCTCTCTCTCTCACTCTCTCTCTCTCTCTCACCCGCTCTCTCTCTCTCTCTCTCTCTCTCTCTCTCTCTCTCTCTCTCTCTCTCTCTCTCTCTCTCTCTCTCTCTCTCTCTCTCTCACCCGCGCTCTCTCTCTCTCTCTCTCTCTCTCTCTCTCTCTCTCTCTCTCTCTCTCTCTCTCTCTCTCTCTCTCTCTCTCTCTCTCTCTCTCTCTCTAACCCGCTCTCCTCTTTGTCTGTCTGTCTGTCTGTCTGTCTGTCTGTCTCTCTCTCTCTCTCTCTCTCTCTCTCTCTCTCTCTCTCTCTCTCTCTCTCTCTCTCTCTCTCTCTCTCTCTGCCGTCTCTCTCTCTCTCTCTCTCTCTCTGCCGTCTCTCTCTCTCTCTCTCTCTCTCTCTCTCTCTCTCTCTCTCTCTCTCTCTCTCTCTCTCTAACCCGCTCTCCTCTTTGTCTGTCTGTCTGTCTGTCTGTCTGTCTGTCTGTCTGTCTGTCTGTCTGTCTGTCTGTCTGTCTGTCTCTCTCTCTCTCTCTCTCTCTGTCATTCTGGCTCGCCTGTCACACCTGGCTCACTGTTCCACCTGCCTCTCTGATTTCCTGTCTCACCTACCTTACTGTCCATTTGCGTTCCTGTACCTCTGTCCCACCCTGCCTCCCTTAACCTCCAGTGCTCCTTGCCCAGCTGCCTATCCCTTTTCCTTTTCGCTTCCATTGTTGTCTGACTTTCCCATTTCGCTACCTCTCCAGCCCTGCTTTCCTCCTTTTGCTGTTATCTTCCACTACATAAAAATCTGATGTAGTAATAATAACAGCGTGCTCCTGGAGATTACCTGGAGAGGGTTTTTAGGAGTTATACTGGCGAGTAGAAGGGGCGGCCTGGCACCTGGCTCGACTTGTGATAACTTGATCCAACAGGCTATTGCTTCGAGCGGCCCGCAGGCCCACGTATCCACTACAATCCGGTTGGTCCGGCACTTTCCAGGAACTTGTCTAATTGTTTCTTGAAGAAGTCCACCTTCGTTTCGGCAATATTTCTTGTTTGCTGAGAGGGTATTGAGCAGCTGTGGATCTCTGATGTTCATACAGTGCTCTCTGATTGTGCCTGTGTTCATACAGTTGGCTCCGTTGTCTGCTGCTCAGGTTATCTTGAAGTTATCTTGCGATGATTTCGGGGCTTTAGTGTCCCCGCGGCCCGGTCCTCAACCAGGCCTCCACCCCCAGGAAGCAGCCCGTGACAGCGGACTAACACCCAGGTACCTATTTTACTGCTAGGTAACAGGGGTATAGGGTGAAAGAAACTCTGCCCATTGTTTCTTGCCGGCGCCTGGGATCGAACCCGGGACCACAGGATCACAAGCCCAGCGTGCTGTCCGCTCAGCCGACCGGCTCCCCCGGTCGAGCGAAATGTTTTCACCGAATCTCATTAATTCTTCTGGGAAAATATCGTATGCATAATAATAATTCGATTAGCCACTCCGTACAAAACGCAACTGTTTTGCCTAACCAAATACGTACGAATGCATGTAACCCACCTAACCTATCGACGTCGATGCTCAGAAAGCGTCAATTTTACAGTGCTTTAATATGCCAAAATACGCCACATTTTTAACGGATTGTCAATGTACCATCTGAAATAAGATCTCTCCAACTTTCACCTAACATATCTGAAGATAAAATATCATGACACTATGATGGGATTAAACTCGCGTTTCTGGGAAGTCTAGAGACCGTAATCATTTCTAATACAACATGTAATGGCTTCATTGTGCTTATAGGAAGACATACGGACATTGAACACACACATTGAAGGCAGATTGGACCCAGCCTACCTGCTGTCGGCTCCGGGGATTAACGCCCCCTCTGACCAGGCCCTCAGGCCTAACTATAATGACAACCTATTATTGCTTCTCGTTAAACTCCGGCTGTTAAATGGGGCGCTTTAGAATAATTATTTCCCATTATGCAACATTGTAAATAAATGGTTGAAATAATTTATACATCCCGTTAATGAAATGCTGGTCTCCGGCTCCGTGGAGTTGTACAGGCAGCCTAATACTGCTGCGTCACACTACAGCCTCGCGTCACACTATAGCTACGCGTCACACTACAGCCACACATCACACTAACAGGCTATTGTGGCGACTAAATCTGTAAGAATACGAGTCGGCGTGGCAGTGTTGGAGGAAGTCATTAAGTGAGGCAGACCTGGCGATAACGTCACCTAAATCCTACACTATTACCCACCTATGCTAAACAATGACAATTTATTACATAACTATAAATTTATATTCCAGTGTTCCAAACTGTTTCAGTGTTCAAGGGGAGATAGTCGTAAAGTGAGACAACTCCCTCATAGTTCAATGTTCAAAACTTGTATATGTTGATTAAATACCAGCAAATATTAATACTATTCTTATCATTTTTACGTTGTGAAAATGTATAAAAAACGTTGTACTTACCTTGAGGGGTTTACTGGGATAATATGTTCACTAATTACATTACTTTTGAACAGTTACTTTGGGTCAATATGTGTACATTGTGGAAATTACTACTTTGTCACTGATTAAATATAGTTTCCAGGAGTCAAAATTGAGCGACTCATAAAATACTAGAGAAGTCATCTTTATGACTCGTGTTGAGTCAATATAGACGATGATACGACTCGTACAAGATGCGTTGAGCAGTTACCATCCACTCAGAGTCTGGCTGTGTCACACTGCTCATTGGTCGGTCTCAATCTGTCTGTCTCTGTCCTCTGTCCTGTGTTTATCTGCCTCTCTCTCTCACTCTCGCGCGTGCTCACCCACACACCCACACCCACACCCACCCACACACCCACCCACACACACACACACACACACACACACACACACACACACACACACACACACACACACACACACCTCGGGGGCCTCGTAGCCTGGTGGATAGCACGCAGGATTCGTAATTCTGTGGCGCGGGTTCGATTCCCGCACGAGGCAGAAACAAATGGGCAAAGTTTCTTTCACCCTGAATGCCCCTGTTACCTAGCAGTAAATAGGTACCTGGGAGTTAGTCAGCTGTCACGGGCTGCTTCCTGGGGGGGGGGGGGTGTAGAAAAAAAAAAAAAAAAAAGTAGTTAGTAAACAGTTGAATGACAGTTGAGAGGCGGGCCGAAAGAGCAAAGCTCAACCCCCGTAAAAACACAACTAGTAAACACAACTAGTAAACACACACACACACACACACACACACACACACACACACACACACAGACACAGACACACACACACACACAAATAGTAGTTAGTAAACAGTTGATTGACAGTTGAGAGGCGGGCCGAAAGAGCAAAGCTCAACCCCCGCAAAAACACAACTAGTAAACACACACACACACACACACACACACACACACACACACACACACACACACACACACACACCCACCCTCCCATACACACACACACACACACCCACACACACCCACAATCCCATACACACATACACACACACACACACACACACACACACACACACACACAGAAAGGAGAGGCAGAAAGAAGGCAGAAGAGAGGCAGAAAGACAATACGAAAATGACATCGCAAGCAAGGCAAAGACTCAGCCTAAATTGTTGCATAGCCACATTAGGAGAAAAACAACAGTAAAGGAACAGGTTATGAGATTAAGGATAGGGGCGGAAGGATTCACTACAAATGACAAGGAAGTGTGTGAGGAATTGAATAAGAAATTCCAGGAGGTCTTCACCTTAGAACAAGGAGAAATTCCAGAGGTAAGTGAGGGAATAGCTAACCAGGAACCACTGGAAGAGTTTGAGATTACCAGTGGGGAAGTAAGGAAGTGTTTACTAGAGTTGGACGTGACGAAGGCTATAGGCCCAGATGGAATCTCCCCTTGGGTTCTAAAGGAAGGAGCAAGAGAACTGAGCCTACCACTCTCCATAGTGTATAACAAATCACTGGCAACAGGGGAACTGCCAGATATTTGGAAAGCAGCTAACGTAGTCCCGATATACAAGAAAGGGGATAGACAGGAGGCACTGAACTACAGGCCAGTGTCCCTAACCTGCATACCATGCAAGCTGATGGAGAAGATTGTGCGAAAAAAACTAGTGGAGCATCTGGAGCGAAGGAACTTTGTAACACAGCATCAACATGGGTTCAGGGATGGCAGGTCCTGCCTCACAGGGTTACTTGAATTCTACGACCAGGCAACAAAAATAAGGCAAGAAAGAGAAGGGTGGGCAGACTGCATATTTTTGGATTGTCAGAAAGCCTTTGATACAGTGCCACACAAGAGGCTAGTGCGAAAGTTGGAGATGCAGGCTGGAGTGAGAGGGAAGGTACTCCGGTGGATAGAGGAATACCTAAGCAACAGGAGACAACGAGTCTGTGTGAGGGGTGAAGTCTCAGATTGGCGAGACGTCACAAGTGGAGTCCCGCAGGGGTCAGTCCTCGGACCTATACTGTTTCTGGTATATGTAAATGATCTCCCAGAGGGTATAGATTCGTTCCTCTCAATGTTTGCCGACGATGCAAAAATTATGAGGAGGATTGAAACAGAGGATGAGAGTAGGAGGCTACAAGATGACCTGGATAGACTGAGTGAATGGTCCAACAAATGGCTGTTGAAGTTCAACCCGAGTAAATGCAAAGTAATGAAACTAGGCAGTGGAAACAGGAGGCCAGGCACAGGATACAGAATAGGAGATGAAGTACTTAATGAAACAGACAGAGAGAAAGATCTAGGAGTTGATATCACACCAAACCTGTCTCCTGAAGCCCACATAAAGAGAATAACGTCTGCGGCATATGCGAGGCTGGCTAACATCAGAACGGCGTTCAGGAACCTGTGTAAGGAATCATTCAGAATCTTGTACACCACATATGTAAGACCAATCCTGGAGTATGCGGCCCCAGCATGGAGCCCGTACCTTGTCAAGCACAAGACGAAGCTGGAAAAAGTCCAAAGGTATGCTACTAGACTAGTCCCAGAACTAAGAGGCATGAGTTATGAGGAAAGGCTGCGGGAAATGCACCTCACGACACTGGAAGACAGAAGAGTAAGGGGAGACATGATCACAACCTACAAAATCCTCAGGGGAATCGACCGGGTAAACAAGGACGAACTTTTCAACACTGGTGGGACGCGAACAAGGGGACACAGGTGGAAGCTGAGTACCCAAATGAGCCACAGAGACGTTAGAAAGAACTTTTTCAGTGTCAGAGTAGTTAGCAAATGGAATGCATTAGGAAGTGATGTGGTGGAGGCTGACTCCATTCACAGTTTCAAATGTAGATATGATAGAGCCCAATAGGCTCAGGAATCTGTACACCAGTTGATTGACGGTTGAGAGGCGGGACCAAAGAGCCAGAGCTCAACCCCCGCAAGCACAATTAGGTGAGTACAATTAGGTGAGTACACACACACACACACACTCGTCATGCCTCCCTGTTAGTGACGGTAGACACAGCCTCAGCCAACTGTTGTCACCAAGCTGAGTGGAGTCCAACACCTGACACCGTCCTCCTGTAGCCACTATTGCCTCCCCATTGTCACCCTCCCCTACACCATCCAACCCTGAAAGTTTCCCTCGTCAACCTTACCCTACACCCTTGAACCCCTGAAACTTTCCCTCGTTACCCTTACCTACACCCATGAACCCTGAAACTTTCCCTAGCCAACCTTACCTACACCCTTGAGCCCTGAAAATCTCCCTTGTCAACCTTACCTACACCCTTGAACCCTGAAACTCCTCCCTGGTCACCCTCAGCATCTACCTATGGTACCTGGCTTTAGTGTAGAGGTCCAACACTACGTGAAAAGGAAAACATTTTCTTCATGTCAGACAACACAATACCATGAATCATTAGGTAGCCTTTGATGCTTTAAACTTTAACAACATAAGAACATTATAAATGTTACACCAGAAGGCCTATTGTCCCGTACAACGCAGCTGCTGCTCTATGTGCACCCAAACTGATTTATATGAATGTCTGACCTACGCTTGAAACAACCCAGCGATCCCACGTCTTGAGAAAGTGTTGCTCGACCAACAGATACGTTTTTAAACAAAATGATATCTTGAGGGTATCTAGGTTGTACCTGAATGAGGTTCTGGGGTTCTTCTACTCCCCTAGGGCCAGATTTGACTTGTGAGAGCTTGGTCCAACAGGCTCTTGCTTGGAGCGGCCCGCAGGCCCGCATTACCACTACAAACCAGTTGGTCCGCCACTTTTACAGAAAACTGTCCACATGGAGTGGGAAAGATCTGGGTAAATACTGGCTGGGAACCGGGATGTTGATTTATGAAACAAATTACCGGGTAACACAATAGGCGTGGGATCGTGTGATTGTTTCAAGCGTAGGAATGTCAAATATATCAATGAGTTTGGGTGGATATAAACAGCAGCTGTCTTATATGAGCCAACAGGCCTCCTGCAGGGTATTTTGACCTTCTTAAATTCTGATGAAGAGTTTTTCCAATTGTTTTCAGCTTTAATGAACACACTGCCAGTCTTACCAGGCCTCGAGAACACTGCCAGTCTTACCAGGCCTCGAGAACACTGCCAGTCTTGCCAGGCCTCGAGAACACTGCCAGTCTTACCAGGCCTCGAGAACACTGCCAGTCTTACCAGGCCTCGAGAACACTGCCAGTCTTACCAGGCCTCGAGAACACTGCCAGTCTTACCAGGCCTCGAGAACACTGCCAGTCTTACCAGGCCTCGAGAACACTGCCAGTCTTACCAGGCCTCGAGAACACTGCCAGTCTTACCAGGCCTCGAGAACACTGCCAGTCTTACCAGGCCTCGAGAACACTGCCAGTCTTACCAGGCCTCGAGAACACTGCCAGTCTTACCAGGCCTCGAGAACACTGCCCATCGTGCCACTGTCTTGGGTAGTGATCTTTACCGAGTATATCGCGTGTCTTTATTGTGTGATGTGTGTTGTGTCTTTACTCGGTGTTGTGTCTTTACTAAGTGTTGGGTATTACGAGAGGTGGCGGCCGTGCGCTAGTCCGTAACCTGACGGATGCGATTCAATGGAGATGGAAAGTGTGGGACAGTGTAAGGTAACCGAGCTTTATACAGCGCTTAGCGAGGCATAACGCATGGCCCGTGAGGTGTGCTGGACGCACACCAGCGAAGTGAAGTTCATGTTACTCTCCTATATTGCCTGCAAGTGTTCTGAATCAATGTTAAAGAAGTTTAATATATTATATGTAAATAATTATTTTTCCCAAGTTTGAAAAATGTTAAGGTAATTTGAAATATTGGAGAGAGAGAGAGAGAGAGAGAGAGAGGAGAGAGAGAGAGAGAGAGAGAGAGAGAGAGAGAGAGAGAGAGAGCCAGAGAGCCAGAGAGAGAGAGAGAGAGAGAGAAAGAGAGAGAGAGAGAGAGAGAGAGAGAGAGAGAGAGAGAGAGAGAGAGAGAGAGAGAGAGAGAGAGAGAGAGAGAGGGGGGGGGGGGCATCTGTTCTGGTCGTGAAGGAGTCTCTAAGATGGGGTGAGGGGGGAAGAGGGCGCCAGAAGAAGGGAGATGGGGAAAAATTGGGTAGAAAAGAGCGACCTTGGAGCTAAGAATACATATTGCTGTCCTTTTCTATTTTATTATTTTCTTTCTCCTCAAGTCACTGGCTACAGCTGTACAATTTGCTCTAACTTGCGTTTAATTTACATTCTTTCAGTCGCTAGCTTCACCTTTCATTAAATTCCTTAAAGCTCGCTCTTCGCCAATTGAAACATTCTAACCGGGTTAAGAATGGCTTTAAGGATGTTCCAGAATTGTAAGTAAATTACGCTTTCTTAGTGTCATGAAACAAACAAAAACAATCGGGCTCACCATAGTCCGTGCTGCTTGGAACTTTTTGTTCCAAGTAGCGAATCTTAAACAACAAAACAACAACAACAACAAAAGATAAGTATTATCGTAAACTTAAAATAATTCAGCTGTATATTGGGGTGGAAATTCTGATGAAAACCGCATCTAGAAAATCGAGGAAATTTCTAGGAGAAAGTGGTAAGCCAGTATGACTACACTGCACTTGGAAGGGCTGCAGGGATAAGCTTGAAGCTGAGACATAAACATGTTGTGAAGGAATGGCCTCCCCACTTGGACCTTTGGTATCGAACGCAGATCTGTAAGACTCATGCTGGAACTAAATCTGTCCGTACCAAATTCAAAATGAAACTTACCTCAAAGGTCAACAATTACAAAACACTGTCCATCAAATGTCAACAATTAGAGAACAATCTGTCCATCAAATGTCAACAATTAGAGAACACTCTGTCCATCAAATGTCAACAATTAGAGAACACTCTGTCCATCAAATGTCAACAATTAGAGAACACTCTGTCCATCAAATGTCAACAATTAGAGAACACTCTGTCCATCAAATGTCAACAATTAGAGAACACTCTGTCCATCAAATGTCAACAATTAGAGAACACTCTGTCCATCAAATGTCAACAATTAGAGAACACTCTGTCCATCAAATGTCAACAATTAGAGAACACTCTGTCCATCAAATGTCAACAATTAGAGAACACTCTGCCCATCAAATGTCAACAATTAGAGAACACTCTGCCCATCAAATGTCAACAATTAGAGAACACTCTGTCCATCAAATGTCAACAATTAGAGAACACTCTGCCCATCAAATGTCAACAATTAGAGAACACTCTGTCCATCAAATGCCACTCCGTAAAAACATTCAACAGTTTCCCCTAACCACAAACGTACACACTCAAGCCACGCCACTAATCACTGCATAGAAAACGTATATATGTTTGTGAGCCGTTACTATTCATAGTAGGTTGTATTTGCAACGTAAATACAACCTATTAGTAACCTATTAGTTAAGAGAACGGGTTGGTCTAACAACATATTTTGAGTGTGTGTGTACTCATCTAGTTGTGATTACGGGGGGTTGAGCTCTGGCTCTTTGGTCCTGCCTCTCAACGTCAATCAACTGGTGTACAGATTCCTGAGCCTACTGGGCTCTATCATATCTACACTTGAAACTGTGTATGGAGTCAGCCTCCACCACATTACTGCCTAATGCATTCTATTTGTTAACTCCTCTGACACTAAAAAAAATCTTTCTAACGTCTTTGTGGCTCATCTGGGTACTATGTTCCCACCTGTGTCCCCTTGTTCGTGTTCTACTCCTGCTAAAGAGTTTGTCTTTGTCCGCCCTGTCAATTTCCCTGAGAATTTTGTAGGTGGTTATCATGTCTCCCTATACTCTTCTGTTTTTCATGGAGTGAGGTTCAGCTCCCTTAGCCTTTCCTCGTAGCTCATACCTCTCAGTTCCGGGACCAGTCTGGTGGCATACCTCTGAATCTTCTCTAACTTCGTCTTGTGTTTAACTAGGTATGGACTCCAGGCTGGAGCTGCATACTCCAGGATTGGTCTTACATAAGTGGTATACAGGGTCCTGAACGATTCGGGAGATGAAATGTATGTGTGAGTGTGTGTGTGTGCGTGCGTGCACACACACACTCAGCACACAAGAATACATTTAATTTTCTAGACCAGGGCTGTGATTTATTAAGTATTTAAGCAAACAGGAACGAAACCTGTACATCTTTCCCCTCCAGACATTTGGTCCCCACCGTTGATCAATCATCCTTAATACTATTAAACAAACATCATGGGTACGCTAATTAAAACGATCTTCAACATAATTATGTTTGCCTTAAAATAAATAATAATTCAAACTTGAGGGTGAACGCTGGCACACTCCAGCCTGCCTGTCAGTCATGTCATGTCCGCTGGTACCTCACGTCACCGGTACTCAACCTCTTTTTAATGTTTGTGCACAGCTTGTACATTTGAACTGTATAATTGTATCATATATATATATATATATATATATATTAAATATATACAAGAGTATCGCGCCAATGCGTGAAGCGTACCGATTTGGAAGTAACGCAAAATTAGCGTACTGGTAATAGTTAACACACACACACACACACACACACACACACACACACACACACACACACACACACACACTTCTCAAAGGAATTAATAGGGAAGACAAAGACAGTTTATTTAACACAAGGGGCACACGCACTAGGGGACACAATTGAGTGCCCGAATGAGCCATAAAGGCATTAGAAAGAATTTGTTCAGTGTCAGAGTACTTAATAAATGGAATGCATTAGGAAGTGATGTGGTGGAGGCTGACTCCATACACGGTTTTATGTGTAGATATCCTAGAGCCCAGTAGGCTCAGGACCCTGTACACCTGATCATTGACGGTTGAGAAGCGGGACCAAAGAGCCAGAGCTCAACCCCCGTAAGCACAACTAGGTGAGTACATACACACACCACGGCCAGGATTCAAACATTTAAGTTACCACTGACGAAACCTGTCCATCATTCCTCAATCATAGCGGCTTAGTCAGTATTTATTAAACAGTTTACGAGCTTGGAAACTTCACAACCCAAGGTTATTATTGTTATAAACAACCTCGTTGTACTTCGGTGCCCATAATAAATGTAAAAAAAAAAGCCCCCATGATTAAGGAAAGATGTACAGGTTTCGTAAATGGCCATGTAAATGTTTTATAATTCCTGGACCAGCATTTCCCATCTAATATGAGTTCTGACTTATATAATCTTATGCAATCCTGGTGCACAAAGGAATAGCATTATATGGAAAAAGTATATATATATATATATATATATATATATATATATATATATATATATATATATATATGTATATATGTATATATGTATATATATATATATATATATATATATATATATATATATATATATATATATATATAATAATAATAATATGCGAGCAATGCGGGTCTCCAGCCGGGGTCCAAGATGAACTGGACTCGCACTCAGCCAGTGCGCCAGGAAGGTATTATACAAATTTGTAAGGAAAGTAATCTTGCGTTGGTGCTTGACCCGGTGGGGGGCGCCGGAGACCTAACTGGGAGTCGTTGGCCGTGAAATTGTTGTCCCCGCGCCGCATGTTTGTTGGTCTGTGTGCCAGTTGTTGCATCAAGGGGCAACTATCAGGATAAGGCGCCAAGCCATTACGACTATATAGCACTGGGAAGGGGTCAGGATAACGATTTGGGATGGAGCGTTAAGGAATGGTGCCCAACCGCTTATGGACGGTCGGGGATTGAACGCCGACCTGCATGATACGAGATCGTCGCTCTACCGTCCAGCCCAAGCGGGGGGAAAGGAATGGTGCCCAACCACTTATGGACGGTCGGGGATTGAACACCGACCTGCATGAAGCGTGACCGCCACCCTACCTTCTGCACCAATTGTATTTACCATGTCGTGAGTTCACAGCTGGATACGAAGGGCGGTCCCGGGTTTTCCACTGCCTGATATTTACTCTCCGCGACCCCCAGCATGTTCCAGGAATAACAATAAATCTGTTATTAATAGAATAGACGAACTAACTGGCCAATACGCATCACGGGAGTGTGGCCGGGTGCTTGCGTGGCTCCATAACGACCTTCCAAGCACTTAGACAATCGATAGTGGAGTGGTATGAAGCAACCCGTCCTCAGGCCAGGCTCGTTAAGTTATGTAAGTCCCTCACAAGACAACCCGTTCTCGCAAATTTAATAAGTCAATATTGACTTATTAAATATGTGCATAGGTGAAATACTTAACATAATAGATACCCTTAAAAAGATTCATAGAAAACACCGACCTTACCTAACCTACTTAGTATGTTAAGATAAGCATCTTATTGCTTCGTAATTACAATTATTACCTAACCTATAATAGGTATAGGTTAAGTAATAATTGTAATTACGAAGCAATAAGATGCTTATCTTAAGATACTAACAAGGTTAGGTAAGGTCGGTGTTTTCTATGAATCTTTTTAAGGGTATCTATTATGTTTAGTATATCACCTATGCACGTAGTTAATAAGTCAATATTGACTTTACGAATTTGCGAGAACGGGTTGCACAAGACGCATTCATCAATCTTAACATATTGTGTTTTAAAAATAGGTTTGTTTATATATTAAAGTTCTATTTCTAGTTGGTTAGGCTATGTTAGTTGTTTAGTTTATGTTGGTGATTACAGAACCTTTGGTATTTGTATTTGAAGTACGTGGGAGAAGCATAACCAGAGCTGCGATTTGAGCAGAGATGGTCATGCATCGAGGCACTCTTCAAGACAGGCACTGTTCAAGACAGGCACTGTTCAAGACCGGCACTGTTCAAGACAGGCACTGTTCAAGACAGGCACTGTTCAAGACAGGCACTCTTCAAGACAGGCACTGTTCAAGACAGGCACTGTTCAAGACAGGCACTGTTCAAGACAGGCACTGTTCCCACGTGCGGGGTTGTGTCCGCCCGCTCCTCCAGGAACGTAAACAGCTCATAGCAACATCTCTTTCTCTTAAAACAATTAACAGATTCAACAAATGAAGACTCTGCTCATCTTCCAGAGGCCCAGATCATGCCAGTATTTCTCCCCTCCATGTTCATCTACCATCTACCTTGGGGCTCTAACTTACGACACGGTACTCGCGGGGACACGTGTGCTCGCGGGACACGTGTGTGCTCGCGGGACACACATGTGCTCGCGGGACACACCTGTGCCCTCGGAACACACTATCTTACTCCTCCACATTCCATCTTAGCTATTAGGTGTCAAGAATGGTATGATCTTTACCTACCGTAGCCATTTAGAGAGGTCTTCTCGGTTTGGTGCCTTCTATTGATAATTAGACACTGCTACTCTTGACAGCGAGAACAGCTGCTCAACATCTTGGAGATCAAATGGGCTTCGGTTTGCTTAAAAGAATTTGTTGTTGTTGTGGAAGGAACCGGAGTGAGAAGAAATCTTTCCGTCTGGAGGAAGAAATTGGAGTGGGAAATGATTGGGCCCCAACCTCGCCCCATCAGGAGGAAGATTCTTCCGTTCCCACGACCTCCCCTCAGGAAGACGACGACCTCGTCTCCACGAAGGAAGAAGATTTCACAACCACCTTTCAGAAGGATAACAACGACCTCAGAAACCTCTTCCTCCGGGTTAAAGAAAGGCTTCAGGAAGACGACGACTCCGTCCCCACGACCCCCCTTCAAGAAGACGACGACTCCGTCCCCACGAACTCCCTTGAGGAGGAAGCAGACCCAACGACCCCCCTCCTGAAGGAAGACCCCACAACCACCCTCCTGAAGGAAGAAGACCCCACAACCACCATCCTGAAGGAAGAAGACCCCACAACCACCCTCCTGAAGGAAGAAGACCCCACAACCACCATCCTGAAGGAAGAAGACCCCACAACCACCCTCCTGAAGGAAAAAGACCCCTCAACCACCCTCCAGAAGGAAGAAGACCCCTCAACCACCCTCCTGAAGGAAGAAGACCCCACAACCACCCTCCTGAAGGAAGAAGACCCCACAACCACCCTCCTGAAGGAAGAAGACCCCACAACCACCCTCCTGAAGGAAAAAGACCCCTCAACCACCCTCCAGAAGGAAGAAGACCCCTCAACCACCCTCCTGAAGGAAGAAGACCCCACAACCACCCTCCTGAAGGAAGAAGACCCCACAACCACCCTCCTGAAGGAAAAAGACCCCTCAACCACCCTCCTGAAGGAAGAAGACGCCACAACCACCCTCCTGAAGGAAGAAGACGCCACAACCACCCTCCTGAAGGAAGACCCCTCAACCACCCTCCTGAAGGAAGAAGACGCCACAACCACCCTCCAGGCTAACAAGGGCCTCAGACATCTCCTCCTCCGGGTTGGAGAAAGGCTTCCCTTCCCTAGACTTTTCCAGAAGGCTGAGGTCGAGGTAACGACCGCTACCCTCGGCCAGGAAGATAACCACAGCCTCAACTTTTCCCTCCAGATTGGAAGGAGACGTCCGATACACACAACAAAGGCGTAAGACGAGTTGGAGTGGCGTGAAGAATGCTTTACCTACACCAACTGTTATTGTCGGCCAGGGAGAGGAGGCAGGCTCTAGTATCTTCAGAAAGGTATACCCATAGGTATCTTGTGCCACTGCAGCGGTAGCTGCTGCTGCAGGAGCAGTTACTTTGGCTACTGCTCCTGCTGTCACAAATGCTGTGGTGGGGTTCTTATCTTCGTTTGGATTGTATTGACCCTTGTGCTGTGTTTCACTTCTACATAGTCTCACCGGCTTGGTGACTACTCTTGATAATCTATATCAATAAAATATATGTCTCTTCGAGGCAGACGCTTTGCCTAGCCTCACCAAACTTTGCAGGGCAGCTTTGGCCATGGGCACTGGGGTCGGGGTCGACCCCAGTTACCCCCCACATTTACATGATAAGGCAATTCATATTAATTTCCAATCTCGCTAAATAAGACTCAATCCTCATTTAGATTGCAGGGATGAAGGGAAAATGAAGAGTAGGGAAGGTGGTGAAGGGTAGGAAAGATGAGAGGGGTGTGGGAAGGTGGTGAAGGGTAGTGATGGTGGTGAAGGAGAGGGAAGGTGAAGGGTAGTGATGGTGGTGAAGGATGAGGAAGGGGGAGAAGGGTAGTGATGGTGAAGGAGAGGGAAGGTGGTGGAGGATAGGAAATGTGATGAAGGGTAGTGATGGTAGTATTGGACGAGGAAGGTGAAACCTTCGTTAAACACCGTTAAATTAAGCATGATGTTTAACGGTGACAAGTTGCAGGTACTTAGGTATGGTCGAAACTAGGAAGTTAAACGAAACACAGGGTACAGGACACAATCAGTCACAATCATAAAAGGAAAGCAACATGCAAAAGATCTGGGAATTGTGATTGCCAGATCACAGATGTTTAGTGAACATAACCGAGCAAATAAAGCGGCGGCCAGGAAAATGATAGGATTTGAATGTTTTCATAAACCATCCAGAGACCCCACAGCAATGCTAATACTATTTAAATCACTGGTGCTGTCCCGTCTTGAGTACTGCTCGGTACTCACTTCCCCTCTTAAAGCGGGAGAAATCTCTGAATTAGATGGAATACAGAGAACATAAACGGCACGCATAAAAACGATAAAACTTCTAAATTATTGGGACCATCTCAAAGCTCTCAAAATGTACTCTTTGGTAAGGAGACGAGAAAAGTATCAAATAATATATACATGGAAGATACTTGAAGGTCAGGTTCAAAATTTGCACAGTAGAATAACAACGTACTGGAGCAAAAGACATGGAAGGAAATGCAGAATAAAACCAGTGAGGAGTAGAAGTGCCATAGGCACAGAGCTCCCAGCAAGCATTAGAAATATTGCTGGAACAAAGGTGGATGTATTCAAGCGGCATTTAGATACGTTCTTGCCAGACGTTCCGGACCAACCGGGCTGTAGTGGCTATGTGAGCCTGCGGGCCGCTCCAAGCAACAGCCTGTTGGACCAAGTTATCACAATTCGAGTCAGGCCTTAGGCCGGACTCGATAAACCCATCAAGCCGAGTATGTAATTCCAGGTTTCTCTATTCACCAGTGACAAAAAAATCAAGTTGGTTTGGAGTCATAATGTCAATTAAATATATCTTACCCATGGGCCACTATAAAGGATATAGTGGCTAATGCGAATATTGACCCAATATCCAAGAATTGACAGATATAAAACAAAAACTAAAATCGCGTGACAGGGTTGTCAACAATGAACAAAACAACCAGGCTGCATTATCTATAATACAACTTATAACATGCGTTATGGTCGGACTCGCCCCCCCCCTACCCAACCACTTGGGCTGGACGGTAGAGCGACGGTCTCGCTTCATGCAGGTCGGCGTTCAATCCCCGACCGTCCAAGTGATTAGACACCATTCCTTCCCTCCCCGTCCCATCCCAAATCCTTATCCTGATCCTTTCCCAGGGTTATATAGTCATCATGGCTTGACGCTTTCCCGACATTTCCCTTCCCTTCCCTCTCCCCCCCCCCCTATTCCCTCTCTCCCTCCCTTCCCCCCTCCCTCTAGCCAGGCCCGACCGTCCCTCTGGGGCTAGGGACCAGAGAGACCAGGATTTTTAACTCTGAAAATGTCAACTCGGGAGTATTCAATATGGATGCACCAGACCAAAGCATCCACTGGAAGCTTAAAATTGCTGGTCTTAAGTTAAGAGGAGAGAGCAGAGGTCGGGGTGGGGGAGCTTGTGAAAAAGTAATCATTACCACAACATTTTGGATGCTGTAGAAGAGATGAGCTGCTTCCTGAAAGTGGTCAAGGTTTTGCTAGAAGGGGGGGGGGAGGAATACTCCCAGCTGGGAGCGATTTCGTCTGGGTTCGAATGCTCGACAAGGAGGATTTGACAGGGCGCCAATCGATTAACAACCAAGAGTACCTGGTTGTTAACAGATTGGAGGGTCGTGTTCCAGGGAAAAACTAGCAGAGTAAGGCTTACCACATGAGCTGTGAGAAGGGAAAGCTCTCAGCCTGCTTAGAGGAGTCACAAGTTGTCTGCTCCTGTACCCACCTGTGCAATAAAGACACAGGTGGTAATGGAAGTATTGCTCAATAAGGCTTGTTGGCTTTTGTTGATCATTGCAGGTTTCCTAAAGCATGTTGACCAGACCACACACTAGAAGGTGAAGGGACGACGACGTTTCGGTCCGTCCTGGACCATTCTCAAGTCGAATGTAAATTGTTCCTTCTCCCTAAAGCATATTGTTCTCAAATTGTACGAACGCATTTTCTTCCATGGCCTAATATTTTACATTGCCTCTCTTTTGGAACTAGAGCAGCCCGCTCTCTTGATCTGCCACTTCGTTCAAAATATACCTCTTTACCTAACTAGAAACATACACACCCAAGCAACCCACCTAAACTATCGAGTCCGATAGAAAACGCGGATATTTGTAAGCTGCTACCTTTCATGGAGAAGTGGGACCTGCTGCATGGGTAACAGCTTCTCCCCCGAATCAACCTACCGTGGCTTTGCGCCCTGGTGAGGCCACTCCAGACCAGGCCGACATCAGAGCGCAACTCCATAGTCTCCTGAGACTGATGGATGCCTACTACCTTTCATTGTAAGTTGCATTTGATACGGTTACCATAACGTTCAAAACGTGACCTACGTAGAGTAGAACGAGGCTTGGCACTGGTCGAGACGGCTACACAACCACCTTCACCACTGTCAGCTGGCACTCCTCCACGACCTGGCACCACGCGATACTCATCCACATCCCAGAAGAACATTAGTGTGATCACCTACTTGTCCAGCGACTTGGACCGGTCGGTACAGCAACGGCCTCGCTTCTTGCAGGGTTGGCGTTCGATCCCCCGAGGGTCCAAGTGGCTGGGCATCGTTCCTTCGTGCCGTCCTCCTATCCCAACTCCATATCCTTCTATCCCTCCTTGGTAAATACACACTCTCCTGTGTATACATAGACACTCTATACATAAATAGTCTATACATAAATAGACACTCTCCGGTCTACTAACACTATTAACTTGTGTCATACTGGTTGAGCGCTTTTTATTCATTACTACCCTAGTGCTTTCTCCTGATAATTACCTTATCAGCAGCCCGCCCCGTACTGGCAGGTAGTCAGGGGTAGTTACTACCCCTGGTGTTGCCTCACTACACCACCACAGGCGGTAGTCAGGGGTAGTTACTACCCCTGGTGCTGCCTCACTACACCACTACAGGTGGTAGTCAGGGGTAGTTACTACCCCTGGTGCTGCCTCACTACACCACCACAGGTGGTAGTCAGGGGTAGTTACTACCCCTGGTGCCGCCTCACTACACCACCACAGGTGGTAGTCAGGGGTAGTTACTACCCCTGGTGCTCCATCACTACACCACCACAGGCGGTAGTCAGGGGTAGTTACTACCCCTGGTGCTGCCTCACTACACCACCACAGGCGGTAGTCAGGGGTAGTTACTACCCTGGTGTCGCCTCACTACACCACCACAGGCGGTAGTCAGGGGTAGTTACTACCCTGGTGTCGCCTCACTACACCACCACAGACGGTAGTCAGGGGTAGTTACTACCCTGGTGTTGCCTCTCCACTACACCACCACAGGCGGTAGTCAGGGGTAGTTACTACCCTGGTGTTGCCTCTCCACTACACCACCACAGGCGGTAGTCAGGGGTAGTTACTACCCTGGTGTCGCCTCACTACACCACCACAGGCGGTAGTCAGGGGTAGTTACTACCCCTGGTGCTGCCTCACTACACCACCACAGGCGGTAGTCAGGGGTAGTTACTACCCTGGTGTCGCCTCACTACACCACCACAGGCGGTAGTCAGGGGTAGTTACTACCCCTGGTGCCGCCTCTCCACTACACCACCACAGAATTTAATACGTAGTTACATGTGAAACATTTCAATGCCTTCACCTGCAGATGCTACATTTTATACATTCAATGAAATACAACATTTGTAACTAAATCAACACTGGCGTCGTCGTAGCAATATTGCACGGGCTGACAACTCCAAACATTGCCCGTATAAGCAATACACTCTCTGGATACACAACACACATATCACACGCATAGAAAGCAGACGAGAATTTAATAAATATGAAATTAGTTCCGGATAACATAAGCAAAAACATACACGGTATGAATTACGTGACTGCCAGGTGTGCTAGGGGGAGGGAGAGGGGGAGGGAGAGAGGGAGAGAAAGAGGGAGAGAGAGGGAGAGAGAGAGAGAGAGAGAGAGAGAGAGAGAGAGAGAGAGAGAGAGAGAGAGAGAGAGAGAGAGAGAGAGAGAGAGAGTGAGAGAGGGAGGAGAGAGGGGGGGGAGAAGGTTGGGGGAGAGGCCGGAAGATAGGTTGTGTGTGTGTGTGTGTGTGTGTGTGTGTGTGTGTGTGTGTGTGTGTGTGTGTGTGTGTGTGTGTGTGTGTGTGTGTGTGTGTACTCGCCTAGTTGTGCTTGCGGGGGGCTGATCTTCGGCTCTTTGGTCCCGCCTCTCAACCGTCAATCTACTGGTGAAGATTCCTTAGCTTCTCGAGTTCTATCATATGTACATTTGAAACTGTGTATGGAGTCAGCCTCCACCACATCACTTCCTACTGCATTCCATTTACTAACTACTCTGACACTGAAAACTTTCTTTCTAATGTCTTTGTGGCTCATTTGGGTACTCAGCTTCCACCTGTGTCCCCTTGTGCGTGTACCACCAGTGTTAAATAATCCTCCTTGTCTACCCTGTCAATTCCCCTCAGGATTTTGAATGTGGTGATCATGTCTCCCCGAACTCTTCTGTTTTCCAGCGACGTCTATGTGTGTATTCACCTAGTTGTTCTTACGTGGGTTGAGGCGAGCTCTTTCGGCCCGCCTCTCAGCTATCATTCAACAGGTGTAAAGATTCCTGAGCCTATTGGGCTCTATCATATTTACACTTGAAACTGTGTATGAGTCAGCCTCCACCACATCACTTCCTAATGCATTCCATTTGTCAACCACTCTGACACTAAAAAAGTTCTTTCTAATATCTCTGTGGCTCATTTGGGCACTCAGTTTCCACCTGTGTCCCCTTGTGCGTGTGCCCCTTGTGTTAAATAGCCTGTCTTTATCTACCCGTGCCCCTTGTGTTAAATAGCCTGTCTTTATCTACCCGTGCCCCTTGTGTTAAATAGCCTGTCTTTATCTACCCTATCAATTCCCTTCAGAATCTTGAATGTGGTGATCATGTCCCCCCTAACTCTTCTGTCTTCCAGCGAAGTGAGGTTTAATTCCCGTAGTCTCTCCTCGTAGCTCATACCTCTCAGCTCGGGTGTGTGTGTGTGTGTGTGTGTGTGTGTGTGTGTGTGTGTGTGTGTGTGTGTGTGTGTGTGTGTGTGTGTGTGTGTGTGTGTGTGTGCGTGCGCGCGCGCGCGCGAGAGTGCGCATGATTACGTGCCCGGTCCCCCCCCCCCCTTCCCCCTCCGGTCACAATTTGGGGACAGGAACAGGTGCACTCGAGTCGACAAGGTAACCGGCCAAGTGTCGTTGAATTATGTAGTTTGGTTAATTGTTAGTCAAGCTACTCACCCCTCCCTTCACGTGCTCTGCGCTCCAGTCACACTTTACTGCTCCTGTCTGCTGCCTCTGCCGCTGCTGCTGCTCCTGTCTGCTGCTGCTGCTCCTGTCTGCTGCCTCTGCCGCTGCTGCTGCTGCTGCTGCTGCTGCTGCTCCTGTCTGCTGCCTCTGCTGCTGCTGCTGCTGCTCCTGTCTGCTGCCTCTGCCGCTGCTGCTGCTGCTGCTGCCTTTATTCCAGACTCATCTGCTGCTGCAACGTCTGCCGCTGCTATCTCTGCTGTTGCTATCTAGGCCGACTTCACTCCGTCCTTGCAATCCCACCTCGTTATCCTCATATCCCTTCCAAGTGCCAACCGGAATAGTCACACTGGCTTAGCGTTTTCTCCCGATAAATTACTTTAGCTTACCGAAAGTACCGTCAGTCATGAAAAATATGTACCGCATTAGGCTGGGGGGAGGGGGGGGGGGACGTGTACCGCAATAGGGCGGGGGGGGGGGGTACAGGCATCGCAGTAGTCTACAGAAGTACCGGGGGCAACCGAGCACCCTGGAGCGCGTAGAGAAATATGACCTCGAGGCTGAGCCACTCAGCCACCAGGCAAGAGGGAGACTCCTCCCCTCACAAAGTGTTGGTGGCCATAGCCAACACGTGCCGCATACACCTGATAAAGTCAAACTTGATCAACACTTGCAGGGTCGGCGTTCGATCCCCCGATGCTCCACGTGGTTGGGCACCGTTCCTTCACTTCACCCCGTGATCCCAGTCGTCGTCTCCCTGCCAGGTGCGGTGCTATATATATATAGTCGAGCTGGCTTAGCGCTGACTCATAGTTTCCTTCTCTTAATAAACACAATTGTCCAGCCACTTTGACTGGACGGTAGAGCGACGGTCTCGCTTCATGCAGGTTGGCGTTCAATCCCTGACCGCCCAAGTAGTTGGACACCAATTCCGTCCCCCCCCCCCCCGTCCCATCCCAAATCCTTATCCTGCCTGACCCCTTCCCAGTGCTATAAAGTCGCAAAGGCTTGGCGCTTTCCCTTGATAATTAATTAATAAACACAATAAATACAGCCGGGACACCAGTGGGTTTCACGAGACAATTGGACACGTTCCTGCAGAAAGTGTTGGATCAGCCGGATTGTAATGGGTATATGGACGGTAGGGCTGGCCAAGCAACAGCCTTGCAACATCAGGGTACCAAACGACAAGCCTGGCACCAAGCCGGACTTTGGGAGCAGAGGAACTTTCGGAACCGACTCCAAGGAGACCAGCCACAGAGGTCGCCTTGGCCAAATGCTATTGAGGGCCACCCAGCCAAAGGAGCAAAGCCCATGAAGGTCTGTTGTCTATAAATACCTAAACTTCGATATGGTTGTGATCTGAATAAGACATACACAATTGTGTATCTTATGAATTTTTTGTGGAAATCAAGTTCAGACTGTTGGTATTTGCAGTACGGCGGTCTGATGCAGACACCACAACCCAGGCGACTGAGTATGTGTTAGGTTTACTTATATATGAAGTTACTACTACTGAAAACCCAAGGAGGCTTTCATACTTATAGACTGCTCCTACTTCTCCCTTTCCAGTAGGCCTATTTTGAATATTATTCCATGCCCTAGTGATGGAGTAACATTCAGAAGCTACCACATTAGCCTCTTGCTCTCCATTACCACCAAAGCCAGACGTCGGGCCAAAATTAGCACCAAAGGCAGACTAGGTAAAGGTCGTGGTAGATGGACTTGTGTTGGGGCCGAGTATCCCACTTCCATAACCACGCCGCTCCGATTTAAGCCCCTCCCTTCCACTTCAAGGCATGAGGAAATGTAGATGTTTATCTCTCAGAATGTTTGGTAATATGTTTATTGTTTGTGATGTGTGTATATGTATGTATTAACACGATGTACTGAACGGGGTGAGAATAGCTTGAGCTACCTCATCACTTTGTGTGTGTATTTGACCTCAATAAGCTTATTTCAATTTCAATTTCAACTTCAATTTCAAGGCATGACTAGCCTCGCGCCAGGTGAAGGCTAGCAAGAGGGGAGTGGGCTAGCAAGAGGGGGACCTGCTAGCCTCAGGTGATAGCTAGCAGAAGCCTCTCTTCTATATACCCTTTGTGGAAACTGAACACAGTGATGTCAAGCGAGGCCACTGTTGCCTTGGGATGGGCGACTGGTCCGCCTCCACCTAGACTCAACCACACAAAAATTGTCATCGGATAAATGTAACAATTAACAGAACATCTCCGTGATCACTGATTCGTTGTTATATAAATAAAGTAACATTTCACCTTTCACTCACTGACAATAACCCAGATATCAGAATATCACACACTGGATAATTCCATGTCGTGCATCGTAACGGCAATCACAGCCATGTTGTGTTAAATATCAGAAAACCCCTGGAAGCAGCGACCTATTGATTTAAACATTATCTAGCTTATCTATGTTTTGTAACAGATGTAAAATGACTCCCGGGCGTCGTAGTCTCGGTCAACGTATCTCTCGGTCGACGCATCTTGATGCATTGGATCTTACTGGATCCTGCAGCCTCGGCCTGTAAGTTCAGTAGAACTTCGGTTTCAACTCCTTTTGACCATGTCGTAGCTCAGTCGATCAAGGCAGCGTCTGGGATGCTCTCGGACGCAGGTTCGAATCCTCGTCACGGCCCTTGTGGATTTGTTCATAAGACCTGTACAGTTAGAGCAGCGCTCCAAGGTGACTATTGTGTTTATAAAGCGAAAATTAATTATTAAATAAAGTTAAATGGAATCTGGTGCATTAATAACGAGGTCCCATCTATAAATTCTTTCAATTACTAATTAATAATAATGCGGATAATTCACGAGTTTGATACACTTAAATAAACTGAATTTACGGGCCAATAATTTAACCAAGCATATTTCTGAAGAGTTCGTTGTTTCATAACGTGAAACAATGGAGCATCAATAACATTTCACACGTACACTAGTTTCAATACCTCCCTCTTCGGAGCATTATTCTTAATAATAATAACAATAATAATAATAATAGTAATTCATTGTGTCGGGGGACAGTCAGCCAGAGTATATATATATATATATATATATATATATATATATATATATATATATATATATATATATATATATATATATATATATATATATATATATATATATATATTACCCGAGTATTGTCTCGTGCTCCACATGTCAGGCCACCACACACACACACACACACACACACCGAGTCGTCGGAGTGTTTCAAGCGAAGGTTAGACCGGTATATGAGAGGTTCTCATATATCTATATATCATGTCAGAATGGACATGATATAACAGCATCATGTCCGTCCTCTCCAGCGTTCACAAGCTGATGTACTATATTTCCTGAACCTAACCTAGCCGAGGACCCACAAATAGAAAACGGAACAACACGTCAATTTTGCGAGCCGCTATGATTTGTAGTACATCAATTTTTGACCGTAGGGGTCAAACTACGTCAAACTACGATGCACTACTGGAGAGGACGGGTTGAGTTAGGCTCTGCTTTGCAACGGTCAATAGACCAACTACAGTTCCCTGATGTTCTTGCAAGTCAATCTTCACTAATGAATGACCTTATTGAATACACTAATGAATATTACACTTTGAATGACTTTATGCATAAAATACTTCAACATTTTGGCGCTATATGAAACACAAAAATTCATTACATTTAGAATACGTACACTTCTGTTCAGGAAAAATAACTTCCAATTTGTCATTTGTCAATTAGTGAAAACGATGAGATTCAACACTATTGCTGACCCCTTACGAAACCTGTACATCTGTCCTTAATCAAGGCGACTTTGTTGACATTTATTTAACAGTTTATGAACATCACAACCCCATGGTTATTATTATAAACAACCTCTCATAGTACTCCGGAGCACATAACATGGCCATGCTTGAGGAAAGATGTACAGGCTTCGCAAGTAGGTGCGTAAGAGCCTGATGAATCCCGGCCGGGAGCCTCCAAGCCTGCAGGCGTAGCGTGCCTGACACCATCACGCACCAGCCCTAATTAACCAATTGCTCATTTGCATGTTTAGTGCCACGGTCTGGCATGGCACTGCTGCATGCTTTATAATTAACTATAGAGCTGCGTCGGGTAATGCCAGGCAGCACATGCAACGTTAGGCAGTGCCACACATGCTGGCAACACACAGGCAGTGCCACACATGCTGGCAACATACAGACAGTGCCACACAAACAGGCAACATACAAGCAGTGCCACACATGCTGGCAACATACAGGCAGCGCCACACATGCTGGCAACACACAGGCAGTGCCACACATGCTGGCAACATACAGACAGTGCCACACAAACAGGCAACATACAAGCAGCGCCACACATGCTGGCAACATACAGGCAGCGCCACACATGCTGGCAACATACAGGCAGTGCCACACATGCTGGCAACATACAGGCAGTGCCACACATGCTGGCAACATACAGGCAGCGCCACACATGCTGGCAACATACAGGCAGTGCCACACATGCTGGCAACATACAGGCAGTGCCACACATGCTGGCAACATACAGGCAGTGCCACACATGCTGGCAACATACAGGCAGCGCCACACATGCTGGCAACATACAGACAGTGCCACACAAACAGGCAACATACAAGCAGTGCCACACATGCTGGCAACATACAGGCAGTGCCACACATGCTGGCAACATACAGGCAGCGCCACACATGCTGGCAACATACAGACAGTGCCACACAAACAGGCAACATACAAGCAGTGCCACACATGCTGGCAACATACAGGCAGTGCCACACATGCTGGCAACATAGAGGCAGCGCCACACATGCTGGCAACATACAGACAGTGCCACACATGCTGGCAACATACAGGCAGTGCCACACATGCTGGCAACATACAGACAGTGCCACACATGCTGGCAACATACAGACAGTGCCACACATGCTGGCAACATACAGGCAGTGCCACACAAACAGGCAACATACAAGCAGCGCCACACATGCTGGCAACATACAGGCAGTGCCACACATGCTGGCAACATACAGACAGTGCCACACAAACAGGCAACATACAAGCAGTGCCACACATGCTGGCAACATACAGGCAGTGCCACACATGCTGGCAACATACAGGCAGTGCCACACATGCTGGCAACATACAGACAGTGCCACACATGCTGGCAACATACAGGCAGTGCCACACATGCTGGCAACATACAGGCAGTGCCACACATGCTGGCAACATACAGGCAGTGCCACACATGCTGGCAACATACAGACAGTGCCACACATGCTGGCAACATACAGGCAGTGCCACACATGCTGGCAACATACAGACAGTGTCACACATGCTGGCAACATACAGGCAGTGCCACACATGCTGGCAACATACAGGCAGTGCCACACATGCTGGCAACATACAGGCAGTGCCACACATGCTGGCAACATACAGGCAGTGCCACACATGCTGGCAACATACAGACAGTGTCACACATGCTGGCAACATACAGGCAGTGCCACACATGCTGGCAACATACAGGCAGTGCCACACATGCTGGCAACATACAGGCAGTGCCACACATGCTGGCAACATACAGGCAGTGCCACACATGCTGGCAACATACAGGCAGTGCCACACATGCTGGCAACATACAGGCAGTGCCACACATGCTGGCAACATACAGACAGTGCCACACATGCTGGCAACATACAGGCAGTGCCACACATGCTGGCAACATACAGGCAGTGCCACACATGCTGGCAACATACAGACAGTGCCACACATGCTGGCAACATACATGCAGTGCCACATGCTGGCAACATACAGACAGTGCCACACATGCTGGCAACATACAGGGGGGAATATGACGTCAAAATGCGAGAGGACAGATTGTGTCGACCTCGCATCACGTTGACCAGGATGGGGAGGGGGGCATGGGGGGGGGGGAGAGGGCATGGGGAGGAAGGGGGTCATGGGGGGAGGAGGGCATGGGGGGGAGGGGGGGATACCCCACGGCCTGACTAGCTTGGTTCAGTAAGATGCTGAAGACCGTCCACTTGGGCTGGACGGTAGAGCGACGGTCTAGCTTCATGCAGGTCCGCGTTCAATCCCCGACCGTCCAAGTGGTTGGGCACCATTCCTTGCCCACGTCCCATCCCAAATCATTATCCTGACCCCTTCCAAGTGCTATATAGTCGTAATGGCTTGGCGCTTTTCCCCTGATAATTACCTTCCTCTTTCTGTTAACACTAAATTATCCATAAAATACGTATTTGAGGAAGGCAGAGGACGTTGTGAGGGCCATCTTGGTGGCCACCCTGGGGCCAGATTCACGAAGCAGTTACGCAAGCACTTACGAACCTGTACATCTTTTCTCAATCTTTGGCGGCTTTGTTTCCAATTATTAAACAGTTAATGAGCTCCGGAGCACCAGGAGGCGGTTTATAACAATAACAACAGTTGAATGGGAAGTTTTCATGCTTGTAAACAGTTTCATAAACGTAACCAAAGCCGTCAAAGATTGAGGAAAGATGTACACGTTCGTAAGTACTTGCGTAACTGCTTTCGTGAATCTGGCCCAAGGTGTGCTGGAGGAATGAGACATTTGCTGCCACGCTCTTAAAGAAATAATCGTCCGTTAAATATTGACACCTTTCTGTCCTGCTCAATTAGACTTGTCTTGTTTAGTAGTGTTAAGAGGTTGAATCGAGAATAACCAGGATGATGGTGCCTCCGGTACACGTTCAGACGTTCAGAAATCTAGATGAACACACAGTTCATCTAGATTTCTGTAACGTGTTGCTGTGATCCTTAAATGCTACTTATTGGATCACCGAGCTTGTGTAAATCACAAGGAAATGTTGCGCACCGGTTGCAACACCCGACATCAAACCAATCGTTAAGCGAAGTTAGGTTAACTGATCTAATTCAAACGTAACTGATGAGTACATATCTTTCATTACATACCTATTAATCCTTACCTGTGGAGACATCTGCGTGAAGTTAATCAAGTATTTGTTTAATGTACGCGAGAACCTTTTACAGATCGACACGCAGCCTTCATCTTAACTCAAACCTTCCTAGTCCAATTTATACCACGTGGGACGTTAATTAAGAGTCTACCCACTTTTACACACAGAGATCACACTAACGTGATGCATCAAATGAACAAATGTTCATTTGATTCGAAATGTTTGTGCCTCTGAGAGGCTACGGGATCCAGTAAGTTCAGTAGAACTTCGGTTTCAACTCTTTTTTTTTTTAACCCTGTCGTAGCTCAGTCGATTAAGGCAGTGTCTGGGATGCTCCCGGACGCAGGTTCGAATCCTCGTCACGGCCCTTGTGGATTTGTTTTACCCACTTTTAATCAGCTGTTGGTTATCCCTTACCTCACGTCTACCTATTTTATCCAAACGTCTCTCAAACTTGATGGACTAAGTTACATCTAAGTCTTCAATTCTTACTCATTAAATCCATAGTTTGAATCCCTGCTGAACCTGGATAGACTCGCATCCTAACATGAAGTACAGCACAAGTGATCCTTTGTACCTAGATGTTTCAGAACCCATAGATGTTAGGCCTATTGATAATAGGTTTTCCCGCAGGTAGGCTAATACCAGGAAGGTGCACTACCCACTTCCTCTACAAACAACGCACAGCAATAACCCTCTCCAAATAAGGTATGACGACCAATGAGGCTAATACGATAATGGTAAGACCC
>NC_091231.1:10603460-10753460 GCF_040958095.1 Procambarus clarkii | reverse complement strand
CTATAAGGTTGTTTATAATAATAATAACCTTGGGTTGTGAAGTTACCAAGCTCATAAACCTGTTTAATAAATGTAATCAAACCCGCCAATACTGTTGAAAGATGTACAGGTTTCGTAAGTGGTTGCTTGACTTGTTATATATTCATGTACATGACGAGTGGTGGTAGTCAGCACTCACTCTTAGGCTCCACAGTGACACCTGACCTGGTCACATGGCATATTGAAGCTAACTCGAGCAAGTGCTTACTATGTGCGTGTTGCTTGCCTGCTCCCTTGTATGCGTGTCTGCTTCCTTGTTACCTCTCTCCCTTTTCCTCCCTTTCCCAATCCCTCCATCCTTTCCACTCTTCCTCCATCCCTCCCTCTGTGCCTGTGTGGTGCATATTAACTCTGAGATAATTCTCCCACTGCCCCAGACGATATACCAAGTTAGAAATAATTCCAACGACCCCAGAATCGCCACCTACCAGACGATATACCAAGTTAGAAATAATTCCAACGACCCCAGAATCGCCACCTACCAGACGATATACCAAGTTAGAAATCATTCCAACGACCCCAAAATCGCCACCTACCTTGCTTGTGGTCTAACAGCGTGACTATCGATTAGGAGAACACACCCCACGCTGTTGTGACACCGCCGTCCCTCGCTTTGATGGGGAGCTGTCTGTGCCCTACGCCGGAGGGGGCGAGACTGCCAACACCACACGGCCCTTCCACCATCAATAGTTCCCAGAGGGAGTGTTGACACGCCCGTCATGACCAGCCTGCAGCACACCTTCTTCTTAGATTCTTACTCTTGTGTTATTCTTTAGAGGCAGCTTCAAAGGAAAACATATCATAGCCAGAGCTTTACTTTACTATTTTACGTTGTCACAATTTGTGTGCGTGTAATAGCGAGCTCACAACGTTGTGGCAGCATAATAACGTGCTCACAACGTTGTGGCAACGTAATAACGTGCTCACAAGGTTGTGGCAGCGTAATAACGTGCTCACAACGTTGTGGCAGCGTAATAACGTGCTCACAACGTTGTGGCAACGTAATAACGTGCTCACAAGGTTGTGGCAGCGTAATAACGTGCTCACAACGTTGTGGCAACGTAATAACGTGCTCACAACGTTGTGGCAACGTAATAACGTGCTCACAACGTTGTGGCAACGTAATAACGTGCTCACAACGTTGTGGCAACGTAATAACGTGCTCGCAACGTTGTGGCAGCGTAATAACGTGTTCACAAGGTTGTGGCAACGTAATAACGTGCTCACAGCGTTGTGGCAACGTAATAACGTGCTCACAACGTTGTGGCAGCGTAATAACGTGCTCACAACGTTGTGGCAACGTAATAACGTGCTCACAGCGTTGTGGCAACGTAATAACGTGCTCACAACGTTGTGGCAACGTAATAACGTGCTCACAACGTTGTGGCAACGTAATAACGTGCTCACAACGTTGTGGCAGCGTAATAACGTGCTCACAGCGTTGTGGCAACGTAATAACGTGCTCACAACGTTGTGGCAACGAAATAACGTGCTCACAACGTTGTGGCAACGTAATAACGTGCTCACAACGTTGTGGCAGCGTAATAACGTGCTCACAACATTGTGGCAACGTAATAACGTGCTCACAGCGTTGTGGCAACGTAATAACGTGCTCACAACGTTGTGGCAATAATAACGTGGTCTAAACGTTGTAACAACGAAATACCGCATGAAAAGACCTTGTATACAAGGTCTTTTGTATACTGAAGTAAAAGTTGCCAGAAGTAAATACCATGCTAATCACTGCTGCAGCATGATTACGTTGTGAGAGTGCCGGTTATCTTGAGGTTATCTTGAGATGATTTCGGGGCTTTAATGTCCCCGCGGCCCGGTCCTCGACCAGGCCTCCACCCCCAGGAAGCAGCCCGTGACAGCTGACTAACACCCCGGTACCTATTTTACTGCTATTATGGTTGCAACAGTCCCGCGGGAAAGCTACAATAGGTACCTATAGCGAGTCAGTTTGCCAGTTGCGTGAGGTCCCTCCCCCACACCCCTCCCTACCCGCCTACCTGTAATCGCCCTTCCTTTTCAAAAACTTTCGTGTAACTAATTCCTTCCGAGTTCTCGCCGGCTACTTTTATTTTCATTTTCCTTCCAGCGAGGCCTTAATGCTGTCATCATCCATCAGGCGGCGCTGCCAGCGCTCCCGCCACCTCCAAATTGAGGACGTGCGCCTTGCTCCTCCACACTTTTTCCTCTCAAGTTTTTGTTGTCCACATTTCTCCTTCAACAATCTTGGGGAAAAATATTTTTTTCCCCGTATTTCTGGAAGCTCTCATACTCATGTTTGATATTGCTCTACATGACAGGTTATATTAACTTATTGTGTGTGTGTGTGTGTGTGTGTGTGTGTGTGTGTGTGTGTACTCACCTAGTTGTGCTTGCGGGGGTTGAGCTTTAGCTCTTTGCTTTTTAATGCCTCTCAACCGTCAATCAACAGGTGTACAGGTTCCTGAGCCTATTGGGTTCTATCATATCTACACTTGAAACTGTGTATGGAGTCAGCCTCCACCACATCACTTCCTAATACATTTATGTGTGTGTGTGTCTGTGTGTGTGTGTGTGTGTGTGTGTGTGTGTGTGTGTGTGTGTGTGTGTGTGTGTGTGTGTGTGTGTGTGTGTGTGTGTGCGTGTGTGCGCGCGCGCGTGTTTGTAATTTTATATCTATCACTGGAAATGTCTGTAAGAGGCTGGAGGCCAGACGCTTAGGGTTAGCTTCAGTAATTATTTTCATATTAATTGCTATTGAGTACGTGCCTAACATGGGTCCAGACTAACGTCAAAGACAGGACAGCCAAGTGACACTGTGCCACAGTTACCCCCTCACGAAAATCTCAAAACCTCGCAGTACCACATGATTCTGCTCCAAATTATTCTTTTGGCCATATTAGAAATTTTAAGTCCTGATCTCGCCAAAATTTTTAAAAACCTAATCATAATACTCATTAAACCCCACAAAAAAACTTTGAAATGGTTTTTCCCTTTATGGATTGTGTTGATGAATCAACTAGGTGAAGTGTTCTTTCAGTGTTGAGATTGAATCCTAATCTTGGATCTTGGTTCCTATTGTAGGATCTTGGATCTTGGATCCTATTGTAGGAGAGAGGAGGGAGAGGGGAAGGGAAGAAGTAGAGGGGGGAGAGAGGAAATTTAATGAAGGGCTTAAAGGGTAAGTATTATGAATGGATTTTTTTCCATGTTGGCGTGATCAGTGCTGAAGTTTTATGATATGGAAAAAATCATAATACTGAGTCAAGTCATATTGGGTTGGCGAGATTTTTCGTGGGGGTCACTTTTCATAACGTCATGTGGTTCTCTCTTACCTGATGCCAATCCCGACCTGTCTATGTTGGACATGTTCTTAATTGCAACTACTGGAACAAATTAGGTAAAGACACTCCCAGGCATCTGGCCTCCAACCTCGAACAGTCAGATATATATATATATATATATATATATATATATATATATATATATATCCACTTGTTCCGCTACGTTCGCGCCTCTGAGGCCAGTATCGGCTCCAAAGTATTGACCATTATTCTAGAATACATATTTATTGTACTTTTAACGACCCTCGCCATTTTGGCGGTCCTCGGAATTCTGGTTATCAATTATAATGACCTACAATTATAGCCCGTCTTCCCCAGTACGACCCCCTCAATAACTGTATATCCAGGTCCACAATTATTATTGATTGTATGGGCGAGAAGGCAGTGAAGGAACGGTGCTGTATTGTTAATCCTTCCCAGGAATCGAACCCACGTCCACCGGCTGGTGAAATGTTCACCACACCACAGCCCAATTCACACTATCTCCAACTCCTAGAAGCACCCACCTCCCCCACTCCCCCAACGCTATCATCCTTCCCTCATCGTTCCCTCATCATTTCTCACTACCATCACAGTGCTTCCCTTAATCTCCCCCCCACCCGGCTCCCCCCTCACAATTCTCCTCCCCCTACACAACACCCTCTCAACCTAGCCTGCATGCAGGCCACAGCAAGCAACACAAAAGGATGCACAAAGAGAAAGCTGGCCACGCTAGCTGTGTTTATGTTGGTGAGTGTAAATGATCACGCTGTTTACACTCACGCTCCCAACACACTCCTGCCACCTCCGAGGAGGAGGAGGAGGAGGAGGAGGAGGAGGAGGAGGAGGAGGAGGAGGAGGAGGAGGAGGAGGAGGAGAAGGAGAACTCCAGTTCCTTGCATCAACTCCTGTCTCAACCAGTACATATTCTTCTCATCCAGTCTTCTCTCTCTCATACATACATCATTATCTCTGCTTCAAATACTTCTTTTCTTGTAATTCCCCAGTCCGATTATCTTATGTCTGCACTAACACCATATGTACAAACGCACATACGCATATCTCCCCCCCCCCTCTCATTCACGTTTCTTTACCTCCCCTCCTTCACTCCTTTCCCTGTACCCCTTCCTTGCTTCCTTCCTTCCCACTCCGTATGTGGCGGACTGTATAATAACTTACTATGTACTGTAGCAGATCTCTGACCCTACAGTTGTGCGGCAGATGAGGAAGCGTGGTGGTGAGCACTGTAAACACACTACAATTACCTGTGGTTGATTGCTCAATAACTCACTACATTATATTTAGAACGGATCTCTAACCCAATGAAGGAGAGAAGAAAATGTATAAAATGCTTAATGTTGTATAAATGAATAGCCTCGTCTATGGCTGAAAACACACTAATAGACCACTTCTTACTTCCCAGCCATTTCTTCTCTTCACCCATCCCTCCCTTCCCTCTCTCCCTCCCTCCCTCTCACCTACCCCTCCCCCCCTCTCCCTCGTTATCCCCTTCCCTCCCTCCCTACGTCATCCCTTCACCTCCGTTATTGCACGGCTCGCTGGAGAAGGGAAGAAAAAGTCAACCCTTCTTTCTTTTATTTTCATTAGAGTAGAAGGCAATATCAGTTTTGGGAGGTGGGTACGTTTTGTGCTCTCAGCCGCCCACACCTTCCTGCCCCAACACTATATCCAAACCCCCTCTTTCACCCCCCCCCATCACCCCACCACCAATATGCAACCCCTTCTCCCCTCCCTTCCCCAAGTGCTACCATCCCCCCTAAAACCCCACCATCCCGCATGCAACTCGCCCCCCCCCCGCATGCAACCCCCCGACAACCACCACCCCGCATCAAAACACCCCCTTACACCCCTCCCCCCCCCCATCCCCAGCACCCCAGCCACCCCTCCCTCCCCCACACAGCCGTCTGCCAATATTTGAACAATAGACATGTAACATATAATACCTGAATATTTTGGTCCCTGTCGTGTCAAACGTTGCCAAGTGATGCTTCCTCTTTATTCTCTTCTCTCTCTCTCCTCTTCTCTCATGACTCCTTTCTCTCTCTCTCTCTCTTCTCTCATGACTCCTTTCTCTCTCTCTCTCTCTCTTTCCATCTATCTGTTTGTTGTTCCTCTCTTTATCCACGATTAAATACGAATCTTTATCGAATTCAGCTTTTTTTGGCATGTATAAGCCCAGATTCCCCCCCCCCCTTTATCCAAAACACTGCGTTGTATAACATTACCTTCCCCCATCCTTAACCCCTTTATACTGCCCATCCTCCCATCTGGATGAGAAACCTGACCCCAGCTCACCTAATACTCCTATCTAACGCCAATTCCCAACCCCCATTTTCTACTCCCATTAACTTCGCTACAATTTTCTAGACCAGTGTGTCCTGTCTCCTCGTTTACGCACTTGTTGCGTCTGTGTGTGTGTGTGTGTGTGTGTGTGTGTGTGTGTGTGTGTGTGTGTGAGACTCAGCCAATAGTGTAGCATAAAAGTGCCCCGATGAAGAAAAGTGAGCAAAAGAGTGAGGGAGAGACAGAGGGACACGGGAGAATCATCACTGCTGACGAAGGTCGAGAAAATCAACCCGTTCTCGCACTTGCTTATAGTCAATATTGGCTTATTTAATAAGTGCATATGTGACATACAAATTGATTGTAAATATTTTAGTTTACCTTGAAAAGCTTCATAGAAAACACCGACTTCGCCTAACCTTCTTAGTATGTTAAGATAAGCATCTTATTGCTTCTTAATTACTAATTACTTCTTAATTACTTAATTAATTATTACTTCTTAACTTCTTAATTACTTAATTGCTTGATTAATATTTACAATCAATTAGTATGTCACATATGCACTTATTAAATAAGCCAATATTGACAGTAAGCAAGTGCGAGAACGGGTCGAGAAACGCTAGAGAAACACCGAGCAAATGACTGTACTGAGGGGGAGAAAAATAACCAAGACCGGAGTTCAGCCATTTGATCATTCCGGAGCTGAGGGGATTCAGCTGCAAGGAAAGACTGAAGGAAATGTACCTTACCACACTTAAGGTGAACATGACAACGACATACAGGATTCTAGACAGTAGACAAAGAAGCAATCCCAGCACAAAGGGAGCACAGATGGATAATAAAACGCATACAAATCACCAATATATCAGGAGGAATATCAAACAGTTGAAAATATTAAATAAATTAGTGTTTAATCTCAATAAACAACTTGAAAGGCGGGGGTCTAGGAGCTGACGCTCGACCCTGCCAGCACGTAAACAAAGGCAGGGTACCCACAAGCCTCCACTCTCCGGCAGCAGACAATAACAGACCATTTGGACGGGAATAAAACTCGTGTACACACTATCACCTTTACGCCAATGGCCATGTTTCCGCAATACATTATGATCTGCATAACGTGTGGGGCTTACACACCTGTCTGGTGGTGTGGGGCGTCGCTTACACACCTGTCTGGTGGTGTGGGGCGTCGCTTACACACCTGTCTGGTGGTGTGGGGCGTCGCTTACACACCTGTCTGATGGTGTGGGGCGTCGCTTACACACCTGTCTGGTGGTGTGAGGCGTCGCTTACACCCCTTGTCTGGTGGTGTGGGGCGTCGCTTACACACCTGTCAAGTAGTGTGTGGCGCCACTTACACACCTGTCTGGTGGTGTGGGGCGTCGCTTACACACCTGTCTGGTGGTGTGGGGCGTCGCTTACACACCTGTCTGGTGGTGTGGGGCGTCGCTTACACACCTGTCTGGTGGTGTGGGGCGTCGCTTACACACCTGTCTGGTGGTGTGGGGCGTCGCTTACACCCCTTGTCTGGTGGTGTGGGGCGTCGCTTACACACCTGTCAAGTAGTGTGTGGCGCCACTTACACACCTGTCGGGTGGTGTGGGGCGTCGCTTACACACCTGTCTGGTGGTAAGTGACACATATTATCAGGGGGTCGTCCCCACGAATGGTCGTTCACATGACTGGTCGACCCCACGAGAAGTCGTCCACAGCAGATATCGTGCTCCAGCAACAGTCATTTACAAAATTCGTTCACGAGAATGGTCGTCCTCCCTGGAGTAGTCGTCCCAACATCTGTATATACATATAACCGCATGCACGACGACTAGAACCCGGTAGCCTGTACGACTCGCCAATTCTATTTCCAATAAGGGAATTATATTACTTCACACAGCTCCAGCCCCACCGTAATTATCAAAGTCAAGCGAGATCATCTCAGAATGAGATTAGATTACCCTTTTAATTAAATTGATTACCTTTAAATCCCTCCAATTTCGCACAGTATTCACTGATGCCACACAATCATTTGAAAGTTTTCATTCGAGAATGTTTGCCACATCAAGCGCTTAGGCTATCAAGTTCACGCCGTTGGAGAGATTCGCTTATAAACTTAGCTTCGGTCATGTTATCTTTCAATATAACGCAAGATTCATACCAGGTCATAGCACACACTAGACTGTCCGTTATTGGGTATAAAACCAGCCCAACCCAAGCCAACATTACCTATCCCACAGCAATGAATCAATGAGTGAATCGATATATGAATGAGGAATTAATAAATCAAGTTTATGAATGAATCAATGAACCAGTCAATAAATCAAAGAATGAATCAATAAATCAAAGAATGAATGAATAAGTCAAAGAAGGAATGAATCAGTAAATCAACAAATCAAAGAATGAATGAGTAACTAAATCAAAGGAATAATGAATCAGTAAATCAAACAATGAATGAATCAAACAATCAATATATTGTATGACTATAAACTACATCTTAGCAACGTCTACACTGAGTGAAGGCTTGAGAGGCATCTACACATAAGGGACAATATAAGACTTATACACCACATTACTAGGGCTTTAAAGCCAGAGTTCACTGTAATTTATAGACAAAATCTTTACATGCTAATAAAGTTAATACAGTTTAAAGCTAACTCGAAGTTGAGAGAAACTTTAAACTCATGACCAGCTTAGTTAAGTTTAAGGTGCATGGGACTACGCAATTAAGTCGAAATACAGCTGTAGTTTACTAAAAGGCTTAAAATACAACAACGATAAAGTATACATTAAAAATACATTTAAGGCTAGTGAAAATATGTACGTGTGAGCTGGAAAATAAAGGAATCAGGAAAGGATAAAGTAATCATATGAAACATAAACCTGTGCTCGGAACACACACACATAGGCCTGTGCTCGGAACACACACATATAGGCCTGTGCTCGGAACACACACACATAGGCCTGTGCTCGGAACACACACATATAGGCCTGTGCTCGGAACACACACACACACACATAGGCCTGTGCTCGGAACACACACACATAGGCCTGTGCTCGGAACACACACATATATAGGCCTGTGCTCGGAACACACACACACACACACACATAGGCCTGTGCTCGGAACACACACACATAGGCCTGTGCTCGGAACACACACACATAGGCCTGTGCTCGGAACACACACATATATAGGCCTGTGCTCGGAACACACACATATATAGGCCTGTGCTCGGAACACACACATATATAGGCCTGTGCTCGGAACACACACACACACACACACATAGGCCTGTGCTCGGAACACACACATATATAGGCCTGTGCTCGGAACACACACATATATAGGCCTGTGCTCGGAACACACACATATATAGGCCTGTGCTCGGAACACACACACACACACACACATAGGCCTGTGCTCGGAACACACACACATAGGCCTGTGCTCGGAACACACACATATAGGCCTGTGCTCGGAACACACACACACATAGGCCTGTGCTCGGAACACACACACATAGGCCTGTGCTCGGAACACACACATATAGGCCTGTGCTCGGAACACACACACACATAGGCCTGTGCTCGGAACACACACACACACACACGAGCACACAATATACGATACACTTTGCAACACAACATTATGAATAAAAACAATGAAATCACAGGAAAGTGATTATGATAAATTATTGAAGCTACACAATGGGATCGAACCTGCGTCCCCGGGACGTTGCTCATCATGGTACAGTTGGCAGTGCACCTGTCCCCCCCCCCCCCCCCCACTACAAACATACCAACCAATTTACCCGTCCAAAACATCAACACTTTATTACCGGCACAAAATGTCTAATAATCTACCAGCAAATCTAAAACAAAAATAATCAAGGACCTTGATTAAAACCAAATAAAAACAACGACTAACAATCAGCATTGAAAGAATGAATGAATCAATCCGACTCTGGTTCGCATCAAGAACGGTAATCAAGAGGGGGAGGAAATATCAACTGTTGGCATGGACTAAAATAAAATGAAAAAGGTTTATAAAGGCGATTACTCTTTAGGAAGTTTTCTCTCTCCGCAGGCGCGTGGGGTTGGGGGGGGGGGGGGTAATTAAGGAGGCTAGATTTTTGTGAGAGGCTAGCACAGTGCTGCCATCCGTCCGCCACCTGGACGTGGTGGTTTGAGAGGTGGCTTGAGAGATGCCTTAAGGGTGGTTTGAGAAGTGGCTTAAGGAGGTAGGATGAAATAACGGTAATTTTGGATAGTAAAGTATCCGACAGGCAGGAAAACGAGATGATTCAATTGAGAAGAAATGCTAAGAGTTTAGGGGAATGGGAAGCACGGACCCACGGGGCACGGACCCACGGGGCACGGTCCCACGGGGCACGGACCCACGGGACACGGTCAGACGGGGCATGACCACACCCCTTCAGTTCCTCCTTCACGTCATAACACACAAAATATGCACGAATGGAATAACTGGGAAAACAGAAAGCAATTTATTTTATTTCTAATAAACAAAACTCAAAGAGTAATAATCAATAATGCAAAACTTGGACCATCCCCCATGAAAACCTCAAAGCCTCCAGCACTCTCATATCGGTCATAACAAGAACACAACTATAGCATCGTATCATCCTGTGCAGATGACACTAGAGAACTGATATGCCAGTTTAACTATACAGAACACACTAAACCTCCCAAGTTATATAAACTAAGTCTTGCAATGGGCCATAAAAAAACAGGTTCAGTGAAAACAAATTCCAGCTCCTGCACTACGGTAAGAAATTCAAATAAAACCCGTATTTTCATAACAAAAATACAGTCATACCACATTATAGAATGAAACAAATTACATCAAAGACCTGAGAGTTACGTCAAATGCCTTATCTAAGTAACAATAAAGCAGCCGCCACAACGCCAAGACCTAATATAGGTTGGATAGGAATAACTTTTCAAGCAAGAAGTGCCAGACCAATGATGGTACTTTTTACAACGCTCGTACTCTCTAGGATGGAATACTGTTGCGCACTAACAGCCCCATTCAAAGATGGAGCAGTTGTTGCTCTGGAGAACATGCAGACATATTTTGCGGTCCCAAATCCATTCAAAAACACATCTATATTTTTGGATCACTTAAAATCCCTCATTCTACGAGGGGCCACAGGAGGCACATCTCATTCTACGAGGGGCTGGAAGATCCACAATTCGTCTAAGTATAAGTATATATTCGTCTGTAGCAGTAAACAACCCGTTCTCGCAAATTTAATAAGTCAATATTGACTTATTAAATATGTGCATAGGTGACATACTTAACATAATAGATACCCTTAAAAAGATTCATAGAAAACACCGACCTTACCTAACCTTGTTAGTATCTTAAGATAAGCATCTTATTGCTTCGTAATTACAATTATTACTTAACCTATACCTATTATAGGTTAGGTAATAATTGTAATTACGAAGCTATAAGATGCTTATCTTAAGATACTAACAAGGTTAGGTAAGGTCGGTGTTTTCTATGAATCTTTCTAAGGTTATCTATTATGTTTAGTATATCACCTATGCACGTAGTTAATAAGTCAATATTGACTTTACGAATTTGCGAGAACGGGTTGCAGTAAAATAGGTACCTGGGTGTTAGCTGTCACGGGCTGCTTCCTGGGGGTGGAGGCCTGGTCGAGGACCGGGCCGCGGGGGACACTAAAAAGCCCCGAAATCATCTCAAGATAACCTCAAGATATATGTTGATAGATAACCGCGCGCGTCCAACAATCCAACAAGTGGTTGCAGGGAGACAGTGGAGATGGCACTGGGCGAGGGATGGGGGGGAGGTGTGAGGCAGGGTGCCAGTGGAGAAAGAGAGGAGGGGGTCAATGCGGTGAGGGGGGGGGGGGTGAGGGAGAGAGCCATGAGGGGGGGGAGGGAGGCACTAGTCCTTCGAGACAACCCGAGCCCCATGACATTACACACAGCCGCTCTAAATAATTCAATTACTTACCAAATGTGCTTTCCAACAATTCTGTCAATCCGATTCCCAGCTTCCACTTATTGTGCTTGTAGCCGCTCGGAACTTGTAGTCGTGAGTGGCAGTTGGGTTGTTGGTGGGTGTGGCTGGTTGGTGATTGGGTGGTTTCTGGCAGGTGTGTGGGGGGGGGGTAGTCGCTGTGTGGTGGTAGTGGGGTGTTGTGGTTAGGTGGGTATAAATTGTGTGTGTGGGTGGATGTTGTGTAGATAGGTGGGTATTGTGTGGTATTGATTGATTGATTGATAAAAAGATTAAGCCACCCAAGAGGTGGCACGGGCATGAATACCCCGTAAGTGGTACATTTTTTTGTTCAATAATTCTTTTCAGTGTTCTGAGGTCGCGTGTGTGGTATTATGACTTACTTCTTTTATAGCTCCGAATTCCTTAACTAATTTAGGAATTAGTTAAGGAATTACTGAATCTGTCTTCTGAATACCCATACTGACCTTTGCCGTATAAGGCCGGTATGTCCATTCAGCAGGGGTTCAATAACACACCTAAATCAAAGTCTTTGGGGCTCTGAAAGAAGCAGGTCATTCGTAAAATAACTCTTCATGAAATTTAGATACTGGTTCCAACCCTACATGCAAATCTTTCCTCGCGTGCCTAGAAGGCATGGCAGAATGCGCAAGACAGCCCTGGTGAAGAGTCGGAATGCAGTAAATACTAGAAGGGAAAAGTCTGACAACAATAAAGGGCCGAGACTTTTCAACATCCTCCCTCTAAACATAAGATGCATTACAGACTGGTCTCTTAGAGTATTTTCAAAAAGGAACTTGACTAAGGGGGCCCTGACGACTGAGTAGACAGCGCTCGGGATTCGTAGTCCTAAGGTTCGATCAAACCAAACGTGGCCCTTTAGTTTGACAATGGTATCTAGCATATATACATTTTCTCTGGCCTCCATGAACAGGGTTGGAGACCTAGAGTATACTTCGAGTAGATTCTGAGTTCTACTCTCCAAACCCGGCCTAGCTGGGTTATTGAAGGAAGGTTGGATGGCACTTGAGAGAGGAGGGCGGAACATGGATGGTCTGGTGGGTTGACAGGGTGTTGGAATGGCCGGTTGAGGGAGGGAAGGGGAAGGTTGTTAGCCAACACCAGGTTGAGCAACAAACGTCAGCTTCCACTACCTTTTGACTAACAACTGGCACGCGACGACCCCTTAACAAAGCCAATTACTGCCGCCCTTCAGTGTTTTGGGAGGCAGTTGCAGGGTGTCGCGTCTTCCACCCTCCAAGTTATTGCTGTAGTTTTTCCTCCAAGTGTCAGTGCCCCCTAGCTCACACACTCACACCTGCACCCTCACACCCACTACACACTCTTTCACACTCGCACTCACTCTCACACACACTCACTTTCCTTATAACTCTCTCACACACTCACTTACACACGCACACTAATTCTCACTCCCTCACTATCTCACACTCATACCCACTTTCAACATGTCTCTAACCTTTAAAAATACAATCTGGTATCTGGAGTATAATTGGGGTATGTCTGCAAGTTCTACTTCCCGAACCCAGCCTGGGGCCAGGCTTGTGATAACCTGGTCCAACAGGTGTTTGCTTGGAGTGGCCTGCGGAGCCACATATTCATAAAGTATCTACCAGTATTGTCTATTATGAAGTAGTTGTAGAGGTGCATATTATGGGGACCATTAGCCACCCACTTCTTTCTAATGGTCAGTTAATTTGACTTACCGTAGAAGTATTTGCGAACTGTAACTGACAGGTGAAGGATGAACCATTGCTGGTCTCGTGATTTCTTAAGATGGAAGTGAAAATGTCAATGCTTCAAGGTCTTATATACTGGCCATTTCAGGATATTGTATTCAAGGCCGCAGCAGCACTCCCTCTCACCGTGGCGGGCCTCGTCGCCTCAGCGGGCTCCCATATCTCTTCGGTCTTCTCCTTCGCCGGCTCCGGTGTCTATGCGGGCTCCTCCGCCTGTGCTGGATCCTTCACCTGCACCGGCCCAGCGTCCCATGTCTCCGATTCCCATGTTCCCTGTGAGGTGTGGGCTGGTGCCCCATGTCGTCAAGGCTTCTGTTTCGTGGACGCGCTTTACCCGGCGTGGGGCAGCCGGCCGTGGGTTCTTCTCCGGTGCCCCCTGCTGGTGGCGACAGCTCTGACGATCAAAGGCCCGTCCCGAAGCATTCTCGCACGGATAGGAGTGCGTCGCCTCCTCGTGCCTGGACTGAGGAATGTGAGGTTACAACTTCTGTGACCTCTTCCTCTGTGGAGTGCGAGGATGGTGTGCCAGGGGCTGCATGGTGTCGTTCCAGCGGTTAGCTTGGACCCTGTTGTGACTCATGTTGTTGGGGTAGAGGCTGATGTGGAGCCCTTAGCTCCTAAATCGGGTGCCTTGCCCGCGTCCGCTGGTTCCGGATCCTCGTGGAGGGTGGTTCCCCCTGCCGGAGTTGCTGGTGAGCGTGGTAGACTAGTAGTGGTGATGAAGAAGGCTGCTCGCCTGGTGAGTTCTGCGGCCCCCCTGTTCCATCGGCGGCGGTTTTGCCGCTTCAGCAGTCTCAGTCCTCTTCTTCGGTGCCTTCTGCTTCGTCGGTGGCGGTATTGCCGCCTCTTCCATCGTCTTCCTCGTCCTCTGTCTAGGGGCGGCCGGGGCCGCCCGTTTGTCCGCCTGATATAGTGGTTCCGACGTATGAGGAAACCGCAGCGTTGGGGGGATGTTGACCCCACCACACGGGAGAGGAAGATTTGGACTGCTTATTATCGGAAGTATCCGATTTCGCTTTACTCTGAGAAACATTATGAATATTGATATCTTTGTTATTGTAGCCTTTGCTTCCTGCGTTTTGCAGTGTTTGTTTGCGGTTGGGTGTGTGCTTCTGTGGTGGGTGATTGTGTGCGGGTGTGGTTGCAATGATTGTTACCGGTTCCTGTGTGTTCCGATTTTGTTTGCTTGCTTAGATTTGTGTGTGGCCCTTCTGGCTTGTTTTTCCGTTTTATTTAAAAAAAAATTATTTTTCTTTATTTTTATCTGGACTTATGTTTTTATGTAGTACTGGTTCTTATGTGTGCCACTGTAATTTTGTATATGTTCTGTATGGCTGGTTGTGGTTATGTACTTACATCTCTGTGGTTTGTGGGGCTGGTTGTATTGGTGTGCTGTTGTATTTGGGTGTATGGTTAGTGGGGCTGGTTGTATTGGTGTGCTGTTGTATTTGGGTGTATGGTTTGTGGGGCTGGTTGTATTGGTGTGCTGTTGTATTTGGGTGTATGGTTTGTGGGGCTGGTTGTATTGGTGTGCTGTTGTATTTGGGTGTATGGTTTGTGGGGCTGGTTGTATTGGTGTGCTGTTGTATTTGGGTGTATGGTTTGTGGGGCTGGTTGTATTGGTGTGCTGTTGTATTTGGGTGTATGGTTTGTGGGGCTGGTTGTATTGGTGTGCTGTTGTATTTGGGTGTATGGTTTGTGGGGCTGGTTGTATTGGTGTGCTGTTGTATTTGGGTGTATGGTTTGTGGGGCTGGTTGTATTGGTGTGCTGTTGTATTTGGGTGTATGGTTTGTGGGGCTGGTTGTATTGGTGTGCTGTTGTATTTGGGTGTATGGTTTGTGGGGCTGGTTGTATTGGTGTGCTGTTGTATTTGGGTGTATGGTTTGTGGGGCTGGTTGTATTGGTGTGCTGTTGTATTTGGGTGTATGGTTTGTGGGGCTGGTTGTATTGGTGTGCTGTTGTATTTGGGTGTATGGTTTGTGGGGCTGGTTGTATTGGTGTGCTGTTGTATTTGGGTGTATGGTTTGTGGGGCTGGTTGTATTGGTGTGCTGTTGTATTTGGGTGTATGGTTTGTGGGGCTGGTTGTATTGGTGTGCTGTTGTATTTGGGTGTATGGTTTGTGGGGCTGGTTGTATTGGTGTGCTGTTGTATTTGGGTGTATGGTTTGTGGGGCTGGTTGTATTGGTGTGCTGTTGTATTTGGGTGTATGGTTTGTGGGGCTGGTTGTATTGGTGTGCTGTTGTATTTGGGTGTATGGTTTGTGGGGCTGGTTGTATTGGTGTGCTGTTGTATTTGGGTGTATGGTTTGTGGGGCTGGTTGCTTTTTGTATGTGTGTGCTTACGGCTTTCTGGTTTTGTTTATGGGTGTATTTTCTGGGTTCATGGCTTCCCTTTGTCCTTATTTTATATATTTTGTCTTCTTTGCTGTATTCTCCTCTCTGTTTTTTATGTGCAAAGCCCGATTCGGGGTTGTTAATTCTTTGTGCTATTTTTTGTGTTTCATTCTTTGTTTCCTTGTTATGGGTATCTTACGTGTATTCTGTTTATTTTCATGTATTGTTATTCTGTTCTGTGTGTCCTGTTTGCTTTTATGTATTGTTTCAATTTGGTACTTGCCTAATTTGTTCTTTGACTCTTATGTATTTACTTTTATAAATAAAACAATCACCTGATGCCTCTATTCACCTAACGGCAAATAGGTACCTGGGAGTTAGGCAATTGTTGTGGGTTGCACCCTAGTAAAGACCAGGGGCCAGATTCACGAAGCAGTTACGCAAGCACTTACGATCCTGGTCATCTTTTCTCAATCTTTGGCGGTTTTGTTTACAATTATTAAACAGTTAATGAGTCCCGAAGCACCAGGAGGCTGTTTATAACAATGCCAACAGTTGTTGGGGAAGTTTTCATGCTTGTAAACTGTTTAATAAATGTAACCAAAGCCGTCAAAGATTGAGGAAAGATGAACACGTTCGTAAGGACTTGCGTAACTGCTTCGTGAATCTGGGTCCTGACCACTGGTTGGCCTAGAGAGAGGGGGGGGGGGGGGTTGGACCTCGACAAGGCTAAGTACAGGTCGCTGTCCCCGACAACGAGAATTATAGTTTGTGTAAACGTTTGGTTTGTGTGTGTGGCCGACAGAGGTCTCTGGGCACGGAGTGGTCTTGATCTGATACTACCTTTGAAGCCATCAGTACCAACCCAACCTTCGCCGGGGTGATACGTCACGTGCTCCTGTCCTGCCTCGTCAACACCCCGACGACTCGGAGGTCAGATATTCATCTTTATTCAGTGTTATGCGCGAGAGGTAACGTGGGCGAGGTCCACCTGAGGCTACTTGTGGCAATATATGACAATATAACAACTTAAGAGTGGTAGGGAAATACATTTGTCTTTAATGTATTAGTTTTCGCGCAGGACAGGAATATTTTCCTGTTCGGGAACACAACCCCTAGCAACCCCCCCCCCTAAAGCACCATCCAGGAAGGTGGTGCTTTGGGAGGGCGTTGGTTTTGTGCACCCCTCCCTCCTAGCACCCCCACAAGCACCACCGCCGTCCTCCCACAAGCACCACCACCACCACAAGCACCACCACCCCCCACAAGCACCACCACCCCCACAAGCACCACCACCCCCACAATCACCACCATCCTCACAAGCACCACCACCCCCACAAGCCTGGCAACACTGCCGCTAATTACATCAAAGCCACACTGGTGGAAATCACACCGACAAAAACAACACACTCGCCCGCTGTATAAATACCAGGCATTAACACAACGCTGTCGAGGGGCAAGGCTGATAATATAAACTGGTCCCCACCCCAACCTTCCTCTACCAGCATCCCCCCACCATCCTGGACCAACATCCCCCCACCATCCTGGACCAACATCCCCCCCCCTCTCCCCTTATTGTACCAACAACCCCCGCCCCCCTCCTCCAAGGAACCCTCTAACCCCCCCTCCATCCACCCACACACTCTGGAATTCAACAAACTGGAAAACAATATGGTGAAAAGTGGCAGCTTGAGGCAGGTGGGTGAGGACTACTGGGGCCCACAGGTGGGTGGGGGGCCTCTGGGGCCTACAGGTCGATGGGGGCCACTGGGGCCCACAGGTGGGGTGGGGGCCGCTGGGGCCCACAGCCACCAACCGTAGGTAGGCTTGGTGCTATTTATGGAAAATAGGCACCGAGTTGAGTCAAATTTCCTCCATTACCACTCTGTTAAAAAATGCAGCTCTTTAGCTAAACCAGAAACATACAAACCCAAGCAACCCACTTAACTTATCGAGGCCGATGCACAGAAAACGTCAATGTTACACAGTTTACGAGCCTCGACACTTGCCTAGTCTGGTGTCGCCAGCCCCCAACCAGTCCACCCTCAGTACCACAACAACCAGTCCACCCTTATTACCACTACCACCACAACCAGTCCACCCTCAGTACCACCACCACAACCAGTCCACCCTCAGTACCACCACCACAACCATAACAGACAATATACACTATAACACTTCAATATATACCACCCAGGTCGAGGATTCATCAAGCATTTACGAAACCCGTACAATTTTCTCAACCATGGCGGCTTTATTTGCATTTATTAAACAACTTATGAGCTCCAAAAGCCTAAGGTATTTTTAGTAATAATAACCATAGATTGCGATGTTTTGAAAGCTCTTAAAACTGTTTAAAACATGTAAACAAAGCCTCCGTTGATTAAGGAATGATATACAGGTTTCGTAAATGGTTGATTAAACGCTTAATGAATTTAGACCAGCCACTAACGACCTGGTAACAACCCGACTACCCCCTCCAGACACATCCAGCCCAGCAAAGGTCCCTCACTCATACAAGTCAATATTTTCCTTTTTTTTCGGAGTGGCGAAGGCCGGGAGCTCCGCCAGCCACTCAACATGTTCATTAACACACCATAAGCTTTTTTCTTTGAGTTCATTAAATATTTTTGTAGTTCATCTGCTGGGTTAATTAATTCCCGAGTAAAAGAATCTGTCGATTCGTTGATTCATTATTAGCTCCACGGTGGCGAAAGATTCGGTAAATATTTACTAAAACAACGCGGCCCTTGGCTGCATAGCTTGCCACAACAGAGCACGGCCCTTGGCTGCATAGCTTGCCACAACAGAGCACGGTCCTTGGCTGCATAGCTTGCCACAACAGAGCACGGCCCTTGGCTGCATAGCTTGCCACAACAGAGCACGGCCCTTGGCTGCATAGCTTGCCACAACAGAGCACGGCCCTTGGCTGCATAGCTTGCCACAACAGAGCACGGTCCTTGGCTGCATAGCTTGCCACAACAGAGCACGGCCCTTGGCTGCATAGCTTGCCACAACAGAGCACGGCCCTTGGCTGCATAGCTTGCCACAACAGAGCACGGCCCTTGGCTGCATAGCTTGCCACAACAGAGCACGGCCCTTGGCTGCATAGCTTGCCACAACAGAGCACGGCCCTTGGCTGCATAGCTTGCCACAACAGAGCACGGCCCTTACCTGCATAGCTTGCCACAATATAGCACGGCCCTTGGCTGCATAGCTTGCCACAACTGAACACGGCCCTTGGCTGCATAGCTTGCCACAACTGAACACGGTCCTTGGCTGCATAGCTTGCCACAACTGAACACGGTCCTTGGCTGCATAGCTTGCCACAATATAGCACGGTCCTTGGCTGCATAGCTTGCCACAATATAGCACGGCCCTTGGCTGCATAGCTTGCCACAACTGAACACGGCCCTTGGCTGCATAGCTTGCCACAACTGAACACGGTCCTTGGCTGCATAGCTTGCCACAATATAGCACGGCCCTTGGCTGCATAGCTTGCCACAACTGAACACGGCCCTTGGCTGCATAGCTTGCCACAACTGAACACGGCCCTTGGCTGCATAGCTTGCCACAATATAGCACGGTCCTTGGCTGCATAGCTTGCCACAACAGAACACGGCCCTTGGCTGCATAGCTTGCCACAACTGAACACGGCCCTTGGCTGCATAGCTTGCCACAACTGAACACGGCCCTTGGCTGCATAGCTTGCCACAATATAGCACGGCCCTTGGCTGCATAGCTTGCCACAACAGAACACGACCCTTGGCTGCATAGCTTGCCACAACTGAACACGGCCCTTGGCTGCATAGCTTGCCACAATATAGCACGGCCCTTGGCTGCATAGCTTGCCACAACAGAACACGACCCTTGGCTGCATAGCTTGCCACAACTGAACACGGCCCTTGGCTGCATAGCTTGCCACAACATAGCACGGCCCTTGGCAGCCTCCAAGAGTGTGTTGTCCTCCACTGCCATACTCTCCACAACCAACTACAACAAGATGGATCACAGGACTGCCAGACTACCGCGTCTGTCCCCTCACACACATACCCCCCATACTTCCCGGAGGCATCACAGAACTAATTGATAAACTTTATCTTCCGATCGGAGCAGAGAGGAGCGGCCAATTTACTGCCCCTTCGCTAATTGCCCTCTATAATTAGCTACGTGTAAATTACGTCCTATAAACCCTCAAAAATTACAGATGAACTAATTAGCCGAGGGTGGAGGATGGGCTGGAGGGGCTTTGCACCGTTGCTTCTGCAACTCGATGAATAAAACTCCGTTATTGTTGTCCAAACCGGAAGAGACGCGCAGTTAATTACATTTTCCAACTGCTTAAAAATACGCTCTTGCGTTCCTCGCGGCGGCTAATGTGAGTGCCACCCTCGCTGGAATCTGTTCTCTTTCCCAGCTCCAGCAGCCGGTCCCACAGCCCACCGCCCACAGGCGGATACATACTGTACTTGCTGAGGGCTAGGACGCCCGTCTTGGTACGTCACGAGCCCAACGCTGTCTCGTGCTTCCCCTACACAACCACTTCATATCACCCTCAATAAATGTATGATGCGCCCTACTCAAAACTACTAATTATTTAACCAGAAAATATCACTGCCAATTAAGATCTTCTCATATGCCGGCAAATACGTTACCTTTGCCCAGAGGAGAGAGAGAGAGAGGGGGAGAGAGAGAGAGAGAGAGAGAGAGAGAGAGAGACAGACGTCAGTAATAATTGATCTAATGTAACTTGCAAGGGTAGCCAATCAAAAGTAATATAGTCACATTGAACAAATGCAAAACAGTGACCTCAATTCAAGCGTATTCGAATCTCTTGACAACACGCTTCTACGATGCGAACCTGGGCCAGGATTCATCAAGCACTAACGTGCTCACATGCTAAACCTCTACATCTTTCCTCGATCACGGCGGCTTGCTACGTGTTTATTAAAACAGTTTGCGAGCTCAGAAACACTGCCAGATTGCTCTCGACCCAAAGTTATTATTGGTCGAGACAACCTCGTAGTTCATTGATGTTGAAAATGTAAACGAATTGATGAAAGATGTATCGGTTTCGCCAATGGAAATATAATTGTTTGATGACTCCTGCGCCGGAGCTTAGGGGGCGGGGGCGACCAGCACCACCAATTGAAGTGTTCAGTTATGCATGGGAACTTTATAAGCCAGAATCGGATAAATTGTTTATCAATGTGTTGCTCTGAGTCCCTAACCAGCTAATTGGAAACTTATCAATACAATTTTGTATAAACCAGACGGGATAGAGCTTTTTAGCCAGTAGGTCCACACATTACTTCTCAACTCAACGTCTTAACACATTACACTCAACTATAGGGTTTCAGAACACACACACACACACACACACACACACACACACACACACACACACACACACACACACACACACACACATATACACACAGGGTGTGTGTGTGTGTGAGGCCGCGAGGGGGTCGTAGCGCTTAGGGGGGTCGTAGTCCTAATGGTCCGAGTTCGATTCCCGGCGGAGGCGGAAATTTAAATCAACAAAATAAAGAAATGCCTTGTCCTAATATAACTGCACGCCTCCTGCAACCTTCCATGTATTTGAACTGGATGATACAACGACGGCCTTACGTTTTACAAAGTCGGCGTTCGATCCCCGATGGTCCAAGTGGTTGGCCACCATTTCTTCACCCAGTGCTCATAGTCCTCTTAGTCTCTCTTGATAACCTAGCTCTTAGTCTGTCTGATATCCCTTCCAAGTGGTATATAATAATACTTTACACTTTAACCTGATAATTTACCTTCCCTTACGCTCGTAGCTCCCCCTACCACTCAGGCTGGACGGTAGAGCGACGGTCTCGCTTCACGCAGGTCGGTGTTCAATCCCCGACCGGCCAAGTAGTTGGGCACCATTCCCCCCCTCCCCCGTCCCATCCCAAATCCTTATCCTGATCCCTTCCCAGTGCTATATAGTCGTAATGGCTTGGTGCTTTCCCCTGATAATTCACTTCACTTCGTAGCTCCAGCCCCTCCCCTCTATAATTTTCCCTATATGAAGGCCAGTGTGGCCGGGACGGTCTCCCTGGCCAGACGTGCACAGGGAGTCTCTCGCTGCCCCCCCCCCCTCTAATTCACCAACACCAACATACTATTAATGATCAGGATATTGGACGGGGAAGGTTGTAAATATTCGGGTACCGACAGTTATGATGCTCCCAACAATTAGGTTGGCACGTGGGCTGGAAATGAATCAAAGTGCTGAGGTAGTTTTGACGCTGTTCGACACCCGGCTGTTCGTCTCGTTGGAAGTCAATTTGCAAATTAAGTCTAATTTCATGAGGGGAGAAATTATTCATCCTCAGATCAAACACAGATAAAAGCATAAATTATAATGCCTTACCATTCACCGTGAAGGGCACTAAAATATTGATGAGTGAAATACAGAAGCTGGAGAACGATTCTGTTTTCAGTGAACTCTTGAAAACACTGAAGATCTGCGGTCCAAACGAATTCTTCATGAATGTGATACCAACATCGAACCCACATACAAGATGTCACCCCAACCCCCACTGAACATCAAGGGCTCAAGACATCTCATCATTCCCTCTTAAACACAAGGGGCATAACTGGCCGACCTCTCACGGTCCAAGATAGAACTTGATAACCATCACCAAAAGATATTATATCACCCGGGCTGTGATTCATACGTCAGGCTGAGAGACGCTGCGTCCAATAGCCTGGTTGATCAGACCAGCCCGGCTTGGTTAGAGACTGGGCCTTGGGAAATTTATCCCCGGAACCAACGACAGTCAGGATGGGAAATGTCCCATAAAGACAACAAATCCTCAAGCTAATGCTAACCTTGGTCGGGACTCACCAAGCATTTCCTTTTTCACATTCAACTAAGACACACACCATACCTGGGTCCAGATTCACGAAGCAGTTACGCAAGCACCTACGAACCTGTACATCTTTTCTCAATCTTTGGCGACTTTGTTTACAATTATTAAACAGCTAATGAGCTCCGAAGCACCAAGAGGCTGTTTATAACAATAACAACAGTTGATTGGGAAGTTTATAACAATAACAGTTGATTGGCAAGTTTTCATGCTTGTAAACTGTTTAATAAATGTAACCAAAGCCGTCAAAGCTTGAGGAAAGATGTACACGTTCGTAAGTGCTTGCGTAACTGCTTCGTGAATCTGGCCCCTGGTGTCCAAACAGCACCCAGACTGGTGCTGGGTACACCCAAATACCCGGTGCTTGGATTATACCCGGGTTGTTCTACTGGGAGTTGTTCTACTTCCCAAGCCCGGCCCGGGGCCAGTCTTGGCTAGTAAGAGCTTGGTCCAACAGGCTGTTGTTCAAACAACATTGAGACACCATAAAAAAATACATGTTGTATTCCATGGTTGCAGGACGAATATAGGGCATTGAAATGTTTGGGTCTGGCACTTACCACAGATATATATATCTAATTTAAACTGCGGGAAAGGCGTTGAATGCAATGTGTGTGTGTGTGTGTGTGTGTGTGTGTGTGTGTGTGTGTGTGTGTGTGTGTGTGTGTGTGTGTGTGTGTGTGTGGGTGGGTGTGTGTGTGTCAGAGTGAAGGGTGAGGGGAGATACAGTAAGGAAGTACAGAAGTGAATAGAGAATTTTGGGTATATAAACCCTAGGATTGTATAAAGGGTTTAAAACATACATAATATAGGATGGGATAGAGGATTATGAAGACAAGAGGCTGTTTCGGGATTAATCAGGGGTATTAACTGAGAACGGAACGTTGTGGAAGAGACGGAGCATAATGGAGCACACAGGGACGGTACGAAGCAAGGAGGGGTGAAGGATGACACATTCACCCAGCAATACCTATGTATTGACAGTGATATGTATCCCACGAAGATTAAGCCACCCAAGAGGTGGCACGGGCATGAATAGCCCGTAAGTGGTGGCCCTTTTGAGCCATTACCAGTATCAAGAGCTGATATTGGAGATCTGTGGAGGTGCGACTGCACCCTGCGTGACGGGAGATGTCTCCCGGACCAAATGGTGACCAGATGGTATATGTATCCCAGACTTACGGGCTACTTATACCCGTGCCACCTTTTGGGTGACTTAATCTTTATTATCGTATCCCAGACAGAGAAGTTACAGCCCCGCTCCTGTGCCAGGCAAGTCCACTACGGGCTCACCATAGCCCGTGCTACTTTGAACTTTTGTTCCGAGTAGCTGAAACTAAAACAACAACAATATGTATCCCAGAGGAGCTGTATATTCCATCTCTTCACTTCCATAGTATTCCCTATTTATTAGACTTGCATTCTTCAGATATCCAGTGGACAGACACGCGGCAATTCAACTCTCCCTAAAACCACGTTCAGCAATTCGCTGCAGTCACCAGCGAGCCTCATAACCGGTGACACTGACCTTCAGCAACATGGGATGCGATGCCTCATGCCTCATCCCTAAGTGGGTCATGGTCGCAGCGTGAAGGCTGCCGGTATTCAGAGATATATTCAAGCAGGCCTCCGCAACATTCGGCTCCGCGTGACCCACTTCAACTTGGCGGAGATATATTCATTATAACTTTCATAATTCTAGATTCCCAGCAAATTCGTTAAGCCAAGAACTGACAGGAGGATAGATGGCGCGACGGTCTGGGCCTTCCCCAGAGAGCTCCCCTTCCCTGGGGAGCCGGTCGGCCGAGCGGACAGCACGCTGGACTTGTGATCCTGTGGTCCTGGGTTCGATCCCAGGCGCCGGCGAGAAACAATGGGCAGAGTTTCTTTCACCCTATGCCCCTGTTACCTAGCAGTAAAATAGGTATCTGGGTGTTAGTCCGCTGTCACGGGCTGCTTCCTGGGGGTGGAGGCCTGGTCGAGGACCGGGCCGCGGGGACACTAAAAAGCCCCGAAATCATCTCAAGATAGATCAGTGATCGACAGATTACAGAAATATTCACATAGCCGTCTGCAGGAATTCCTCAGAACCGTGAACAATGAAAAATACAAAGATGGTATTGAAGTTGCAATGAAAAAGTTCAGCATTTTTTGGATATACCTAAATTTGTTCACAAATGTTCTCTCGTGAATATGAACAACAAAATATTGTTCCTGTCTTAGTAATGAACATTAGGAAGGCATCTTGAAGACATCAACGACAAGTATGACTCCGGAACGCATCAAGCTTCATGCTCAACAGAGCTGTGATGCCTCTCATTAAACATGTGATAGATATAAAATTAGATAATTTGAATTAGACTAAATATATTTTTGTATATTATTTACACAAAAAATATATTAAACTGAAAACTCACACCCCAGAAGGTGTGAGTTTTTTTGCAGGCTTGTTCGCAAAAAATATATTAATATATTAAACAAATATAGATTTCTTTATTATGTAAAGTTATTTAAGTAAACTTAAAAAAATTATAGTTTTCTATAGAATTCTATTTGAAATTGCAAGAAGTCAGAATTTTAATTATTATTATTCATTTCATTGTCCGGTAACTTCAATATTGATTCAACATTAATGTTTCCGAATGAATGAGAAAAGCCGTTTTATCCGTAAAATCTGTCAACTCTGGTATTGATTTCGGGAATGACTGTCTCCCGCGGCCCGGTCTCTGACTGGGCCTCCTATTTGGTTAGGTTTTCTTGGAGCACTTTAGTCCGTCTCACTTCACAAGCTGCGCAAGTCTGTGTCACAGTGTAAACAAGCTTGTGTATGATGTATGAATTCAAGGATAAGATGGTTATTTCTCTCCCACGCCCCTCCCCTCCCACTGACCTTCCCTCCCACGCCCCTCCCACTGACCTTCTCTCCCACACCCCTCCCACTGACCTTCCCTCCCACGCCCCTCCCACTGACCTTCCCTCCCACACCCCTCCCACTGACCTTCCCTCCCACTGATCTTCCCTCCCACACCCCTCCCACTGACCTTCCCTCCCACCGACCTTCCCTCCCACTGACCTTCTCTCCCACACCCCTCCCACTGACCTTCTCTCCCACACCCCTCCCACTGACCTTCTCTCCCACACCCCTCCCACTGACCTTCTCTCCCACACCCCTCCCACTGACCTTTCCTCCCACGCTCCTCCCACTGACCTTCCCTCCCACACCCCTCCCACTGACCTTCCCCCCCACATCCCTCCCACTGACCTTCCCTCCCAACCCCCTCCCACTGACCTTCCCTCCCACACCCCTCCCACTGACCTTCCCTCCCACACCCCTCCCACTGACCTTCCCTCCCACGCCCCTCCCACTGACCTTCCCTCCCACACCCCTCCCTCTGACCTTCCCTCCCACGCCCCTCCCACTGACCTTCCCTCCCACCCCCTCCCACTGACCTTCCCTCCCACACCCCTCCCACTGACCTTCCCTCCCACAGACCTCCCCTCCCACTAACCTTACCCCCACATCCCTCCCACTGACCTTCCCTCCCACACCCCTCCCACTGACCTTCCCTCCCACAGACCTCCCCTCCCACTAACCTTACCCCCACATCCCTCCCACTGACCTTCCCTCCCACTAACCTTCCCTCCCACTGACCTTCCCTCCCACCGACCTTCCCTCCCACTGACCTTCCCTCCCACACCTTGGGCTTCCTCAATAACACGTCAACTCCACAAATCTCAATACAAAAGACAAAATTAATCCTCTTAGTATGATTCGAACCTCACGTACGGTCATTAATCAAATTAGCGGACACTATTACTGCTGATTGTCTGTGTGGCGTTGTCGTGGCGGCGACAATGGCGGAGTTGTCGTCCACAGCCCGGACCAACCAGGCTGTGGTGGGTATGTGGGCCTGCGGGCCGCTCCAAGAAACAGCCTGGTGAACCAAGCTCTCACAAGTCTAGCCTGGCCTCGGCCCGGGCTTGGGAAGTAGAAGAACTCCGAGAACCCCATCAACCAGGTATCAAGAAAGCAGGTCGTGGCGGCATTTTCACCGACCAATGCTTGGGATAAACAGTTCATGATTACTCAATAGATGGATGATATCAATGGGGGATGGATACATGCCAATACAGAGGGTTGGATTACTCAATAGACCAAGTAGGGCCGAGCCCCTGGGCCCACCAGCTATTGTATTATACATATACAAGCACAAGACCATGGCCTCAGTGTATTCCTCTGCAAGACAATGCATAATATAACTGCGATCATTAACCATTACATAGTATACTATGAGCTCCTATACACGAGTGAAATGGGTAAGAGTGTTAATAGCAATTTTATCTCAGACTTTGTTTGAGAAGACCGTGACGATTTACCTGAAGTTGAACAAGTCTAAGAGTGAAGGCATGTTAAGAATACTAATTTCAAAGGAAGAAACTAGTACATGAACAGAAAAAACAAAAGCTCTACAAAATCCCTAGGCCCTGAAAATGTATTTTCCAGGGTCTCAAAGTGATGTAAGGAACAGCTTTATAAATCCTTGCCAAATATATTAAATTTGTTTTAACTAAAATTGGACACCGTTCAAGAATTTTATAGCGTTGTGAAGTTAGTCAATGAAAAAAAAAGGAGACAGATTACCGGCATCTATCGTCCAATTAGTTAAACGTCACCTGTGACGCGAGAAACACAAAAGCTTTTCATACTCGTCTTCAAACCACAACATTACAAGTGAACGATCAATATTGGGTAAAGTTGCTCTCGTTTCTTTCTCGTCAATCACAGTCTTTATAACAACTTGCTACGAGGCACCCTACGAGAAGGCAGAAATATGCAATTAACGAGACATTACAAAATTGTGGGAGGAATCTGAGAGTGCTAATTAGGTCAATATGATGCTATTGTCCCTGTGTGCCTCATGGGCGTAACTAGCGGACCTCTCACCAAGTTCAAAGGGAAACTTGATAAACATCTCCAAGGGCTAACTGATCAACCGAGCTGTGATTTCTACGTCAGGCGGCGTCTAGCAACTTGATTGACCAGATCGCTAACCAGGCCTAGTCAGATGGGTCCCTACACTTGCACCAGAGGTGGTACCCCTTCTAGGTTTAAAAAAACAAGCAAATAAATATATATATATATATATATATATATATATATATATATATATATATATATATATATATATATATATATATATATATATAATTGTCTCCTTTCTAATTAGAATTGTGAAGGAACTGCTGTCACCAAGAGGCGGCTTACTGACTGTCATTTAGAGTCGTATGGACGTCAGATCTATGTTGCAAGAACTGTGGTGTTGGGAGCGATGTGGATCCAGTTTAGTCCCAGAACTGTAGATGGAAAGTGCTGAGAGTGTGAAAATCTTTTGTATAAACTCACTGAATGATTAGTTTATATTAGTTTTTTAAAATGTATTCTCATCGTCCAGTCATTCCTGTTATATTGTTATTGTAATTTTCTTTTAGGTAAATAATTCTCTGTAAATTTATGTGGTCTAACCCAACTATGAAGTAAAAAAATATACATTTATGAATAACAGTTTTGTATTTGAGTGCTATACGGTCTAGTTTGGCACCGCATACCACATAGCGACGCACCTGTGTATACCACTTTATGTGGACCACATTAAAGTGCAACAAACTGCAATAATTATTCACAGTGAATGTTGTACAGTAAAACACACACACACACACACACACACACACACACACACACACACACACACACACACACACACACCACACACACACACACACACACACACACACACACACACACACACACACACCACACACACACACACACACACACACACACACACACACACACACACACACACAAGTAACAGCTGGCGCCACGGAAATGAATTATTTATGTAAAGAAAATACACGCACAACATATATCTTTCTGACAATACTATTAAATAGTTGAATTTTATTATTCTCGTCACGCAAAGTCGGTGAAAATAACTGACAAACAACAATAACCGAATTATTCGACATGTTTTGTTTACTCCGAGGACCCGCGTGACTGAAGGCGGCGAGGGACACCTCAAGGTATGTGAGACACTCTCAAGGTATGTGAGACACTCTCAAGGTATGTGAGACACTCTCAAGGTATGTGAGACACTCTCAAGGTATGTGAGACACTCTCAAGGTATGTGAGACACTCTCAAGGTATGTGAGACACTCATCAAGGTATGTGAGACACTCTCAAGGTATGTGAGACACTCTCAAGGTATGTGAGACACTCATCAAGGTATGTGAGACACTCTCAAGGTATGTGAGACACACTTCAAGGTATGTGAGACACACTTCAAGGTATGTGAGACACACTTCAAGGTATGTGAGACACACTCAAGGTATGCGAGACATGCCTCAAGGTATGTGAGACACGCCTTTACTAACCTATCCCAACCCGTCCTCAGACCAACTCCATTCCATCCAGCGGTCGACCCCAAAGACGCATTCAACAATTTTAATATGCTGTTCATTCAAAATATAAATTTTCTCATATAAATGAATATTGTAACATATCAGCATATTGTACATATTTAGGCATTGGGTAGGTTAGGTTAGGTGTATTGGTTCTGTTGGCGATTATTTGTTTTTGTAGTATGTGGGGTGAAGCATTTACAGCGTTGTGGTTCGAACAAAAGTCGTCAGTGAAGCACTTGTTCCGGAAGTGTTCGAACGAAATCAGTTGTGAGTCGTGTGTAAACCTTCGACTTGAGAATGGCCCAGGACGGACAGAAACGTCGTCGTCCCTTCACCTTCTAGTGTGTGGTCTGGTCAACGTGTGTAAACCGTTTTTCATTCATAAACAGCTGGGGTTTGGCGGCTGGATTAATGAGCATTTGGCCTTTGTTGACGCAGATGGACTGCAATTTACTCATCTTTCCTGGGTTGAAATAGGTGAACATAAACTTTTAAGGCTTGCAGCTCTAGTGACAATAAAGGTGAAATCCCAAGGAAAACAAAGGAGAAACGAACCTTAACATACCTTTGAAAGTATTCTGATGAACCCGGGCAACTGATTGGCTGTCATGGTACACTCACCTGAGGGAGAAAACACATGTTATAAAAGATAAAGCGAATTTCCTTTCTTTTAAGACACGATATAATACTAAAACAAAAGCTAAATTTTTACGATTAAAACACGGGACCTTAGAAATAGACCTTAAAGCTTGTAAAACACAAAATGGGAACTGACCACTTGAGACCAAACTGCTGGCACACTTCAGGCTAAACTACTGGCACACTTCAGGCTAAACTACTGGCACACTTCAGGCTAAACTACTGGCACACTTCAGGCTAAACTACTGGCACACTTCAGGCTAAACTACTGGCACACTTCAGACCAAACTGCTGGCACACTTCAGGCTAAACTACTGGCACACTTCAGGCTAAACTACTGGCACACTTCAGGCTAAACTACTGGCACACTTCAGACCAAACTGCTGGCACACTTCAGGCTAAACTACTGGCACACTTCAGACCAAACTACTGGCACACTTCAGGCTAAACTACTGGCACACTTCAGACCAAACTGCTGGCACACTTCAGACCAAACTACTGGCACACTTCAGACCAAACTGCTGGCACACTTCAGGCTAAACTACTGGCACACTTCAGACCAAACTACTGGCACACTTCAGGCTAAACTACTGGCACACTTCAGACCAAACTGCTGGCACACTTCAGACCAAACTACTGGCACACTTCAGGCTAAACTACTGGCACACTTCAGACCAAACTACTGGCACACTTCAGGCTAAACTACTGGCACACTTCAGACCAAACTACTGGCACACTTCAGACCAAACTACTAGCACACTTCAGGCTAAACTACTGGCACACTTCAGACCAAACTACTGGCACACTTCAGACTAAACTACTGGCACACTTCAGACTAAACTACTGGCACACTTCAGGCTAAACTACTGGCACACTTCAGACCAAACTACTGGCACACTTCAGACCAAACTACTGGCACACTTCAGACTAAACTACTGGCACACTTCAGACCAAACTACTGGCACACTTCAGACTAAACTACTGGCACACTTCAGACCAAACTACTGGCACACTTCAGGCTAAACTACTGGCACACTTCAGACCAAACTACTGGCCCACTTCAGACCAAACTACTGGCCCACTTCAGACCAAATCACCATTTCTAAATATATTAAATATCCTGTTGCAGAAGTTTACTATCCTGCTGTAGAAGCTTACTGTGTTTCAGATACTTCCTATCCTATTACAAAAGCTTTATATTCGGTTGTAAAAACTTAATATTATGATGTAGAAGCTCATCTCCGGTTGAAGAAGTTTAATAATTTACCCCATCGCGGTGGTGGTCAGACAGCCGCAGGCTAAGTGCGCACACAGAACCAACAAGCTTGTTATCCCAACACAAAACCTGACCTGCACAACGTTATTTCACCGTGAAAACAACGTTGTTATATCAAGTGAAGTATTTACCAGCCTTCCTTGCCCTTCCTCCCACTGCTTCTGTGAGCACAATGGGTGGAATTCATCACTAGCGCCACCTGTATGTAGAGGGGGAATTACTATTGCTCTGCCCTGGTAGCTCTACCCTGGTAGCTCTACCCTGGTAGCTCTGCCCTGGTAGCTCTACCCTGGTAGCTCTGACCTGGCAGCTCTGCCCTGGTAGCTCTGCCCTGGTAGCTCTACCCTGGTAGCCCTGCCCTGGTAGCTCTGCCCTGGTAGCTCTGCCCTGGTAGCTCTGCCCTGGTAGCTCTGCCCTGGTAGCTCTACCCTGGTAGCTCTGCCCTGGTAGCTCTGCCCTGGTAGCTCTACCCTGGTAGCTCTGCCCTGGCAGCTCTACCCTGGTAGCTCTGACCTGGAGCAGCCGTCACTGGACGTGTTGAACAGAAATTGCGACAAGTTCCTGCAGGAAGTGTCGGACGAGCCAGGCTGTGGTGGATATGTAGACCTGCGGGCTGGCTGTTCCAAGCAACAGCCTGTCAGACCAAGTTACAACAATCTAGCCTGACTCCAGGCCGGGCTTGGGAAGTAGGAGAACTCTCAGAACCCACTCCAGGTATACCGATTCTGTTTCAATATAGGCATCGCACAGTTACTGGAGAGCCTACAAGTGCCTCACAGAGCCCAGTCAATCACCTGTGAAGGCTGGATCTCCCAAACTCATCACCAGACAATACAGTCACATGAATCGTCGGCAGAACCTGTTCAACATAAAAAGGTCACGTCACGTAAAATGGTCTTTCGTATAAAAATCTGACAAATCACCGCCTTCATTACAGCAAATCGCCCCCAGCGTCTCCCCACAAAGGCGGGTGTCTAAGCGCCGGGAAATTCGACTCCTAAGGTGAATATTTGTCATCCAGGCGAGAAAAACCTTATCCGGTTGTCAAGTGACGCCGCCCATTGCCGGAAGCCAAGAGGAGTAGGGTCTAAAACCTTATTAAAGGCTGCACCTCTCTAAGTCATAGCTACTCTAGGGTTTAAAACCTTATTAAAGGCTGCACCTATCTACGTCATAGCTACTCTATCACAAAAAAAAAAACGTAAACCAAATCAAGCCGTTTTAGCTCTTGGACCCCGCCTTTTAGCCGCTGGTTGTCAAATGACTCCTACTCCCCGAGACAGGAGCAGGAATCTACTTTTCTATCTACCTATTCTTAGTCTTCTACCCCCAACAACGAGAGAGATAGAGAGAGAGAGAGAGAGAGAGAGAGAGAGAGAGAGAGAGAGAGAGAGAGAGAGAGAGAGAGAGAGAGAGAGAGAGAGAGACAGAGACACACACACACGCACACACACACACTACCTTTTTCATGCTATCACCCCCAACGTAAAAATTGCGGTGGTTTAGGGGAAATTAAAATCACCACAATATAAGCGCTTTATGGGACTAATGATTCTCAGCTCCCCTTTGTCAGGTGGCCCAGATTCTGGTTGGGCCAAACCGTTCCATTTGTTACGGAGTGGTAACGGCAGGACGGGCTTCACTGGGAGCATAATTGTATTTTCAAATAAAACTAATTTTGGATGTATTTCCTGTGTACAGGAGTGAGTTGAATACAAATTTCATCGCAATTAACTGATTTTCCATCCTGTTAACTTTAAAAAATATGAACTACACGTTTTTTATGGTGGGCCTTTGTAATTGTTGTTTTTATGAGGCTAGGTGATTGTTATTTTTTATGAGGCTTAGTGATTGTTATTTTTTATGAGGCTTGGTGATTGTTATTTTTTATGAGGCTTAGTGATTGTTATTTTTTATGAGGCTTAGTGATTGTTATTTTTTATGAGGCTTGGTGATTGTTATTTTTTATGAGGCTTGGTGATTGTTATTTTATGAGGCTTGGTGATTGGCTACAACGAATATACTAATACATAAACAGCGTTATTAGCAACTCATTCTCTCACATTTTTTTTTTTTTACGCAATAGACCAATACGTTAAAAATGTAACGTATTCGTCCAAATTAAAGCTGTCGTAATGTTGGCGTTTATATGCACCGGCCTCGATGGGTTTGGTGGGCTGGTTGGGTTTGTACGTTTCTGGCTAGGCGAAACGGTTGCAATTTTTACGGAGTAGCAAACTGAGCGTGGGAGAGCCATTATGATACAAATTCGTACATGCCGGCCCTCATTGATCCACCAGATTGTTGAGTGTCGCAGGTCAATGCCCAGAGTGATCACGCTCATCCAGTTATGGGTTAAATACCCAATGGGGGTCAACCCAAGGCACGCTAAAGAAGTGGGTTTAGGGTTGAACGGCTCTAGCAAAATACACCGCCAACCATTTTTGTATTTTTTAATTAGCCGATACGATTTAAAAGCATGTTTTTTATAATAAACGCCAAAATCATAATTGGACGCCTGAAATTCCAACTGAAAATATTTTGGGACCTACAGAAAGTTTATAACAGGCGAGAAATATCAGGAATCGTCGGATACAGTAAAAAAAAAATATATATATATATATATATATATATATATATATATATATATATATATATATATATATATATATATATATTTTATATATATATATATATATATATATATATATATATTTTATATATATATATATATATATATATATATATATATATATATAAAATATATATATATGTTTATTTATTTATTTATTTGTAAAAACACCATTCGAATTAAACCAACTCGGCCCATCTTTGTATAAAATTAAATTTTCCATGTCATTTTTACAATTATAAAAATGGAAAAGAAATTACCTTCTGGAAAATTACCTCCCTGTTTTCGAGGGCTGGGAAGGCAGCCACACAGCCCCAGACGTTCAAAGAACCCGCCTTGTGAAGTTTCAGAGCGCGCCCCTGACTGCTGTAATCCCGCAGGAGTCGTGGGTAGGGGCTGGCGTCCCTGGAGCCCCTCGCCAGCCCCTACCCCTCAACTGTGTAGCACAACCAGACGACCGAAAGGTCAGCCCGGAGAAGGGAAGGTCAGCCAGAAGGAAATGTCAGGCAGGAGACGAATAAAGGATCAGCAAGATGAAGGATCAATGGAAGCGAAGGATCACCCAAGAGAATCATCACAATAATATTATTATTATTATTATTATTAATACACAGACAGTATTCACACCAACGTGATGCATCAGTGGGAAAATCCGTAGGGGCCGTGATGCGCATTCGAACCTATGTGGTGGGTGTTCCCACCCAATCAGGTCTCATGTGGTGGCCTGACTGTCTAGGGCGTGTGTGGGTGGGACTACACACCGCTTAGGTTCGAGTCCTCATCACGGCTCCCGCGGGTTTTCTCAATAATAATAATAACGGTATCCCCTCACGCCTAACAGAAAACAGTACAAAAACAGGGAATTGCTATCAAACAAACTTCAAACCTAACCAGGAACGTTGTGTTCTACCCATTAATCTTCAAACCATTAGATACCATCCGAGTGGAGCAAATATGTCTAGCACCTGACACAAGATGCTTTATACGTGACACATGGTGCTAAATGTATGAGACACAGGGTGCCATACTCGAGAGACAAGGTGCCATTTGTATGAGACACAGGGTGCCATACTCGAGAGACAAGGTGCCATTTGTATGAGACACAGGGTGCCATACTCGAGAGACAAGGTGCCATTTGTATGAGACACAGGGTGCCATACTCGAGAGACAAGGTGCCATATGAATGAGACATAAGGTGACAAATGCATGAGACACAGGATGCCTTGTGCGTGAGACACAAGGCGACAAATCAGCTGTGTCCACTAAACAAGTTTTCAAATACATATATAATCACTATGACATGACAGTGTAAGTAGTGTTTCAAAGTATCTGGCTGTATTTCCGGGGGAATGAGCCCCGGCTCTTGGCTCCCGCCTCTCAATCCCTAATCGATTGATTTACACGCTCCAGATCCTATTGGGCTCAGTCGTGTCTACATTTGAAGCTGTGTATGGAACTTGCCTTCACAACTTCACTTCTTAGTGAGCAACAGCGCAAGAAGAACCACTCGTACTTGACTATCAGTGACTACGGTGAGGTAAGGTCTAGCTATTTATGTCCCATCTATTAGCCTTCTTGTTGTGGATGGAGGTGGCTTCCACAACTTCTTTCAATTCATTCCAACTTGTTGACCACCCGTGATGCTGTCTACCGGGTGATGTAGGTTAGCAACCAGGTATCAACCAGCACCAACGTCTGCCTGCCACTGTAGTACACGAGGACATGATTAGGAAGTGTGTCACTCTTGGAAACAATTGCTATTCGACAACTACGGGACAGAAATTAAGATCAAACGAGAGATAAGATAAAGGACTCCCAAAACGTAAGACGGAGGCACAAAGCCGTGGGAATCCTGCACGCAAGAATCGGCCAACTCCACAAAAATAGAAGAAAACTTGAGGTAGCCTCTGAAGACCTGGACCCGGGGGGGGGGAGGTGGGGGGAAGGAGGGGAGGAGGTTGTTGGACCAAGTGCCACAAAGGGGCCGCCACTTGACCCCGTCCATTACTATGATGACACATAATGACACTCCAACCATTTCTTTAAACACAGTTGCCAACTTTGATGACCCAACTTTTACCGGAGATCATTATTAACTTGCCCAAAACCTGCAATGGAAATGCACCATCCTCCGCCAGCCAACCCATAATGCATCCCGCTCTCCTGATTTGCCACTCCGTAAAAAATAAAAAAAACAGCTGTTTCCCCTAGCCAGAAGCGTAGACACCCCAGCAACCCGCCTGACGCAAAGACGCCGATACATAGAAAACGTCAATATTGCAGGTCTTTAATTTTGACTAACACGCCACATATTTAACGGATTAGACCAGTGCGTATAAAATGCGGCGTAATGGGTGGAAGGTGGCGCATAAAGATGGCCCGCGCCCTGCTCTGGTATAACCACATTTTATACTGTTTTACTGCTGCGTTGATACACACTTGGAGTATACCAGGAGTATACTTGGAGTGGATTCTTCCACTCATCAAGGCCGACCTGGGTGCAGGCTTGACTTATAATAACTTGGTCCAACAGGCTGTTATGTTGCATGAAGCGGCCCGCAGGCCCACATATCCACTACAACCTGATTGGTCCAGCACGTCTGGCAGGATCGTGTCCAATTGTTTCCTAAACACATCCACTAAGGTTCCAGCGAGGGTCCTTTATATACATGCAATAAGGTGTGATGTAATAGGCTCTCCACCTAGGTTTAAGAAGACCCCCCCAGCCTACACTCGGCCGAGGGATGCTAAATTCAGTGAGAATTGCTTCGGATCAATAATGTCAGGGGAGTTGAGCGTTTTTCTCGTCAAATGAGAGAGAAAAACTGGAGAGATTATGCGAGAGGCAGCTGGCAACACTGAACTAACGAGGGAAGTCAGATTGGCAACATTGGCTTACTGCAGGAGAGGAGAGGCCTGGCACCACTCGTTACCTCACAAGGGGTTATGGGGGGTGGGAGGAGGTTATATTTGCTGGTTGTAATACCACAACCAGGCAAAAGCTTAAACGTTTACAGGCACAAGGGGCCTGACAGCTGAGTGGACAGCGTTTCGGATTCGTAGGCCTGAGGTTCCGTGTTCGATCCCCCGTGGAGGCGGAAACAAATGGGCACAGTTCCTTTCACCCTGATACTTCTGTTACCTAGCAGTAAATAGATACCTGGAAGTCAGACAGCTACTACGTGCTGCTTCCTAGAGGAGTGTAGCAAAAAGGAGGCCTGGTCGAGGACCGGGCCACAGGGACGCTAAGCCCCGAAATCATCTCAAGATAACCTCAATATAAGAGGAACCATTGGGGGACCTCACAAGCGGATTGCTAGATGTTACGATAGGTTAGGTATATATATATATATATATATATATATATATATATATATATATATATATATATATATATATATATATATATATATATATATATATATAATGGAAGGGAGTACCACCTCTAGCTGGAAGAAGGGGGACCCATAGCCTCGGAGGAAACCACGCATAACGCATTAATATATATATATATATATATATATATATATATATATATATATATATATATATATATATATATATATATATATTGTCAGACCACGGAGGAAGAATTGAAACAGGAATTTCCTTAAGTACTTTCGTGTATTAATATTCCTTCTGAAGATGTATTAATATACGAAAGTACTTAAGGAAATTCCTGTTTCAATTCTTCCTCCGTGGTCTGACACTGTCACGTTTTCCATCACGTTAATTTTCGTGATTTACACACACACACACACACACACACACACACACACACACACACACACACACACACACACACACACATACATACATACATACATACATACATACATATATATAACACCTATAGTAGATTAAGCTAAGCTTAGTTATATGTTCAACTTTTCTTTTTTTTTTTTGTGTGTGTGTGTGTGTGTGTGCGTGCGCACGCGAGTATGTGTGTGCGCACGCGAGTATGTGTGTGCGCGCGTGTGTAGGTGTGCGGACGTGCGTATTCGTGAGCATGCGTGCATGCCTAAAGGCCTGCTGTTATGTATAATAAAGTATAAGAGAAGACTATCGTGAGAGCCGGGAGCCAGCTGGGTGAGGAGGGGAGCCGCCCGGCAGCCAAATGAGCGAAAAGTTTTGATGATCTCACCAAAGTCGTAAAACAAATAATGAGGAGACATACCCGGAAGGTATTGAATTTATACTTTTGTTCTCCGCCTATTTTCTTCATCCTCGACGATTCGGATATGGTATATCGTGAGGCGATGGGGAAGCCCAAATGCCCACACAACTTTAGGCTACCTGGCATAGCTCTAGAGTCCTAGACAATACCATAAATATTTCAATATTTTGTTCTCAATATTTCTTACGTTTTTCTTCACTGTCGAGGGTAATTGAAAAATTAACTCTCCAAAATTCATTTTTTTACATTTTTATTCTTGGTATGACGTCTAAAAGCGTTTCGTAAGGCTTCTTACATTTTCAAGGACTGGTTTAGACATAAAATACATCACGCTTATATTTGTTTTGGGTGAGGTGATATGACACAAAAGTTTTGGGCGAGGTGGGTATAAATTGGGTATGAAAACATAATAAAGGAAGGCCTACTACAGAAGGCCTATTGGCCCATACTTTCTCTTGCTGATTCTATATCGGTTCGGGGTCTTGAAGTGGGTAGAATATAGTTATGCGTTAATTGACTGTTGACTGCTGGTGTTGACTTTTTGATGTGTAGGGCCTCGCTGATGTCGAGTCTCCTGCTATCGCTGTATCTATCGATGATTTCTGTGGTGCTTGTTAAGATTTCTCTGGTGATGGTCTGGTTGTGAGAAGAGATTATATGTTCCTTGATGGAGCCCCTGTTGTTTGTGCATTGTTAATCGCCTGGAAAGAGACGTTGTCTTGCCTATATACTGAGTTCTTTGGGGCTCACAGTCCCCAAGTGAGCATGAGAAGGCATAGATGACGTTGGTTTCCTTCAAGGTGTTCTGTTTGGTGTCTGGCGAGTTTTTCATGAGTAGGTTGGCCGTTTTTTTGTTTTTGTAGTAAATTGTCAATTGTATTTTCAGATTTTTGTCTGTAGGGATAACGTTCCTATTAATAATATCTTTCAGGACAGCTTCCACTGTTTTATGAGCCGTCGAAAAGAAGTTCCTGTAAAACAGTGTAATAGGGGGTACAGGTGTTGTGCTAGTTGACTCTTCAGAGGTTGCATGGCGTTTTACCTTCCTTTTTATGATGTCTTCCACAAAACCATTAGAGAAGCCATTGCTGACTAGGACCTGCCTTACCCAGAATGAACTATAGTTCTCTCCCTGTATATACAGAGATAATTACATGAACACAGCGAACTCAGTACACACATTGGCCAGCAGTCATCGGCAATCGTACCCAAGATAACACCTTAACCCTCGACTTGCAGAGGGAATATCGACTGAAGTTCATTTAGGAAAGTGTCTTGGCGATGCAAGGAGACGGCAGACCAGGCTGTGAGGCGCCACAGTCGGCTGGTCTGCCCTCTCATTCTAGCTTTAGTTTATGGTGCTTCTAATCAACCTGTTGATATGTATGGAGACCTCAACCTCCCCTCGCACGCTCCCCTCACCCTGCTCATTGTCTGAGTCTCAAACCTCCCTTCACTTTCCCCTCACTCTGCTTTCTGATAACAGACCACCAACTTTCACCAGCCTGGTCTGGTACTACCACCACCCACCAGCCTGGTCTGGTACCACCACCACCCACCACCGTGCTCCGGTACTACCACCACCCACCAGCCTGGTCTGGTACTACCACCACCCACCAGCATGCTCCGGTTCTACCACCACCCACCACCGTTCTCCGGTACCACCACCACCCACCACCATGCTCCGGTACTACCACCACCCACCACCATGCTCCGGTACTACCACCACCCACCACCATGCTCCGGTACTACCACCACCCACCACACAACTCTCTCACAACAAGAGGCGACAAGGCCACTCTCGGTCCCGAAAGTAAACCAATAACAGGAAGCAGGAGGCATTAGAGTTACACACACGGGCGACACCAAGCCCCAAGTGTGGTACAGTTCGCATAATGAAGGGAGTGAGTCGTACTGTGCCAGGGTTGGCCGCTCCTGTCTTGTATGCTGGGTGGGGGGGGGGGGGGTCCCTGTGCCTAAATCAGGGGCACTCCCTCGGCTACAACAGGGGGGAAGGGGCCACTACTTGCAGAATTCCAGGGGCCACTGCTGCTCTACACCAGGGGTCACTACTGCTCTACACCAGGGGGCACTACTCCTCTACACCAGGGGTCACTACTCTACACCAGGGGGCACTACTCCTCTACACCAGGGGGCACTACTACTCTACACCAGGGGGCACTACTCCTCTACACCAGGGGGCACTACTCCTCTACACCAGGGGTCACTACTCCTCTACTATTGAGTAATATTTGTAAACATCTCAGATACCCATAGCAAGAGCCAGCAATCTGGTCCCCAGTGATTGCCAACACTTCTTATGATATATTTGGGTGAAGTTTTTACTACTGCCTTTATTGTGTGTTTATCTAAATGCCCTGCTATTGTGTTATTGTATTTGTTGATAGTAACTGGGATCAATATTTCACACATGGAAGTATTGTGTGTTTACAAATTGGAAAATAATATCACCAGGTGGGTTGGCAACACCGTTGGGAAAGACTCGTTGAATGCTTATCTTGTATTTACTGTGATAAAATATACTTCCTATTATTTTTATATGCCTTGCTGACTATATTAAATAACATTAATATAGCAGACTGTCCTTGGGGGGAAAAAATCACGCCTCGAGTATATATGAAGGTGAGGCTAGCAATTGAGCTTGCAGTCGCCAGGGTAGGTTATCTTGAGATGATTTCGGGGCTTCAGTGTCCCCGCGGCCCGGTCCTCGACCAGGCCTCCACCCCCAGTAAGCAGCCCGTGACAGCTGACTAACACACAGGTACCTATTTTACTGCTAGGTAACAAGGGCATAGGGTGAAAGAAACTCTGCCCATTGTTTCTCGCCGGCGCCCGGGATCGAACCCGGGACCACAGGATCACAAGTCCAGCGTGCTGTCCGCTCGGCCGACCGGCTCCCCCCCTCCCCCAGCTCCGACCGGTACAACCCGTCCTCTTAACTAATAGGTCGCGTTTTTTACGTTATGGTAACCAGCGTTATAAATGCAACCCACTATGAAAAGTTAGCGGCTCACAAATATCTACCCATCTCGCAGTATTCGTCTACGAGATGGATTGATGCCCTGACGGCCTAGGTACGAGTCCTTCAGGGATCATTAGAGTATCATTGAAAAAACTAATGCCTGGAGATCATTCAAGCTGAACACACACACGGCAGGTCCCGGGTCTTGCGCCCCCCTTCATCTCTTTGCCCTCACTCCCATCACCTTTCTCTCACCCCTCTCTTCCAATATCCCTCTTTTATCATTTCCCACCTCCCCCCATCTGCCACTTCTCCCCTTTTCCTTCCTCTTCCCTAACATTCCCCCTCTTTCCCTATCATGCTCTCTCTCTCAGAAAATGTAATATTACGAACAATCTACGGATATTAAATCACAAATTTCATTCATCAAAATCGCAGGGGTAGCTGTAGAGGCCCATATTTCTTAAAATGAGACAATGTGTCCGACTCCTACCAGTATCATCTTGAAAAGTCTGCCCTCCAACCTTGAACAAAAGGACATTCTCTTTAGCAAATATTGACAGGAAGACTTATATAGCTGATAATTCAGTATTTTTCACCAAAACCATGTCCTGCTTGTATTTTATCCCCCATTCTTTACTCTGAACACAAACTGTTCCTCTAAACGTGATATTATGTAGTGTAAAAAATGTGTTCTGAATGATTGTGATTCTTTATAGTTTTCAGCTACACCATTTCCAGATACCAGTAGAATTAGAGCTGGCGGCCATATTGGAATAAAACTCCTCATACCAGAATTGAGAACCTAAACTAGAAATCATCTCTAGGCATCAAGGAATCATTTAGCGACGAGAACAGCTGCACAACCTTCCGTGCAATGGTCACCTCTGTGGCCCTGGATGACTTGTCTAATTGTTTCTTGAACACGTCCACTTCTGTACCGGCAATATTTCTAGTGTTTGTTTGTAGGAGAGTAAATACCCGTGGACCTCTCATGTTGACAGTGTTCTCTCATTGTGCCTATGGCACCTCTTCGCCAGGTCTATTTCTACATTTCTTAATATATCAATCGCTCCAGTATGTTATTTTACTGTAGATTGATTGATTGATAAAGATTAAGCCACCCAAAAGGTGGCACGGGCATGAATAGCCCGTAAGTGGTGGCCCTTTTGAGCCATTACCAGTATCAAGAGCTGATACTGGAGAGATCTGTGGAGGTGCGACTGAACCCTGCGTGACGGGAGATGTCTCCCGTGTTTTACTGTACGTATTAAACAAAATTTTTTATCAACCTTAAGTTTTCCGAACAATTCATATGTCGAGGTCACTGGCGCCGTATATATGAATTTATAATAAAGTGATCATTGTATGCGAGGGGCTCCTTCCCTGAGGACACGTTAATTTAAGCTTGTAATCAACCCCGAGATGTTCAATTCGGACTGCAAACTGCTCGCACCAACAGGCTGGCTCATCAAGCCGGACAGCGGAGGCAATAGTCCCTGAAACTACTTTAAGATGGCATTTTCTTTTAATATATGAGAAAAAAACAGTCCCCTCCCCCCCCCTCCGGCGATGATAATGGGAAACAAACTCCTTGTAATTCTATTAAGTTTTCACATCTCATTTAACCTTTATATAACGAGTGATTCATTGCAACGAGCTTTAAAACGACCCTTTCTTCCCACTTCGAGTCGTCGCTTCGTATCTTTCTCTTGTGTTATTGTTAATACCACAATGATCTAGGTCATCACGACCACAATGATCTAGGTCATCACGACCACAATCATGCTGGTCATCACGACCACAATCATGCTGGTCATCACGACCACAATCATGCTGGTCATCACGACCACAATCAGCATAGGGCATCAAGACTCACTATCAGGATGATATAAACGAAAGACGTAACAATTCACATATCGAGGTCACGGGATAACTATATTAATATAATGTATTGATCAATCTACGTTTTCTGCCCAGGATTTCCTGATCAACCGAGTTGTGACTCATTCTTCAGACTGCGAGCAGCGTCGTCTAACAACTTGGTTGACCAGACCATAAACCAGGAAGCCTGGTAAGAGGTCTCCTGGTTGGTGGTCCTACCTACGTTGGACCTAGTTACCTACCTATCTTGTCATGGCTCCTCCCCGGGGCCATTACAAGGTAGGTAAGTCCAAGCAGGTCTTCAGTTAAATGATTATCAATCATTGACTAGTGATTTGAATACCACAACCATTGTGATGGGATCCCTGGATTTGAAGGTTCTCGTAATCCATCCGATAGGTTTTCTGGCTGACACGATATTTGCTTGGTTATGCTCCCTAAACCTAAACGTTAGGTCGTCAGACATCATTATTCCCAGATCTTTTACATGCAACTTGCCTACTATGAGCAGATTTTATTGTTTTGTGCCCTGTATTTGGTTTAATGTCTTCATTTTTACCATACCTAGGTACCTGGAATTTATCACTATTAAAGATAATGTTAGGTTCTGCTGCCCAGTCGAAAACTTTATCAGCTTGTAGTTTCTCAATGTTTTCTACATAATTAATTTTCATGCTAACTTTTATGTTATGTACAAAAGATGACACGAAGCTGTGACTTGTAGTTTTGTCTATGTCTGATATGAGAATAAGGAAAAGCAGTGGTGCAAGTACTGTGCCCTGAGATCAGGTTCTTTAGTTACATTCACATTTTAAGACATTCACTAATGTCTTAAAAAGTATTAATGGTACGGCATCTCTTGAATGAAAGGTTTTTGTTATCCAACCTGTCATTTTTCTCCCAGTTGTAACAGCTAGTTTATTGTGTTCTTTAAAAGAAAAATCTTCCGACATGATTATTCCCAAATATTTTATATTGCTTTTTTGTTCTATAGTGTGATTTGACTATTTATATTTGGTTTCCGTTTTGATATTTTCGTGTTTTCCATACTGCAGGAGCAGGAACTGATCTACGTTAATCATTATATTATTTACCGTGGCCCATTGAGTAAAGCCAGATTGTAAATCAAAGCACAATTGTTGCATAAATGTGGAGTGTGTACGGCAACAATGACAACCTTGTTAAGGCGGCTGTGAAAATATTAGTTGATCAATCTCTGTCATCCCCTGCTGCTGGGTACTAGTAGTCCACAGATATCATCTCCCCTCCACCCTGATAACGTATTATAGACCGTCCCTGTAGTAAAACTATTGATCTCTCTCGAGGCAAAACATTTGATGGTTGTCGTGGCCAGATTATACCGACCTCTCCTACTGGTAGATGAACTACATAACACACTTCCCAGCCTCGCCCATCGCTTCCCCCCACATTATTCACCATCCCCTCCCCTCACCTTCCCTCACATGGCAAGAGTGTTAGTTCCTTGCCTCCTCCTCCTCTCACCTCTACACACAACATTACCTTTTCCCATACCTTCAGTTCTCTACCCCTTTCCCCCCCTTCAACCCTCTCCAGTCCCGCCTCATCCATTTACCTTTTCTACTCACCCCCCCTTTCCAAATCACATCTACCCCCCATAATCCCCCCTCCAACTATCCCCCATGTACCTCCCCCACCCAACCCGCAGATACGTCTATCCCCTACCTTAAGGCACCTTCTCTCCCCCACATTCCTCCCCTCCCTTCCCATCACCTCCCTTCACACCCACAATACTGCCGCTACCCCCCCCCCCACACACATCACCCCACCCCCAGCACCTCACCCGTGCCCCCCCCCCCCCCCCCCGGCCGTGTCACGAGCCATTAAGCCACAGCAACGGCCGCTTCCGCAGTCAGCCATTTATAGGGATGATAGTCAGGGCGGCCGCCCGCCTGATAACAAATAATTAATGGCAAATTCATATCTGCTTTGGCTTCTTTCCAGAGGTGGGAGTGTGGCGCCGGTGATGGTGATATTGGTGGTGGTGATGGTGATATTGGTGGTGGTGATGGTGATATTGATGGTGGTGATGGTGATATTGGTGGTGGTGATGGTGATATTGGTGGCGGTGATGGTGATATTGGTGGTGGTGATGGTGATATTGGTGGTGGTGATGGTGATATTGGTGGCGGTGATGGTGATATTGGTGGTGGTGATGGTGATATTGGTGGTGGTGATGGTGATATTGGTGGTGGTGATGGTGATATTGGTGGCGGTGATGGTGATATTGGTGGTGGTGATGGTGATATTGGTGGTGGTGATGGTGATATTGGTGGTGGTGATGGTGATATTGGTGGTGGTGATGGTGATATTGGTGGTGGTGATGGTGATATTGGTGGCGGTGATGGTGATATTGGTGGTGGTGATGGTGATATTGGTGGTGGTGATGGTGATATTGGTGGTGATGGTGATATTGGTGGTGGTGATGGTGATATTGGTGGTGGTGATGGTGATATTGGTGGTGGTGATGGTGATATTGGTGGCGGTGATGGTGATATTGGTGGCGGTGATGGTGATATTGGTGGTGGTGATGGTGATATTGGTGGTGGTGATGGTGATATTGGTGGTGGTGATGGTGATATTGATGGTGGTGTTGGTGATATTGGTGGTGGTGATGGTGATATTGGTGGCGGTGATGGTGATGTTGGTGGTGGTGATGGTGATATTGGTGGTGGTGATGGTGATATTGATGGTGGTGATGGTGATATTGGTGGTGGTGATGGTGATATTGGTGGCGGTGATGGTGATATTGGTGGTGGTGATGGTGATATTGGTGGTGGTGATGGTGATATTGGTGGCGGTGATGGTGATATTGGTGGTGGTGATGGTGATATTGGTGGTGGTGATGGTGATATTGGTGGTGGTGATGGTGATATTGGTGGCGGTGATGGTGATATTGGTGGTGGTGATGGTGATATTGGTGGTGGTGATGGTGATATTGGTGGTGGTGATGGTGATATTGGTGGTGGTGATGGTGATATTGGTGGTGGTGATGGTGATATTGGTGGCGGTGATGGTGATATTGGTGGTGGTGATTGTGATATTGGTGGTGGTGATGGTGATATTGGTGGTGATGGTGATATTGGTGGTGGTGATGGTGATATTGGTGGTGGTGATGGTGATATTGGTGGTGGTGATGGTGATATTGGTGGCGGTGATGGTGATATTGGTGGTGGTGATGGTGATATTGGTGGCGGTGATGGTGATATTGGTGGTGGTGATGGTGATATTGGTGGCGGTGATGGTGATATGGGCGGGGGTGATGGTGATATTGGTGGTGGTGATGGTGATATTGGTGGTGGTGATGGTGATATTGGTGGTGGTGATGGTGATATTGGTGGTGGTGATGGTGATATTGGTGGCGGTGATGGTGATATTGGTGGTGGTGATGGTGATATTGGTGGCGGTGATGGTGATATGGGCGGTGGTGATGGTGATATTGGTGGCGGTGATGGTGATACTGGCGGTGGTGAGGGCGATAATGATGAGTGTGGTGATGGTGATGATATATATCAGTATGATGGTGATACCATCCATGAGAGATAACAGTAGTGATGGTGACCGGGGTCACCATCACTACTGTTATTAACAGTGGACCTGCTCATAACCCCCCCCCCCCCCCAAGAGAATGCCTTCACCGCCATTATTGCTCACAGAAGGCCTTCATCCAGCCCATATGAGCAATAAATAAAGTTATGAGCTCCATGAGCAGGCTTCCAGGATCAATGACCCCGCGGCCCGGTTGACGACGCAGACGACGACGTAGAGTGACGCAGGTTAGAGCAGACGACGTACAAGACAGTATAAATAAAGTTATGAGCTCCATGAGCAGGCTTCCAGGATCAATCTCCCCGCGGCCCGGTTGACGACGCAGACGACGACGTAGTGACGCAGGTTAGAGCAGACGACGTACAAGACAGTGTTAAACACCTACTACAACATCGTCTGCTCTCGTAAGGAATCATTCAGCCCGTCCTCTCAACTAATACGTTCCAGTTTGCACGGAGTTAATCAACCCGTTACAAATATGACGTATTATTAAAAATTAAAACACCATAATATCGATAATTTCTATGTATCGGCGCCAATAGGTGAGGTGAGTTGCTTTGGTTCATATGTGTGTGTGTATATATATATATATATATATATATATATATATATATATATATATATATATATATATATATATATATATATATATATATGTCGTACCTAGTAGCCAGAACGCACTTCTCAGCCTACTATTCAAGGCCCGATTTGCCTAATAAGCCAAGTTTTCCTGAATTAATATAGTTTCTCTAATTTTTTTCTTATGAAATGATAAAGCTACCCATTTCATTATATATGAGGTCAATTTTCTTTTATTGGAGATAAAATTAACGTAGATATATGACCGAACCTAACCTAACCTAACCTAACCTATCTTTATAGGTTAGGTTAGGTTAGGTAGCAGAAAAAGTTAGGTTAGGTTAGGTTAGGTAGGTTAGGTAGTCGAAAAACAATTAATTCATGAAAACTTGGCTTATTAGGCAAATCGGGCCTTGTATAGTAGGCTGAGAAGTGCGTTCTGGCTACTAGGTACGACATATATATATATATATATATATATATATATATATATATATATATATATATATATATATATATATATATATATATATATATATATATATATATACACAAGTTTTCAGGTCATTACGATATTTGAGGCGATTGGATCCCAACTCCGTCTTTTTCACGGGGAAGTAAAAAAAAAAAAAAGTCAGTTTGGGTTGGTGGTGTCTGGTTGTCAGTAGTGAATAGCAGCGGGGTTATCACGCCCCGCCCCCCTGACCCAGTTTATGTGTCACCGCCCCCCTCCCTCACCTTCCCCTCTCTCTCTCTCTCCCTCACCTCTCCCTCCTTACCTCTCTCTCCCTCACCTCGTGCCAAATGACGCAAGCGAGCCGGGACATCCAGACAATGAACGACCACAACAATTTTGTGGGTCGTGTGTGTATACCCCAAAATGTCCAATGAAGTCATGAAGATAACCATTAGAGCCCGGTGCTTGTACGGGGCGAACACACACACTGCAGGGACACGCGCAGACCCATTGGTGTATATATATATATATATATATATATATATATATATATATATATATATATATATATATATATATATATATATATATATATATATATATATATATATATATATATATATATATATATAACCTCGCGGCAGGTGAGGGATCACAACACTAATTGAACGGGGAGGTTTGTAAGTTTTCAGAAGGGCCAAACATGAAAAAGACAGGAAAGTGTGGCTTAACAGGACCACAGAGTCTTTGAGCCCAACAAGTTCACGTGGCCATCATCCCTGGTGGAGTGAACACACTTAGTCTGTCTTCTATCCTTACCAGGTTCTATACTTTATGTGACACAGTCGGTGTATCAGTCAGTGGCAGAGATGGAAACTGCCTCAAACTGCCCCCCTTACATACCATTGCTTTACCTCCTTTCTTTTCTGTTTGGAGTCCTCGTGGTATGGTAGCTTCTGGGAGCCGTTTGAGGCAGAAATGATCTATAAAACATACGCACGCACGCGTTTGTTTTGGTTTTTATTAAACGTTTGGATGAGAGAATTGTCCTACTCAAATGTCCCTCGAGCGCTCTTCATCTCGTATCTCTAAACTTTTCAGATATATTTTGTGAACACCCGCGTTTGTTCTCTCTGACAAACTACCAGTTTCACACAACTCACATTATTCCGCGCCCCTTCACACTCACACACACTATCACATCATCTACCGACCCAATCACCCGTCAACCCGATCACCCGGTAACCCAATCACCCGCCAACCCAAACACCCGTCAACCCAATCACCCGCCAACCCAATCACCCGCAACCCAATCACCCGGCAACCCAAACACCCGCCAACCCAAACACCCATCAACCCAATCACCCGCAACCCAATCGGCCGCCAACCCAAACACCCGTCAACCCAAACACCCGTTAACCTAATCACCCGCCAAGCCAATCACCCGCAACCCAATCACCCGCCAAGCCAATCGCCCGCCAATCCAATTACCCGCCAATCCAAACACCCACCAATCCAAACACCCACCAATCCAATCACCCGCCAATCCAATCACCCGCCAACCCAATCACCCGCCAAATTAATCACCTGCCAATCAACCCAGTCACCCGTCCAACACACTCCGGAGTCGGGCACCCACCTACCCGTACGGTACACTATAGAGACGGGGCGGGTGACGGGTAGCAGTTGACGGGCGGGGGGGGGGGGGGGGGCGAGAGGTCGGGGGCTAGGCTGGAGAGCCATAATAGACGGATAATCAAATGTTTAATCAAATCGGGTGCCTATTTTAGTGAAGAGAACTATCAAGTGAAAGGTTACGTACCCAACCGTTTCTGTCCTGCCCGAGATGAGTCCCCCCCCCCTGTTTATGAGCCGAGAACGTAGACCATTGTGCTACTGGAGACATTATGATGTACAACGAGCCTTCTAAGGCGGTACTGTCGGCTTTACAAGTGGCAAGTGATATATTTAACTCTCCGAAAACGGAAGGTTATAAAGATAGAACAGTAGAAAGCTTATCAGAAAAAGTGCGGCCCGAGTAAATACAAACATTTAAATCAAACATTTTAAATCCACCTAAATCTTAAGGTGGATTTAAGGGTGGCCATCATTTCATTAGTACAGTATATCATAATTGCTCCCCTGACATTAATTTCTCAACTGTTGGCTCCACAATCACAGAATAACAGATCATCATTGTAGTGTAATATATCCATTATACCATATATACAGCTGCCCTAGACTATATGAAGGGTTACACTGTGTGTGTCAAGAGCCAGCTGTGTGATACTAAGGTAATTACCTTAGGGAAATTTACATAGTAAGTAGAGAGTGGAAAAGGGTTTTTTTATTATTTAATACATCAGGTACATCTGCATTTGCGCAGCTACCCTAGACTATATGAAGGAGAGTCACATTACATCTTGGAATCTGTATGACTAACCATCCTGTGTGATGGGGATTTTTTAGCATCACCTAGTTAGTTTTTTTGACACACTGTACTCCACTTCATATAGTCTAGGGCAGCTGCACTAATGCACATGTACCTCATGTATTAATAATAATAATAATAATAATAATAATAATAATAATAATAATAATAATAATAATAATAATAATAAAAACAACAACTTGGAAATACAACTCTACGGACGTATCACTTCCGATTTAAAAATTAATATTCTTCAACCAAATATGAAATATAACGGCTGAACTCTTCAGCGAAACTCAGGTTTATTGGCTCCATCTTAAGCACTTTAAAATCTCGAGTAAATACAATGAAACAGTCTTGAGATACTGAACGGAAACGTTGGGGGAAGAACAGAATGATTTATATCCACGGCAGGGATATATTAACTAATCCCCGGTAGGGGTATTTTAAATTAACTAATCCTCCAATGGGGATATCCTAATTATTCCCCGGTAGGAATATCTTAACTAATCAACTTTAAAGACAAATTACTTTCACATTTTTGTTAATATCCATTTAATAATTAAAGGCTGACTCCCCACAATTAATACAAGCATAACTGGAGAGAGAGAGAGAGAGAGAGAGAGAGAGAGAGAGAGAGAGAGAGAGAGAGAGAGAGAGAGAGAGAGAGAGAGAGAGAGAGAGAGAGAGAGAGACAGAGAGACAGAGAGAGAGAGAGAGAGAGAGAGAGAGAGAGAGAGAGAGAGAGAGAGAGAGAGAGAGAGAGAGAGAGAGAGAGAGAGAGCAAGATAAAGAGAAAGAGACATAAGGAGAGAGGCTAGCGAGAAAAGAATTAAGAGTAAGAGAGATTGGATAAGAGTTCTGGTACACAAATGGTTCCAATTTCACCCTCCTCATTTATGTACGTAACATAATCTAAACAAACTCTACACCAATAATACCGCTCTTCTTTTCTCTCAATCTCCTTCCCTTGTGTCTTCTCTCTATCTCCTGCGCTTTCTTCCTCTTCCTCCGTGTTTCCCACTCCCACGATTGATTGATTGATTTATAGTTTATTGGTTTAAATACATTAGTTTTTATGCTCTTAGTACCGAGATACATCTTGTCCTCTCCACCCAGCGACGTGAAGAGCTGAACACACTAGTCAGAGGCTGTATGCACAAGATGAGTTGCATACGTGACTGCATACGGCGATGATCAACAGTCTGGTTGACCAGACCGTTGAAGTAAAGGCCTATGTCGGAGACTGGGCCTCGGGGACACTGATCCCTGAACCTCTCTGTAAGTGCAACTATAGTAAAAAAAAAAACGATATATGTAGAGCACAACAAATATAAAGTAATATACAAAGGATATAAAATACAAGCAATACAGAGAGGATGTATAAATACAACAGTAGCAGAACTGGCAGGGCAGTTCGAGGCCGGACTGGACAAAAACAGCGGTGCTTAATTACCACAAATACACAAGACATAATTAACAAAAAAATTCCTCAACATATCTACCACAAAACAAAAAAAAACACTTACTTACAATTTGTTTTATGACCATAAAACATCAAATTAACAAGAACGAGACCAATATCAATTTAGGTCAAATATAAACTATACGGGAGCCTGAAACAGGCCAGATTTTTGAGCATGAAAATATTCTCGACATTCGTGTTGAAGGCAATTTAGTGTTCGAGGCGTCTTGCAAAAATCGTGATGCAATTTGCGAGCAATTTTAGCGAGGGGGGGGGGGAGGGAGGATGGGGGGGGGTCACCGTAAAATTACCAGAGCAACATTTCTAAAGCAAGGCAAACTGGTCCATGCTAGAGACACCGTAACTATGCTTGGGTCCTATACTTTACAGGGGGGCAACCGCGCGTATATACGAACACACACGCATATATGGGGGTCTCGCGGCCGAGGGGAGAGCATTGGTGATTCGCAATCTACGGACTCTGGTTCGATTTCTGACAGAGACAGAAATAAATGTGTATGAGTATTCTCGTATTCCCCAATATCAGTTTTTTTCGCAATGTTCTGAAAAGCACATACCCTCGTATTTTTTCTCATGTCACAGAATTAAAACACACACACACACACACCTGGAGAGACAGGCAGGTGTAGCTGGTAAGGTGCTCCAGTGGATAAGGGAGTACCTAAGCAATAGGAAGCAGAGAGTTACGGTGAGGGGTGTGATCTCAGATTGGCGTGAAGTCACCAGTGGAGTCCCACAGGGCTCCACCTAGTTGTCCTTGCGGGGGTTGAGCTCTGGCTCTTTGGTCCCGCCTCTCAACCGTCAATCAACTGGTGTACAGATTCCTGAGCCTACTGGGCTCTATCATATCTACATTTGAAACTGTGTATGAAGTCAGCCTCCACCACATCACTGCCTAATGCATTCCACCTGTTAACTACTTTGACACTGAAAAAGTTCTTTCTAACGTCCTTGGGCTCATTTGGATACTCAGGTGGAGACTGAGTACCCAAATGAGCCAAAGCTCAACCCCCACAAGCACAAATAGGTGAGTACACACACACACACACACACACACACACACACACACACACACACACACACACACACACACACACACACACACACACACACCCACCACAGCGTTCTCTTGTCCAATACATCGGATGCCATTGTGCGGGGTTTGATACGCGGTGCACGACCTCCTCTCATTTGTAAGCATATGTAGGCGCCCGACTTGACGCCTCCTGTGTCGGTCCGCACCACCACCATCTTCCACCAGTGTATGGTCTCCTCGCCGTCTGGTCTTGTGGTCGTCTTGGACTTGCTGGCCTTGTGTGGTCTCCTCGCCGTCTGGTCTTGTGGTCGTCTTGGACTTGCTGGCCTTGTGTGGTCTGCTGACCGTCTGGTCTTGTGGTCGTCTTGGACTTGCTGGCCTTGTGTGGTCTGCTGACCGTCTGGTCTTGTGGTCGTCTTGGACTTGCTGGCCTTGTGTGGTCTGCTGACCGTCTGGTCTTGTGGTCGTCTTGGACTTGCTGGCCTTGTGTGGTCTGCTGACTGTCTGGTCTTATGGTCGTCTTGGACTTGCTGGCCTTGTGTGGTCTCCTCGCCGTCTGGTCTTATGGTCGTCTTGGACTTATACTAGAAAACTCAGTACTATAATTTGTTTCTCAAATACAAAGGCAAGAGTGAAGGAATTAAACCTCATAACACTGAAAAATAAGAAGATTCAGAGGAGACATGATTACGACTTACAAGATTATCAGAAGAATAAATAGGGGAAACGAGAACAGATTCTAAAAAAAAGTGATATACGAACAAAATGTCACAAATGAAAACTAAGAAATAAGAATTTGTTGTCAAAAGTGTAAATAAAGTGCTAAATGCGCTTAATAATACGTAAAGAAGCTAAAATCCGAAAGGGTTCAGGAATCTGTACACTAGTTGAGTGGAGGGTGAGAGCCTAGGCCAGAGAGCTGAAACTCGACCATTAAAAGTACAATTAGATGCCATTTGAAGAACAATTTGCCTCACAGTGAAGGAACTGGCACCCCCCCCCCCCACGCCCCTGCCACACCGACCAACCACATGGACTGGACGGTAGAGCGAGACCCTCGCTCTACCGTCCTGAATGCAGGTCGGCGTTCAATCCCCGGACCCCCAAAGTCGTTGGGCACCATTCCTTCCCCCCCTTCCCAACCCAAATCCCTATCTTGACCCCTTCTAAGTGTCATATAGTCGTAATGGCTTAATTGGCGCTTTCTCCTGATAATTATCTTATCTCGCCCCCCCCTCCTCTAATAGAGGAAAATGACCCCCCACACGCATTGGAGGACCTCAACCCCCCCTCCCCAACAGACTGGAGGAACATGACCCCAACACACTGGAGGAACATGACCCCAACACACTGGACGAACATGACCCCAACACACTGGAGGAACATGACCCCAACACACTGGAGGAACATGACCCCAACACACTGGAGGAACATGACCCCAACACACTGGAGGAACAAGTACAGAGTGGGATCGTGAGACAGAACTCACACGACAAAATGAAGAAAAGACAGAGTGGGGGAGGCTCAAAATACAAAAGGCGAAAAAGAAGACGGAAGGGGTCTAGTGTGAGGGGCGGGCCCAGTAGGGGTGAGAGAGGGGCACAGTAAGAGTGAAGGGGGACCCCTTACTGTGCACAGTAAGTGCACAGTAAGGGGTCCCAATATGAACGAGGAAGGGGTCAGGGGTATGAAAGGGATGAGCCCTACATGATGCCCCAGGATGGTGATGATAGTGCCCCGGGATGGTGATGATAGTGCCCCGGGATGGTGATGCTAGTGCCCCCGGGATGGTGATGCTAGTGCCCCCGGGATGGTGATGATAGTGCCCCGGGATGGTGATGATAGTGTCCCCGGGATGCTGCTGGGCGGGGCAGCATCCGGCCCTCCCCATCTCCGGGACATCCGGCAGCTCCACAACGCTTCACAATTTCCAAATTCCGTCACGTTGTCAAGTCTTTGACAAGTGAACTGAGAGACATGGCAGCGTAGCAGAAATAACTCGGCACTCAGTTGTATCCTGATAATTACAGCCTCCCGCTGGTACGACCATCCTAAATGATTATTTTCAAAGTCATTTTGAGAGAAATTAACGTAAGGATTCATCAAAAGTGGACTTTATATTTAGACTTTTTTTTATCACGCCGAAGGCTGAAATGCTATCAAAAAGAGTTTTCAATTATCATTATTATTAATGTAATAATTATTATCTAAACTGAATGGGTGTTGCCTCTAAAGACTTTGCATATTACTAGAAAATTTTATTTTTAAAACGAAATATGACCAAAAATAGAAACGTATAATTATCCAAAATAACCCAAAACTTCTTAGAGTTGCGTAAAGAAGTTATGTAATTTTTTGCCTTAATACCGCGTGCTGGGAAAACATTTTGGGAGCGAAGAGTGAGAGAAAGGTGGGAAAGGAGAGAAAGGTGGGAAAGGAGTGAGAGAAAGATGGGAAAGGAGTGAGAGAAAGGTGGGAAAGGAGTGAGAAAGGTGGGAAAGGAGTGAGAGATAGGTGGGAAAGGAGTGAGAGAAAGGAGGGAAAGGAGTGAGAGAAAAGCGGGAAAGGAGTGAGAGAAAAGCGGGAAAGGAGTGAGAGATAGGTGGGAAAGAAGTGAGAGAAAGGAGGGAAAGAAGTGAGAGAAAGGAGGGAAAGGAGTGAGAGAAAGGTGGGAAAGGAGTGAGAGAAAGGTGGGAAAGGAGTGAGAGAAAGGTGGGAAAGGAGTGAGAGAAAGGTGGGAAAGGAGTGAGAGAAAGGTTGGAAAGGAGTGAGAGAAAGGTGGGAAAGGAGTGAGAGAAAGGCGGGAAAGGAGTGAGAGAAAGGTGGGAAAGGAGTGAGAGAAAGGAGTGAGAGAAAAGCGGGAAAGGAGTGAGAGAAAGGTGGAAAAGGAGTGAGAAAAATGCGGGAAAGGAGAGATAAAGAAAGACGGGAAAGGAGTGAGAGAAAGGCGGGAAAGGAGTGAGAGAAAGGATGGAAGAGAGCGAAGAAAAGGGACAAGACAGAAAAAAATGCAGGTGGACGAGGAGAGAAAACAATTAGAGTGGGAAAGAATAGAAAATAGTGAAACAGGGAAAGAGAGTTCCGAGGGGTAACAGGAAAAAAGGATGGAAGAGGGATGGGAAGGAAGAAGGAATGGGGATGAAGGGGGGAAAGGTTTGAGAAATAGCGAAAGGCACAGGAGAAAGGGCAGATAAAGGGACAGAAGTACAAAGATGACAGCATGAAAGGTGTTACGAGAAAGGGTACTGTCTAAGCCTCCAAGGGGGAAGGGCATGAGACAGGCTGCATCATACCCATCACGATCAGACAGTATAATGTTACCTGTTTGAGACAGAAAGAGCTGGGGGAGGAGGGGGATAAGAAGACAGAGAACAGCCAATTTTTCTTTAAAAAAACACATGAATTCACAGGTATTTTGCCCGACTCTTTATTTTCTGCAGTTCTTGCTCAGAACACCGTCTTGACCGGACGTGTTGCCGTGTCCATAAAGTACTTGCAAGGCAGCCATAAGAACTCCCCAGTGATGTCAAGTCTCCTGCTGGGGTCGTCTCGGATGATCCTTATTGGCCTCTTACTTCATTCCCGTCGGCTACGTCTCCAGTTGGTCAGACATGATGTTGTGCTTTAATGAAATGACTATTTTGTGACCGGCAGGCGAGCGACAATGTCATCTGACTGTGCGTCGGGCAGCCATTATCATATCCTGGTTGTCGTATATTTGGTTGTGTTACAGCCTATTTTGGTTACACCATGGTTACATCCTGCCTGTTGCTCATGTTGATCTGTTACAGCCGATCTAGTTTGGTCATTGTTACATCGTGACTGTTTCTGTTACGCCTGACACATAGTTCTGATCCATCCCGCTAGGTCAGCGAACTGTACGAGTGTTCCCACCGCAGAAAACATGGCAGATCATAACAGCGTTATTCAGCATTCTCCAGCTAATGTCATTAACACCGTTGTCAACACTATTTGCTCCTCCTACCCACAGTGTTTACCCTTACCGAAGGGAGGGAGGGAGGGAGGGAGGGAGGGAGGGAGGGAAGGAGGGAGGGAGCGGGGTGGAGCCTCGTTGAGTACTGGAAGAGTGACTTAAATATACACCAAAAATACTCAAGAGCCAGAGCCTGCGAGCGAGCCTCACACGCAGAAATAAGACTCGCACCAGAGCCTGCGAGCGAGCCTCACACGCAGAAATAAGACTCGCACCAGAGCCTGCGAGCGAGCCTTACACGAAGAAATAAGACTCGCACCAGAGCCTGCGAGCGAGCCTCACACGCAGAAATAAGACTCGCACCAGAGCCTGCGAGCGAGCCTCACACGCAGAAATAAGACTCGCACCAGAGCCTGCGAGCGAGCCTCACGCGCCATATAATGACTGAGGACGCTTCAAATTCGCCGGCAAAGACCCTGCCTAATTCCTGCCTTCCTTGTACACACCTCCAACACCCCTCACCTTTTACCTCAATTTTGACGAGCAAATTGTGTAGCAATTTTCTCCCTTCCACTGACCCACCGCCGCCCACCCCAGACTTTACCTTCCCCCTGACCCACCGCCGCCCACCCCAGACTTTACCTTCCCCCTGACCCACTGCCGCCCACCCCAGGGACCGCCGCCCACCCCAGGGACCGCCGCCCACTCCAGGAACCGCCGCCCACCCGAGGGCCTTCCCTCTCAACACCGCAGGGAAAGTATAATGAACTTCTGCCGGCGTAATAAACGAACCCTAATAGTTTGGTACTTGTTCAGACTCGCTTACAACAAAATTACGAATTCCTGAAAGCGCCAACGAATATACAGAGCGCTTACACGAACGAGACTTCAAAACAGCTCGATTGTGCACTAAATATTTAAGATATCCCAGGATTAGTGTCAGACATTATCAGTGCCAGACATCGCTGTTATCAGCGATAACACACACACCCGTTATCTCACTCATCGCTGTTATCAACGATAATACTCCCCTTATCTCACTCATGAGCCAAAAAGCAGGCACCTCCCCCCCCCCTTCACTGACGCAATCATAATGATGTTATGGAGGGGGGTCTCCCCCCCCCCGACGCTGCTAACGACCGTCAGCCTGACTAACGAGCCCCCAGCCGCCGAGGGGAACACAACCTGCCGCTCCGAGGGGAAGGGGGGAAGGGGGGGGGAGGGAGGAGAAGAGGATTTAACTAGATGGGAGGAATGCAAAGGGGTAAAGGGTCTCGTGGCAGCCCAGGAAGACAGAGCAGACCATGACGCCAGTGACGGACAGCATCTAATATATATAGAGGGCGATAAGGAGGTATGTCAATAGTGAAAGAAATGGTAAGGGGTAGGGAGATGGAGAGGAAAGAAGTAGATAGGGGGGAAGGAAGTAGATAGGGGGAAGGAAGTAGATAGGGGAAGGAAGTAGATAGGGGGAAGGAAGTAGATAGGGGAAGGAAGTAGATAGGGGAAGGAAGTAGATAGGGGAAGAAAGTAGATAGGGGGAAGGAAGTAGATAGGGGAAAGAAGTAGATAGGGGGAAGGAAGTAGATAGGGGAAGGAAGTAGATAGGGGAAGGAAGGAAGTAGATAGGGGGAAGGAAGTAGATAGGGGGAAGGAAGTAGATAGGGGAAGGAAGTAGACAAGGGTAGGGGGGAAGGAATTGTAAGGGTAAAAGCATAGCTACTTGGTAAGTAGGAAGATGTACCATAATTAGGCAACCTGAGGGGAGAAGGAAGAATGCGAGGGTCTTATTTACCCGAGGGAGAGAGAGGGGAAGCCCAGCCTGGTGGCGAGGGCAGTCTGTCTGGCGAGAGAGGTGAGTCTACCTTGTAGCTGAGGAGGGGAGTCTAGTGAGATAAAGAGGATGGATTAACTAGATGGTGAGGGAAGAGAGCCGAGCCATCTAGGAGGAGAGGGGTAGCAGGAGAGGCAACTTAGGAAAGAGGGGAAGAATTTTCATAGCTTTTGAAGAGGCAGAGAAAGCGAGGCCAAGCAAGAAAGGTGTGGACGGGGGAAGGAGGAGGGTGGTGGGGGGAGGGAGGAGGGGGGGGGGGTGAGGGAAGGTGGAGAGAATGAAGGGGGGAGGGAGGGAGTGGAGTGGAGGGGGAGGGGAAAGTAGCAGGTGCTGAATAGAGGGGATAATACAGCTGGTGATGAGGGTGGGAGGTGGTGAGTTAGATGAGTTAGAGAAATGATTAACGCAGAGTTGTAATTAGTACAATTAGTACAAGGACTGCACTTAATATTCTGCATTTATACGAAGGTATCTATAGAGTGAGCTAGTCCCCCCCCCCTCCCCCCCCTCCCACCCCACAAGTGCCTGTAAGACAAACCGGTTCACCTCTTCCCCAGATGCTAAATTTACGAGAAGGGTTAAGACACCGGAAGACAGCAAGAGACCACAAGGTGACCTGGACAAACTGAAGGAATGGTCCAAGAAATGGCTATTGGAATTAAACTCCAGTAAGTATAAAGTAATGAAAATAGCTGTAAGGAGAAGGAGTCCGGACACAATGTACCAACTGGGAGATGAACTCCTTCAAGAATCAGGTAGAGTAAAAGACCTGAGTGTTGACATCACAAGGGGTATCATCAGCCAGGCCGTCCTCTCAAGTTTACATAACGAACACAAAATACTGAACTAAGATGATCAAACCCAACCTGTAGACCCAGCATAGAAAACGTGAATGTTTGTGAGCCCTTGTGGTTTGTTGTACCCCTTAATTTGTCCTTTCGGGATTTTGATATCAACATGCGGTGAAGAGATGCACGAGTGGGAAATTCGAGGCTGGTCAACAATAAGAATTGCCTTTGGAAACTTGTGTTAGGAATCATTCACAATCTTAAATACCACACCTATGTCAGACCAATCCTAGTCAATTAAGTCAAACCACAAAAGTCAAACTAATTATGTCAGACAAATTAAGTCAAACACATATCTAGTCAATCACAAGACGAAGTTAGAGAAAGTTCAGAGGTATGGCACCAGACTAGTCCCCGTGCTGGGAGGTGTGAGCTAAAAGGAAGACTTCTGGAACTAAACCTAACGTCACTGCATGACAGAAGAGTTATGAGAGACATGATAACAACTTACAAAATTTTCAGAAGAATTGTCCTGATAGATAAAGTCAGACCACTTAGCATGGGTGGTGATCGAACAAGGGAACTACCCAAAGGAGCCACATGAGCTACTGAGACATCAGAAATATTTTTTTTCAATGTCAGAAAACTTAACAAATGGAATGCACTCTAGGAAGTGATGTGGTGAAGGCACACTTCATATACAGTTTTAAATGTAGCTATTATAGAGCCCCAAAGGCTCTGGTACCTGTACATAAGTTGATTGACAGTCGAGAGGCGGAAGCAATGAGCTGAGGCTCAACATCACCCCCACACCCTTTCCTACCCCGCAAGCACAGGTAGATGAGTATAACTATGTGAGTACTGTCTGTAAAGAGGCCATTTATGAACTTTGTTTTTCATCTATTTTTTAGGAGTTTTAAAAGTAGGACAGATAAAGGAAGCTTCTCTGGATGGGCTGTGTTAAGCTTGTAAATGTCCCAGCTTGTGCTGAGGTGGGCGGTGGTTCTGCTGCTGCACTCAGTGTTGTAGGTGAACCTGTGTTGGGGTTGTAGCAGGTGTGACTAAAGGCTGGGTTTTGTGGGGCTTAACTAGTTCATTAGTGGCTCGTAGACCCTGCACGAGGTCGCTGCTGGATTGGCTTATAGAGTTGAATGTTCTCATAATCCATCCTATCATTTTTTCTGGATGCCACAATATTTGCTTGATTATGTTCACTAAATATCAGGTCGTCAGACATCATAAATTCAAGGATCTTTTTATATAGTTTCCTTTTATGAGCAAGTCTGATTGTGTCTAGTACCCTGTATTTTATGTGTTCTCCTTGGGAAAACATCTTACAGAAAATTTTCAAACTTTTTTTAAACCACCATATTCACTGTATGTTGTAATTAAAGGCTGAAGCAAGCTAGCTGCATCAACTAAGGTGACCTTTAAATATATAGTTTGAAGCATCACTCGCAGGAGTTATAACTGGGATCTTGCACCGTAACTGGACCATGAGTTATGCCATTAACTGTCACGTGTGATACCGGAGTCCACCGCAGGTATTCGCAACAAACAGGCCGTCACGACTGCTCTCCAACAATGGTCATTTTCTTACCTTGGACACTCTGGCAAAGTCAATTCAAAGTTCAATATTCAGAACTAACACACATGCAGTCTGTTGGACCAAGCTCTCACAAGTCAAGCCTGGCCCCGGGCCAGGCTTGGGGAGTAGAGGAACTCCCAGAACCCCATCCAGGTACAATCCAGGTATTTCCCTATATCAAGGCGTCAAATGAGAGTTGACGCGTAAGAGGTCTGTTTGCTCCTATAGAGTACTCTGCGAGTCTTGGCAGGATAACGGGACCAGTACTCCTACATCCTCCCCTAACCCAGTTCCAGTAGGGAGCGAGTCACCCCAAAGGTGTCGTTGCTTCACTAAAGGGAGCCGGTCGGCCGAGCGGACAGCACGCGGGACTTGTGATCCTGTGGTCCCGGGTTCGATCCCAGGCGCCGGCGAGAAACAATGGGCAGAGTTTCTTTCACCCTATGCCCCTGTTACCCAGCAGTAAAATAGGTACTTGGGTGTTAGTCAGCTGTCACGGGCTGCTTCCTCGGGGGTCGAGGACCGGGCCTCGGGGACACTTAAAGCCCCGAAATCATCTCAAGATAACCTCAAGAAGAAGGCTTTCTAGAGTCTGGGAGCCGGTCGGCTGGCTTGCCTCCGCCACCTGGAACATCTGTGCCCAAAGGTATTTAAATCTTATTTATAATCTCCTAATTATTATTATTTTACATTACTACTTAAACCCTTAATGTTACCATAAATATAAGTTATGATTACATTTAATTACTAAGTAATAAGAAATTACACGATATACTGATTTGTGTTAAGTTTATGTAAAGCTAGATTTACCTGACTAATTTAGCCTAAGCTGAACGAACACCGTTGGCATGATTTAAACATAGAGCTTGTAACATAGAGCTTGTTACATAGAGCTCCCAGAGTATGATAATCATACACAGCTTTCATGAGGAGGTCATTGCTCGCAAGACACGCTGACAATATCTAATTGTACTTGATAATTTAACATGTTTAATAATATTATGGTTATAGTTATTACACATAAGGCAAGAGTGATGTGCTCCGCCTCAGGGTAGTCGTGCACTGATCCTGCTAACATAGTCGTGTCACTGGCTCGTTATGTAGACTTATGTTGGCTACGCTTAGTAAGGGATTGAATTTATTCGTGTATATGTGATAACACTCTTGTGGTGTTCTGAACGTTTCGTGTCTGTTTGATCCTCAATGCATGCTGGTTCTCCTCCACTCTGCGTTGATAGCGGGGAGGCGTGATTAATTTTTTTGAGGGGGACTGCTTATCTCTTGTACATAACTTGTGGAAAAGATCCTCTTTAATAGCACTTTAATAGCAATAATAGCCGCAAGGGGTCTTATAATCCACCCAGATATTTCTTGGGTGGAAGCAAATTGAAGATTTGGCGTTCATATAGTGTTCTCTAGATGTGGCCATGGGCACAGGACTCTTCACTGGGTCGTGGACCTCTGATGGCCATACAGTGTTATATAATCGTTGCTCTAATACCTCTACTCTTCACTAGGTTTGTTCTGCATTTCCTGCCGTATTTTTCGCTCTTAATATTCGGTATTTTACTGTACATATTTGGGACATGACCTTCGAGTATCTTCACTGTATATATTATGTGATACATTTCTCATCTCCTCTCCAGATAGTACACTCCAAGTGCTTTCAGACTATTCTACTAATTTAGATGTGTTACTGTGTCTATACGTGCAGTACATGTTCTCTGTAACCCTGCTACTTCTTGGCGAGAGAGCGCAAGTGATTTGAAAGATATGAGCATTGTGGTGAAATCCTTAGCATTAAAGGCTCTCATAATCAATCGACTGTATCACCTTGCTTTCTGATGTTAACCTTGCTGTGTTATCTCACTAACATTAGATAACCTCAAGATAACTTCAAGATAACCTCAAGATAACCTTAAGATAACCTCAAGATAGGTCCACTCTCATTATTCATGGCTCACTTGCATATCGTTTCTGTTGTATGAGCAGATGTGTTTCCATATTCAGTATATAGCTTAAATTCTTATTTTGTTTCCATATTTACGCAATGACAACGACAATGGTCGTTGGAGGCCTGGTCGAGGACCGGGCCGCGGGGACACTAAAGCCCCGAAATCATCTCAAGATAAGATCTCAAGATGGCGACGCAGAATGACGACACCGGCAAAGTTGACGCCAAAACGACGATAGACACAGCAACGATTGGCCAAGATGACTCAGCAACGACGGTAACGACAACGCAATAACGATTGCAACGATAATGCAGCAGCGCCGACAAATATGACGCAATAACGACATAGATGACGCAACAGCGGTGGCAAAGTTGACGCAATAATGGCATCAAAGATGACGCATGACTAACGATAGCCGACATCTAAGACGATGCAATAACCCCAAAGATTGGGCAATAACGATATCAAAGATGACGCAATAAGGATGGCGAAGGTAAGGCAATAATGACGGCAACGATGACGCAATGATGACATCACTGAAGCAATAATGACATCACTGAAGCAATAATGACATCACTGAAGCAATAATGACATCACTGAAGCAATGATGACATCACTGAAGCAATAATGACATCACTGAAGCAATAATGACATCCCTGAAGCAATAATGACATCACTGAAGCAATAATGACATCACTGAAGCAATGATGACATCACTGAAGCAATAATGACATCACTGAAGCAATAATGACATCACTGAAGCAATAATGACATCACTGAAGCAATAATGACATCACTGAAGCAATGATGGCATCACTGAAGCAATAATGACATCACTGAAGCAATGATGACATCACTGAAGCAATAATGACATCACTGAAGCAAAGATGACATCACTGAAGCAATATCTAAATCAATGTGGCAGGCTTGGCGACAACAAGGGCACGACAACCATGACCTCAGAAATAGAAAATCAACACAAGAGCGACACGGGGAGTTAATTAGGCAAACAGACCAAAAGACTGAAATGCAAAACGTTCATTACTGAAAGCTGGCGTCTCAGACGAGTCCACTCTAAATGCTATTTTGTCCCAATTACACGCTGGACACGGTATCTAATTGGCCTCACTCGACCAGGCCTCCATGGCCCTATTACCAAGCAGGAAATTAGTCTTCCTTGGCCTGATTGTGTTGGGAGAACCTAGTAATGTTGCCGACTTAAGAGAAAAAATTTCTCAGTCGCTTCTGGTGAGAATGTTGATATTTCTACCATACCAAGACCTCAACTTTAAAGCATTTGTTGTTGTTACGATAATTACCTGTAGTTTACCTGTGGACTGTTACGAGAGTTCAACTCCACAACCCCGGCATTGAGGCTTATCTGATGATAGCTTGATCGGTTAGACTGTTGCTTGCAGCGGTTCCGCAGTTCTTTTAAGACTGACCGAAACCCAGCTTTGCTAATTTGTAGTGATCTTTTCGAAAGTAAATAACAAATATCTCGTCCATGTTCATCTATATCCTGGAATTATCGTGAGGCTCAACTGTAAGGTTCATAGTCCTGCCCTCAGCCATAGTCAGTACCTGGGGTTGTACTGGGAGGCTCCGGACACAGCCCCACACCCAGTACCTGGGGTTGTACTGGGAGGCTCAGGACACAGCCCCACACCCAGTACCTGGGGTTGTACTGGGAGGCTCAGGACACAGCCCCACACCCAGTACCTGGGGTTGTACTGGGAGGCTCAGGACACAGCCCCACACCCAGTACCTGGGGTTGTACTGGGAGGCTCAGGACACAGCCCCACACCCAGTACCTGGGGTTGTACTGGGAGGCTCAGGACACAGCCCCACACCCAGTACCTGGGGTTGTACTGGGAGGCTCAGGACACAGCCCCACACCCAGTACCTGGGGTTGTACTGGGAGGCTCAGGACACAGCCCCACACCCAGTACCTGGGGTTGTACTGGGAGGCTCAGGACACTCCCAGTACCTGGGGTTGTATTGGGAAGCTCAGGACACAGCCCCAGTACCTGGGGTTGTACTGGGAGACTCAGGGGACACAGCCCCACACCCAGTACAACAACTGCCACACAGCCACCATTAACATGAACAACAATAACGAAGCACTCACAAAGATTAAAAGAATATTTGAGGCAATAATGTGTGTACCGAATTTCCTAAGTAATAATCAAGCAATACTTGGAAGACTAATACTTAAAGTAATAATTAAATACACCACTTATCCACAGAGAAGTTATTTTATAAGTAATCATTTCGTCAAATGTACCAACGGACTATTAGAGGCAAGCAGGAAACAATGGCCTGGCAAAAGCGATATTAAAAACAATCAAATCAACACGTTAAGGTTGTGAGGAAAAGTATTAAGTCGGTTGGACTTTATAACATTTGGAAGGGATAGGAGATAGACTAAGAGCTGTAATATGATGATAAAAGGCTAAGCATCCCTCCCCCTCCTGCGAACACAAGAGCCTGGGTATACAGTGGTACACTGCTACACCCTGGCCACAGGTGTGTGTGTGTGTGTGTGTGTGTGTGTGTGTGTGTGTGTGTGTGTGTGTGTGTGTGTGTGTGTGTGTGTGTGTGTGTGTGTGTGTGTGTGTGTGTGTGTGTGTGTGTGTGTACTCACCTAATTGTGCTTGCGGGGTTTGAGCTCTGGCTCTTTGGTCCCGCCTCTCAACCGTCAATCAACAGGTGTACAAAGAGAGAGAGAGAGAGAGAGAGAGAGAGAGAGAGAGAGAGAGAGAGAGAGAGAGAGAGAGAGAGAGAGAGAGAGAGAGAGAGAGAGAGAGAGAGAGAGACAGAGAGAGAGAGACAGAGAGAGAGAGACAGAGAGAGAGAGACAGAGAGAGAGAGACAGAGAGAGAGAGAGAGAGAGAGAGAGAGAGAGAGAGAGAGAGAGAGAGAGACAGAGAGAGAGAGAGAGAGAGAGAGAGAGAGAGAGAGAGAGAGAGAGAGAGAGAGAGAGAGAGAGAGAGAGAGAGAGAGAGAGAGAGAGAGAGAGAGAGAGAGAGACAGAGAGACAGAGAGACAGAGAGACAGAGACAGAGAGACAGAGAGACAGAGAGACAGAGAGACAGAGAGAGAGAGAGAGAGAGAGAGAGAGAGAGAGAGAGAGAGAGAGAGAGAGAGAGAGAGAGAGAGAGAGAGAGAGAGAGAGAGACAGAGAGACAGAGACAGAGACAGAGAGACAGAGAGACAGAGAGAGAGAGAGAGAGAGACAGAGAGAGAGAGAGAGAGAGAGAGAGAGAGAGAGAGAGAGAGAGAGAGAGAGAGAGAGAGAGAGAGAGAGAGAGAGAGAGAGAGAGAGAGAGAGAGAGAGACAGAGAGACAGAGACAGAGAGACAGAGAGACAGAGAGACAGAGAGACAGAGAGAGAGAGAGAGACAGAGAGACAGAGAGAGAGAGAGAGAGAGAGAGAGAGAGAGAGAGAGAGAGAGAGAGAGAGAGAGAGAGAGAGAGAGAGAGAGAGAGAGAGAGACAGAGAGAGACAGAGAGAGACAGAGAGAGACAGAGAGAGACAGAGAGAGAGAGAGAGAGAGAGAGAGAGAGAGAGAGAGAGAGAGAGAGAGAGAGAGAGAGAGAGAGAGAGAGAGAGAGAGAGAGAGAGAGAGAGAGCTCCCTTGCCAAAGGTGCAATAAAGAAGGCAACAATGTTCCTCATCATTAACGGTAATGTTTCACCAACGAGAGGAAAATCGTGTTGAAACGAACTGTAAATAAAAAACAAACTGGTTCCATATGTTCTTGTTACAGACCCTGAGAACTGGAATACCTCAAGCAGTTACAGTCTACATACTGGAACACCTCAAGCCGTTACAGTCTACATGCTGGAACACCTCAAGCAGTTACAGTCTACACACTGGAATACCTCAAGCAGTTAGTCTACATACTGGAATACCTCAAGCAGTTACAGTCTACATACTGGAATACCTCAAGCAGTTACAGAGTCTACATACTGGAATACCTCAAGCAGTTACAGAGTCTACACACTGGAATACCTCAAGCAGTTACAGTCTACACACTGGAATACCTCAAGCAGTTAGTCTACATACTGGAATACCTCAAGCAGTTAGTCTACATACTGGAATACCTCAAGCAGTTACAGTCTACATTCTGGAATACCTCAAGCAGTTACAGTCTACACACTGGAATACCTCAAGCAGTTAGTCTACATACTGGAATACCTCAAGCAGTTAGTCTACATACTGGAATACCTCAAGCAGTTAGTCTACATACTGGAATACCTCAAGCAGTTACAGTCTACATACTGGAATACCTCAAGCAGTTACAGTCTACACACTGGAATACCTCAAGCAGTTAGTCTACATACTGGAATACCTCAAGCAGTTACAGTCTACAAACTGGAATACCTCAAGCAGTTAGTCTACATACTGGAATACCTCAAGCAGTTAGTCTACATACTGGAATACCTCAAGCAGTTAGTCTACATACTGGAATACCTCAAGCAGTTACAGTCTACATACTGGAATACCTCAAGCAGTTACAGTCTACACACTGGAATTCCTCAAGCAGTTAGTCTACATACTGGAATACCTCAAGCAGTTAGTCTACTACTCACTAGAAAGAAGACGAGAGAGATATCAAATAATATACACCTGGAAGATACTGGAGGGCCAAGTACCAAATCTACACAGTAAAATAACAACGTACTGGAGTGAACGACATGGAAGAAAATGTAGAATAGAACCAGTGAAGAGCAGAGGTGCCATAGGCACAATCAGAGAACACTGTATAAACATCAGAGGTCCGCGGTTGTTCAACGTCCTCCCAGCAAGCGTAAGAAATATTGCCGGGACAACCGTGGACATTTTCAAGAGGAAACTAGATTTATTCCTCCAAGGAGTGCCGGACCAACCGGGCTGTGGTGGGTATGTGGGCCTGCGGGCCGCTCCAAGCAACAGCCTGGTGGACCAAACTCTCACAAGTCGAGCCTGGCCTCGGGCCGGGCTTGGGGAGTAGAAGAACTCCCAGAACCCCATCAACCAGGTATCAACCAGGTATCATACTGGAATACCTCAAGCAGTTAGTCTACATACTGGAATACCTCAAGCAGTTACAGAGTCTACACACTGGAATACCTCAAGCAGTTACAGAGTCTACACACTGGAATATATCAAGCAGTTAGTCTACATACTGGAATACCTCAAGCAGTTAGTCTACATACTGGAATACCTCAAGCAGTTACAGAGTCTACACACTGGAATACCTCAAGCAGTTAGTCTACATACTGGAATACCTTACAAGCAGTTACAGTCTACATACTGGAACACCTCAAGCAGTTACAGAGTCTACACACTGGAATACCTCAAGCAGTTAGTCTACATACTGGAATACCTCAAGCAGTTAGTCTACATACTGGAATACCTCAAGCAGTTAGTCTACATACTGGAATACCTCAAGCAGTTACAGAGTCTACACACTGGAATACCTCAAGCAGTTAGTCTACATACTGGAATACCTCAAGCAGTTAGTCTACATACTGGAATACCTCAAGCAGTTAGTCTACATACTGGAATACCTCAAGCAGTTACAGAGTCTACACACTGGAATACCTCAAGCAGTTAGTCTACATACTGGAATACCTCAAGCAGTTACAGTCTATATACTGGAATACCTCAAGCAGTTACAGAGTCTACACACTGGAATACCTCAAGCAGTTACAAATGTAAATGTTTGCAGGTTTCTCTCCCAAGGCAGCAATGTTATGGTCTTGACGACTTGTAGCTGTTAGCGTTGGGAGGATTGCACAACTTCATACCTATGTCAAGTATACTTCTCGTTTCAAAGTTTTTAGTGGTGCTTTCCTGCTCTAGTGAGAAGCCGATACTGCCCCAGGCGCCCGCTCCTTCCTCACAGCTGTCGACGCTGCCTGGGGGAAGCCCAAACAGTCCTCTAGATCAAGTTATCAAAACACAAGCCTGGCCCCAAGCCGGGGATGGGAAGTAAAGGAACTCAGAATTTATTCCAGGAATAGATTCTGGCCACATACTATATATATGGCAATACACTACACTTTCTGGTCGGGAAAAAGAGCTGCATTTTTCACATCAACTGGCTGCTCGAATACCACCTTAGTTCCTGCCTTATTAATTAACCCTAAATTCGTTATCACATGGCCTCCGTTAATAACTCCCCTACAAACACATATTACTGCTTGTTCCTTCATCTTGCATCTTGTTCCTGCATCTTTCTTCATCTTCATCATTACTGCTTGTTCCTTCATCTTGGACCTCAGAATATATATTTAACAACCTTGCTAGAAATACCTTTAACTCTCCTTGATACCTGATCAACCAGGTTGTGATTCATACGTGAGGCTGCGAGCAGCTGCGTCGATGGTGAGTAAGTACTTATTAAACATGAACATCCTCGAGACACGAGTCAGCTTTAACGATAGTGAATGTTTCCTCAAGGATAGTGAATGTTTCCTCAAGGATAGTGAATGTTTCCTCATGGATAGTGAATGTTTCCTCAAGGATAGTGAATGTTTCCTCAAGGATAGTGAATGTTTAATCAAGGATAGTGAATGTTTCCTCAAGGATAGTGAATGTTTCCTCAAGGATAGTGAATGTTTCCTCAAGGATAGTGAATGTTTCCTCAAGGATAGTGAATGTTTCCTCAAGGATAGTGAATGTTTCCTCAAGGATAGTGAATGTTTCCTCAAGGATAGTGAATGTTTCCTCAAGGATAGTGAATGTTTCCTCAAGGATAGTGAATGTTTCCTCAAGGATAGTGAATGTTTCCTCAAGGATAGTGGATGTTTCCTCAAGGATAGTGAATGTTTCCTCAAGGATAGTGGATGATTCCTCAAGGATAGTGGATGTTTCCTCAAGGATAGTGAATGTTTCCTCAAGGATAGTGAATGTTTCCTAATGGATAGTGAATGTTTCCTCATGGATAGTGAATGTTTCCTCAAGGATAGTGAATGTTTCCTCAAGGATAGTGACTGTTTCCTCAAGGGCGCTGATGGTTGGCCTGTTCAAGCGGGTTGTATGCGAGAGATGAATGTGTGACGGTTCAAATGAGCAGTGTACGAATACGAGGTGGCTGATGATCCTTCTAATTCTATCTGTTAACGACTGTGTCTGGAGGTAATGATACGAGAACTAACAGAGGGGTGGGGGGGGGGGGAACTGCACGGGTGATAAATGTGTTTATATTAAAATGCATTTCCGCTTTATTTATAAATGAATTTTTCGCTTCTTTTTTTTATAGCTGCATTTGCAATTTTAGTAATGTATCCGCAGACGCATTAAATGGGCGGACTGACACTTATTTTTTAGCTGGCTTACACTTAAAACTTTTATGATGACTGCTTGACTCAGCAAAGAAGCTCTGCTTAAGTGCAGCTCATCCTTTAGAAGCAACTTCCACCATACAGCGTTACCACAAGACCTTTACACAGTAACAACGTTAATAACGAAGAAGTTGGAAACAAATCAGAGGTATGCCACTAGGCATACCTCTGAATGAGCAAAGTGTGGGAAATTTTTACCCACCATATCTAATAATCATCTAAGAAATGTATAATTTCTATATCATATCTAAATCATATCAAAATCATATCTAAAATGTATCAAAATCATATAATGAATCTTTAAAGATTCATTATAGCTTGATCCTGGATGACAATGGCACCATGAACACGTACTCAACAGGGGCCCTTTTGATGCCTACGTGACTTTGTACATGATCTTTCAAGGATCCAGAAGCTTCTAGAAGGACTTCTTAATTAAAAAACTATTGGAACATTGATTCAACATCCGGTAGGATTAAAAATCGAATCCTTAATAAGATTCAGTGGTACTTTCAAATACTACTTATAATCTTTAAATCTTATATCTAATTATATTATAATCACATCTTATTTCAATAATAAGTCTAGACTGTAAAAATAATCAATCAATATTCATAGAAGGCTACCGTGCTCAGAGAGCATGGCAGGGCGATGGGGGGAGTGAAGTGCCCACCAACAAGCCCAGCGGCACTCCGCGTTTGTTTACAAATGAGTGAACAAGTGACTGATCCTTAGCGAACATTACTAGCTCAAGGACACCTTATCTAACATTTTTATCGCCAGTGAACACTCTCTAGAACTGGGGGAGTACCTGGACAATATCTACAAGGAAAATCCTAGAACATTTATAAAATAATAGTGTATAGTGGAGATCAGTGACACGGTTTCCTCCACCTTCATTCATAAACTTTTATCTCGAATCATTCTTCTGCAACTGCAGGATAATCACGTAGCAACGCTACCAGATCATCATACAGCAACGCTGTAGCAAAATATCGTGCCTAAACTCAACAAGAGAGAGTTAATCAGTCTGGCAAACTTGTCAGACAGGCACCCCGACTGGCAGAGAAGTATATTGAGGGTTATTTGGTGTATGATTGGCCAATTGTATGCTTGTGTAACTTTAATATCCTATAAATCTGTCTGTTGGTTAAAAAGCGAGGCTAAGCCTCACATTTCAGTAAGTTTATTAAAATTGTAGTGTAGCTGTGAATCTTATCCAAGCACTGAACCTCATGAGTGTCCATTCTGTCAGAAAAGAATTCAGCCTCAATAAGTAAAAACCTCACAAGTGTCCACAGTCTTGGAAGAGATTCAGTCAAGCTAACTGTATAAAGTGAATATGTCTGCATATATATTTGAATATATAAATTAAGTTATCAATAGCTTGCTTAGTTAATTTTTAAGTTATCATATAAGTTCATTTAATTGAATATAATTTCTAGTACTAAGTTAATAGTATTAAGACTACATTTAAGGTCATTTATTTATACTTTTACAATTTAATTTGTTGTTTATAGTATAAGTACATATTGGCTGTTAAGTTATGGTACTAGGTTAGACTATGTATGTTTAAATCTCTGATTTAAACAGAGCCAGTGTTCAGTCAGATAACTGAATTTATCAAATCTTATCCTTGTATAAAATACAAGCTGATGTGAGATCCCTGTCTACAGGTGGATTGGAACTTCTATCAACAAAGTCATTCACCCCACCTGTCCCTTACAGCCCACAATCTGTCATTAGGAAAAGAGGAATTAGGATTTACAACCCTAGCTAGAGATTTTAGTTGAATTAATTAGCAGACAGTAATTTTTTAATTTAGTTCAGTACAAGTCCCTGGTAGTCTCCTCTTATATCAATCCCAGCAGGTTTTTCCCACATTAATGGTCCTTCGAACCTAGATAATAATGGTCCTTTATACCTAGATATTTATGATCATACGTTTACCGAATATTTCAGTGCCAAATAGATAAGAAACTTCTTGATTTTGCATTGGAATAATTCTTACATATTCTAGCCTAACCTAGCTATCAGCCAATATTTATCATAGCCATATATCTAAGTAAGCTGATAGTTTGCAGTGGCTTAAGCCAACATATCCATTAACTAGTAAGCATTCATAGCATACTGATATTGTTTTGTGTTAAGAAACCACAGTAATTAAGTATATCAGTGTCACAGACACTGCACTGCATCTTAATCATTATCTACCTCATTGTGGTAACATTACATATATATTTAAGTGTATTATCTAGCATTATCTCTAATCTACTGATTTTCAGAGCTGCTCATTACATAATATTCTTTAAAAAAGTGTTATCATCACTGTATGAGCATTCATTACAATCTAATCATAATCAACTATATCATACCCTATTCCAGGTAAAACCAGTAGACATTCTACTGTATTTTATCAAGCAACTATTAGGGTAACAGATTTTGTAATAACTTTGCAAAAATAGTGCCATTTACTATTTTTAAAAAATTATTACAGGATTTACCAACTTGGTGCATTCGTGCATTCGGGTCACAAATCAAATTATTACAGTACTTTTGATAATTGAACACCTGCTACAACCAGATTCCAGGGAGGAAATGAAGGACGATCTTTGGAATCATTACCTAAGTAGACAGGAAAGCTCATTTATCAAAATACATTAACATCATACATATTTATCAGAAAAGAAGAGGACACAAAGTGTCTAAAAAATCACTTGAATCTACAGCCTACAGACCATTTAAATCAGGTGATAGACAAATGTCATCATCACTTGGTTACAATAGTCTACAATTGGGGATTAAGACCAATCTTAATCTCACATCACAATCTGAAAGGCTAACAACACATTGACAATGTCAATACAAATATTATCATCCATCTAAGATAACTATCTTAATCCAAGAATAAAGTCTTGATCACCTAATCTCATGCTTTCACTGGAGTAAAAGCAGCCTCAGAAAATCTGAAGTTAATCAAGCATCTCAAAGAGACTTACTTAATAGAAAAGGCAAAGCCGAGAAAAAAAAAGCAAAAGCAAAATGCTTCATCACATCATGAATAATGTAGATACACATTATTACAGATACAATTCATCCTTTAAGGAAATCCTTGGAGGAGTACAAGTGTTACATGCTTGTATAACCTACTTGCATGTAATTACTTACCTACAAGTGTTACATACTTGTAACAACATTTTATCACAAAGCCAAATCATTGATGGACTTCGAGCTTACGTACAAAGATTACGAAGCCGAGGAAAACTTAGATCTCAAGAAAAAATCCCCAAAGGTGAATCCACGGACAAAAGCAAAAATGTCCAAAACGGCAGTCAAAAATCAAGGCAACAAAACTCCTCTTCTGCAAAGTGGAAACAGAATAATGTTGGCTCTTATGCTATATCCCCCACAGTTAACAGAACTGTAGGAAACCAAGCTCCTAAGACAGATAAGACAAAAGGAGCTACAAGTGCCCCAAAATGTTTATTCTGTCAAGAAGCCCATACCATTTATCAATGCACAGTTTGTGTAGGCCGTGCCAGTCGAATCGATCGACTGAAATCTCTGAACAGGTGCATCCGTTGTCTACGGAAGCACGATACTAGTGAGTGTATCACTCAATTGCAGAACTGCCAATATTGTCATAAAAGTGTACATCACACAGCACTCTGTGGTGATATTAACACTCAATCCAGATCACAGACTTCCAATAATCAACATGCATCTCAGGCAAAGCCCAAAGATGATAATACCACAACAGCCGTACAATTCTGTACAGTAATGAGCAATGTCAACGACTTGGATACAGAAATTGTTACAGCAGCCATATTGCCTACTGCACAGCTAGAACTATGCAATCAAGGAATTTGTATTCCAACTAGAGGCTTTTTTGATCAAGGGTCACAGAAAACCTTTATCAGTAAAAAGATGGCAGAAGATTTACAACTTAAATCTTCAAAGCAAGTATCTACATCTATATCAGGGTTTTTTACTAATTCTGGTCGTAGAACCTTTCCAGTAGTAAAACTCAATGTCTGTCTAGGTACATCCCAAAGGACAGTAGAAGCCATAGTAGTTGATAAAATTCCTACTGAAATGGAAGTGACTGGTCTGACAGCAACTATTAAATTCCTAAAAGAAAAAGGAATCCAATTAGCAGATCCTCTGCTTGAGTCTGACTACATAGGGGATATCGGAATCCTGATTGGAGCTGACTACTATCATCGATTCATTCTGGGATCAGAAGAATCTATGGGTATGAATATACTCAAATCAGCAGGAGGCATATTGATGACAGGACCTATACTAGATCTTGAACCTTCAACTCCTGAAAAATCACATCATACAGAAACTGTAATAGTGGCATGACTAGGCAAAGAACAGTCACCACTTAAAATCCCCCACATGATTGATGATGGATTAGAATCTGTACCTCAATTGTGGGAACTTGATGCCATAGGAATAATTCCTGAACAACCAAGTCCTGATGATGTCTGTGCATATAATCAATACTTAGAAACTGTACAGTACTATGATGGACAGTACTGGGTAAGGCTACCATGGAAAATCAACCATAAAACCTTACCTACCAATTATCACATGGCTTATAGTCAATTTAAATCGCAACTAGCAAAGCTAAGAAAAAGGCCTGAGCATTTAAAACTCTATCATGAGATTATTGCTCAACAATTAAAGAATAAATTCATCGAAGTCGTGAAACATGACAATAAGCAAACAGGCCATTTTTTACCACACATGGCTGTAAAGAGAGAATCAAAAACAACTCCTTTACGGATAGTTTTTAATTGTAGCTCTAAATCTGGACCCCAAGGAACCAGTCTAAATGATTGTTTGCAAACAGGTCCAAGTCTAACTCAGAAATTGTATGACATACTGTTGAAGTTTAGACTTAACAAATATGCGTATTCAGCAGATATAAGTAAGGCCTTTCTCAGAGTTGGCTTGCAGGAAGAAGATAGAGACTTCACTAAGTTTCTATGGGTAGAGAACCCAGAAGATGCCAATAGTCCTGTAGTGACTTTCAGATTCTCTTCAGTTCTTTTCGGCGCGACAAGCAGTCCATTTCTGTTGCAAGCAACTCTAGATACTCATCTGAAGAAATCATCAAGTCCCTGTAAGACTGAAATCAGTCAAAATCTATATGTAGATAATTTTCAAGGGACAGTTAACAGTACTACTGAACTGTTACAATTATATCAAGAGGCCAACAAGGAGCTACAAGGTGCAAACATGCCACTACAATCTTGGGCCTCTAATAATGCAACATTGAATAACCAAATAGCAAGAGATTACCCTGAATATCACGTACCAGAATCACAAAAGGTGTTAGGTATGGATTGGGATTTAATCTCGGACACAATATCGATCAAATCTGTGCCAGTAAATTACAACATCACTACAAAAAGGGATTTGCTTTCACAAGTTAGCAAAGTATTCGACCCACTTGGTCTACTAAATCCTTTGACTATCAAGTGGCGTTTATTGGTGCAACAAGCATGGAAAGCTAAGGTTGGTTGGGATGATCCACTACCAATCCAGTTACAAAAAGCTTGGATGGAAGTAGCTCAAGAACAAACTTTAGTTGAAAAGATAATCTTTCCGAGACACATAGTCGAGGAAAATGAAGAAGTATCACTACATGTATTCGCAGACTCGTCAGCCAAAGCTTTTGGAGCTTGTGCTTACTTAGTGACTTCTAATCAATCATATCTTATCACCTCTAAGGCCAGAGTCGCTCCATTAAAAAAGAGGACTTTGCCTCAGATGGAACTAACAGCACTGCTAACTGGAACACGCTTAGCAGTACATATCAAACAAGTCTTGTCTACCATGAACATCAAAGATGTCATTATATGGTCTGACAATGAAGCTGTCTTACAATGGGTACGAAACGACAACTGTCCAACTCCATATGTAAAAAATCGCGTCTCGGAAATTAAAGAAATTTCCGCAGGCTTTCAATTGTTGCATGTACCAACAAAGGATAATCCAGCTGATCTCTTATCAAGAGGTATGACATTTAAACAGTTTGCAAAGGCAGATATTTGGTTTTATGGGCCTCGATGGTTAGTGAATGGTAGTTGGCCTGAACAAAAGCCACACGTCATTACGACACAAACCATAACTACCACCAGGCAGCAAGCTCAAATATCAGTCTTGGATTGTACTCGTTACTCCTCGCTCATCAAATTAATCAATGTAACACAGAACGTGTTTCATTATCTCAGGAAAAAAGGTATAAAATACACTTTTCCAGATGCACTTATCTATTGGGTAAGACAAGCCCAGAGAGAAACTTATGGGAATAACTATGAAAATCTTCCGCATAAGTTAAAACACAATCTCGGTCTGTGGATAGACCAAGAAAATCACAACATTCTGCGTTGTGGAGGGAGACTTAAACACGCAGATATCAATCTAGATACCGTGCATCCATGGCTTTTACCAAAAAATCATTGGATCACAAGGTTGATTGTGTTGCATACACATCAACAAATCATCAAACATGGAGGAGTGTTAGACACACTCACACAAATCAGACAGCAGTACTGGATTCCTCAGGGAAGACAGTCAGTCAAATCAATCTTGAAGAATTGCATGATATGCCGAAGGTACGATGCAAGAACTTGCTCTTATCCAGGGCCACCACCCCTGCCAAAGGAACGAGTGGTCCATCTACAACCTTTCGAAACGACAGGAGTAGATTATACAGGAGCAATATATCTAACAGGGACTGCAGATAAGCAACCTATCAAGGCATACATCTGTCTGTTCACCTGTGCTACAACCAGGGCAGTACATCTAGAGGTAACACCCGATATGACTGCTCAATCATTTATTCAAGCTTTCCGCAGATTCGCAGCACGCCGATCATGCCCTAAGCTGATGATTTCAGATAACGGAGCAAACTTGGTAGCTGGAGAAGCATGTCTACGGGAAATCTGTTCCCATCCTGCAGTTACTTCCACACTGGAACAGCGTCATTGCAGATGGAAATTTATCCCTCCGAGAGCCCCATGGCACGGAGGATTTTATGAACGGTTAATAGGAACTGTAAAAAGATCCTTGAGAAAATCTCTACACCGTCAGAAAATCAATCTTCAAGAACTCCAGACAGTAATCACGGAAATAGAATCAAGGGTGAATAACCGGCCGTTGACTTACTTGTCTGAGGATCCTACTCAACATGAGCCATTAAGTCCTGCCCACCTAATGTATGGAAGACTTCTGACTCCAGTACCATCTCTAGTGGATGATGAGATCAGAGATCCCTCATATGTGGGTCAGAGCGAGTTGGTTCAGGGGTATAAGTATCTGTCCAGCATAATCCAAAAATGGAATGATGTTTGGACAAAAGAATATCTTACATCTCTACGAGAACATCACTATGGGGCCAATGTCCCCCATAATATAGCTAATCTCCAACCTGGCGATATTGTCTTGGTAGACAGTGATGGCCCTAGGGCTGACTGGCCATTAGGTAAAGTTGTCTCAGTCCATCCAGATAGTCAGGGGATTTTGAGAATAGTCAAAATCCTGTCTAAAGGAACAACTTCCCTGAAGACATTGGACAAACTCATCCACATGGAATCAGTGAGCCAGCTGCAGTTAGATCCTGAGAGACCTCAAGACACTCTAACTCCACAAGACCCACAGACTCCTAACAGACACAATCGTCCACAACGGACAGCAGCAGAAAAGTGCAAGCAAAATCTGCACTTGTATTATCAATCCAATGGAGAGTAAATAAATACATATGGTTACTATTGTCCTAAGTATTGGACTCTGTGCCAGTTCTCTCCCTCTGGAAGATGTGGGAAATTTTTACCCACCATATCTAATAATCATCTAAGAAATGTATAATTTCTATATCATATCTAAATCATATCAAAATCATATCTAAAATGTATCAAAATCATATAATGAATCTTTAAAGATTCATTATAGCTTGATCCTGGATGACAATGGCACCATGAACACGTACTCAACAGGGGCCCTTTTGATGCCTACGTGACTTTGTACATGATCTTTCAAGGATCCAGAAGCTTCTAGAAGGACTTCTTAATTAAAAAACTATTGGAACATTGATTCAACATCCGGTAGGATTAAAAATCGAATCCTTAATAAGATTCAGTGGTACTTTCAAATACTACTTATAATCTTTAAATCTTATATCTAATTATATTATAATCACATCTTATTTCAATAATAAGTCTAGACTGTAAAAATAATCAATCAATATTCATAGAAGGCTACCGTGCTCAGAGAGCATGGCAGGGCGATGGGGGGAGTGAAGTGCCCACCAACAAGCCCAGCGGCACTCCGCGTTTGTTTACAAATGAGTGAACAAGTGACTGATCCTTAGCGAACATTACTAGCTCAAGGACACCTTATCTAACATTTTTATCGCCAGTGAACACTCTCTAGAACTGGGGGAGTACCTGGACAATATCTACAAGGAAAATCCTAGAACATTTATAAAATAATAGTGTATAGTGGAGATCAGTGACACGGTTTCCTCCACCTTCATTCATAAACTTTTATCTCGAATCATTCTTCTGCAACTGCAGGATAATCACGTAGCAACGCTACCAGATCATCATACAGCAACGCTGTAGCAAAATATCGTGCCTAAACTCAACAAGAGAGAGTTAATCAGTCTGGCAAACTTGTCAGACAGGCACCCCGACTGGCAGAGAAGTATATTGAGGGTTATTTGGTGTATGATTGGCCAATTGTATGCTTGTGTAACTTTAATATCCTATAAATCTGTCTGTTGGTTAAAAAGCGAGGCTAAGCCTCACATTTCAGTAAGTTTATTAAAATTGTAGTGTAGCTGTGAATCTTATCCAAGCACTGAACCTCATGAGTGTCCATTCTGTCAGAAAAGAATTCAGCCTCAATAAGTAAAAACCTCACAAGTGTCCACAGTCTTGGAAGAGATTCAGTCAAGCTAACTGTATAAAGTGAATATGTCTGCATATATATTTGAATATATAAATTAAGTTATCAATAGCTTGCTTAGTTAATTTTTAAGTTATCATATAAGTTCATTTAATTGAATATAATTTCTAGTACTAAGTTAATAGTATTAAGACTACATTTAAGGTCATTTATTTATACTTTTACAATTTAATTTGTTGTTTATAGTATAAGTACATATTGGCTGTTAAGTTATGGTACTAGGTTAGACTATGTATGTTTAAATCTCTGATTTAAACAGAGCCAGTGTTCAGTCAGATAACTGAATTTATCAAATCTTATCCTTGTATAAAATACAAGCTGATGTGAGATCCCTGTCTACAGGTGGATTGGAACTTCTATCAACAAAGTCATTCACCCCACCTGTCCCTTACAGCCCACAATCTGTCATTAGGAAAAGAGGAATTAGGATTTACAACCCTAGCTAGAGATTTTAGTTGAATTAATTAGCAGACAGTAATTTTTTAATTTAGTTCAGTACAAGTCCCTGGTAGTCTCCTCTTATATCAATCCCAGCAGGTTTTTCCCACACAAAGCCCCAGAACTAAGAAACATGAGTTACGAGGAAAGCTGTGTGTAATGCACCTCACGTCGCTGGTGGAAGACAGAAGAGCTCGGGAAGACATGATCACTACCCACAAAATTCTCAGAGGAATTGACAGGGTAGATAAAGATAAAATGTTTAACAAGGGGTTCGTAAAACGCGAACAAGGGGACACAGGTGGAGACTTGAGTACCCAAATGAGCCACAGGGACGTTAGAAAGAATTTTTTCAGTGTCAGAGTAGTTAACAAATGGAATGCATTAGGCAGTGATATGGTGGAGGCTGACTCCATACACAGTTTCAAGTGTAAATATGATAGACCCCAATAAGCTCATGAACCTGTACACCAGTTGACTGACGGATGAAAGGCGGGATCAAAGAACCAGAGCTCAACCCCAGCAAGCACAAGTGAGTACAACTAGGTGAGTACACAGTGACAAAGATGGATGAGGTGGGTGTTCTTGCAGGAGAGGAAGGCCAGACGAAGGTGGCTGTCAGCCACACGCGACCCCGTCCTCTCACCTAACACTTGGATTTTTTTTACGGAGTAGCATATCAGGAGAGATAGAGGCTGGTGAGATGGCGGTGGACCCTCTCAATATCTAGGCTTATATAGTCTAACATTACCAAATACTAAACATATGTTCACGTTTTTAAAATAAATTATGTAAATTGGTTATCTACTTTTAAGTCAGGCCGCTAAACCTAATAGTCTGAAATGCTCTAATAATGGTAAAATACATCATATCAGCAGGTGTCATAGATGACTTTGAAAGCGAAACGGACCAATCACCGTGGGCTGAGTTAAGCACGTAATGGGGCCCTGCCAGGAATCTTAATGGTGGCCTCGACCAGATGTAATGCTTATTCTAGCCGGAACAGGTGGACAGGTGTGGCAACGTTTGCGGCTTAGACACGAGGAAATCATAATAGCAATTCATGAGCAAATTTTTGGAGCACGACGTCGCGGATCGAACCAGCGTCCTGGGTCACCCCAGACGCGCGGACGCCATCCTGCGTAGTGTTTACCAATATCGTGATCTATGGGGTTAAGACGTGCGTGTTGTTGTTGTTGATTTAGGGGCGACAACGATCGTGGGATCGTCGTCGCCCTGGCGTACCTGGTGAGGGATAATCACGAAGCCCGGAAAGGTGAAACGTCAAGCCAAATCGCGAAACAAGTGACGCCAATCACTGGAAACTAATATGCCACGCGGCAAAGAAACGCAGACAAGCAGATGATCGGGGAGCCCCAGGAGTCCCTCAGGGGGACAAGTACCGGCCTCGCCCCACGCAGAAAACACCGGGTAGCAAAGCAAATCTCTGCCCCCAACTAAAACGCAAAAGTCATCCGGTGTCCTCCGGCAGAGCAGAAGCCCTCAGCCCACCACGGCTGAGGGCACACCAGGAGCCCACCAAGACCCGCCAACCCCCGGCACCTCTGGGCCAAGCTGGCCCCCGAACACCGTCACCCCGCCGGGAGAACCAGCCACAACACGTCAAAACAAAAATCTATCAACAATCCCGTGACCCAAGGCGATATGTGCGCCAGGCGTCGTACAACCGGACCGTTGAACAGGGATGCCAAACGGCAGTAGCAAAGCCAAAACGCGACAACAGAACGTGATCCGGCGGCTCCCAGGCGGAGGAGGTGTCCAGACTTCCGCTCGTCGTCAAGGTTGAACTAGGAGTCCTAAGGCGTGCATGTGGGGTGACCCTAGGACGCTGGTTCGATTCCCATACTGCTCTAAGAATTTCCTAATTTGCGGCTTGCTACGTCACGTGTAAACTGAAGGTGGAGAGGGATGCTGTATGTCTACCATCTACCCTATTTCCAAACCAGTATATACTCAAGTATCCTCCAGATTTACAGAACATGTATTTTCTCCATATTAAGAATCAATTATATCGACACTTTAAAAGCTTTTGAGACCAGAGCGAGAGAGAGAACTCCAAGACTGAATCAGACGCTCCAAAACCCGTTTAGAAGCCTGAAAATTCTCATGTTTAAGCCAGGATTCCTCCAGCATTTACGAAACCTCTATATCTTTCCTTAATCATAGCGGCTTTATTTAATTTATTAAACAGTTTACGAGCTTGGACATTTCTCATCCCAAGGTTATTGTTGTTATAAACAACCTCGTAGTTGTATACGTAAACAAAGCCGCCATGATTGAGCAAAGATGTACAGGTTTCGTAAGTGGTTGCGTAAATGCTTGATGAATCCTAGCCATATAATCTAATATGAAAACTTGATCTTAAACAACCATTTGAGGTTATCAAAGGGCATGAAAATTTTAATTGGGAAATGTAGAAATATATATGACAAGCAGGACAACGTCCATGTATTTCTGAGACCCGAGTCAGAATCTCCGATGATAGTAGTGAACGAAATAAGTAAATATTGTTAATCACACAAAAGGACTACAATCAGCACTAAAATCATTTAAAACTAAAATGAATTTACACCAAGTAAAATACATGGTACATATATCGAAGGGAAGAGGAAGGAAATAGTGTGCGAGGTCCATTAACAGAGTAATGCCATTAAGATGTTTTAAAACATTTGAGTCAATACCCTTCTTAATAGTCGCCCGACTTAATAAGAAGACTGTTCGCCCCCTGACTATCAGTCACCCACTTCACTAAGCAACCTTCAACGGTCCCAGTTTGCTGCTCCTGTTTGACAACCTCAGATTTATATTTCTTTGACTGTTTTAAGTCTTTATTTTCTAGTTTCATCTTAAATTAACCGACATTGTGAATTAATATCTTAGTTGTACAAATTAGATACAATATGCAATAGATGGATCTATCATGATGTTGGTGGATCCCAACTGAAGGGGATTGTTTAACATAACCATCTGCACTACACTATCCCAGGCAGTACTATCCCTCCTTGCTATACCATTCCTACATGGTGTACCATCCCTACTTGCTGTACCATATCTTACTCGTACCACACCCACACTTCCTTGTATATCTTACCCTTCCTTTCCTCTTTCCCTTCGTCTTATTCCTCTCTCACTCTCCTCCCTTATAACTTAATTTCTCATTTTACTCTTTGATTCCTTTGCTTCTTCTCCCTTTATCTCATCTTCCCCTTTTATCACCCCTTTTCCAAGTATTTTTCTCTCCTTTGCCCCTTCTAATTTCCGTTAAAATCATTATTTTTCTCTCTGCTGTTATCCTAATTCATCCCCACGCTTTTCATGCCTTTATAAGTTCCCTGTGATCGTTTCTTGTTTCTGTATTTCTTCTCTTTTTCTACATCTCTTCAATCCTTCTTCTTTCATCCTATCTGCATTTCCTTTCGTCCTTCTCTTTCTAATGTTCATACAGCTCATCTTTTCCACCAGTAAAATCACACACACGCACACACACATATACACATACACACTCACACATACACGCACGCACGCAAACTTGAAAAGCAAACATAGCACTACACTCCTACATAGGTGAAGAGCGTCATTATGTACGTTCAGAGAACACCACATGAACACTAGAGGTCCAGGAAACTTGCTTGATCTGCTTGATGGAGTTCTGGGAGTTGTTCTACTCTCCAAGCCCGGCCCGAGGCCAGGCTTGACTTGTGAGAGTTTGGTCCACCAGGCAGTTGTTTGGAGCGGCCCGCAGGCCCACATACCCACCACAGCCCGGTTGGTCCGGCACTCCTTGGAGAAAATGATCTAGTTTTCTCTTGAAGATGTCCACCGTTCTTCCGGCAATATTGCTTATGCTCGCTGGGAGGATGTTGAACAACAGTGGACCTCTGATGTTTATAGAGTGTTCTCTGATTGTGCCTATGGCACCCCCTGTTCTTCACTGGTTCTTCAGTTCACACCCAACAAACAGGATGGGTGCTCAATAACCTACCAATACAAGAAAATACTGCCAGAACAAAGGTAGGTGCTCAAGAAACACTTTGACAAGTTCCTGCAGGAAATGTTGGACCAACTGGGTTCTGGTGGATGTGTGGCCCTGCGGGCGACCCCAAGCAACAGCCTACTGAACCAAGTTATCACAAGACAAGCCAGGCCCCAGGTCGGGCTTAAGGGGGGGGGGGGTAAAAGTTCTCCCAGAACTCATTCCAAGTATACATACAACAAGGTGTTTATGAGTATTATTATTGTTTTACTGGGAAAGGCAATTGTTTATAAACAAAACATGGTGGAAGAGAGACGAAGAGAGAGTGAGAGGAAGGGCTGGTGGCGCAGGTATAAACACTGACCTCTACTCCCGTGTTGACACTCACACCGAGCGACATCAAACACACACTCTTTGTTATACAAGCCGGGCTGCACCCTCTACCTCCCCACTCTCTACCCTGCCTCTTCAAGCCGCTCTATATCTCCACCCTACTCTGTCCCTTCACTCCAACTCACGGACGGTCGACCTCTCCACCTACCATTAATGTATGATGACTTACTGTAAATATGTAGCTCTTCTAATAGCACTTTCTCTGTAACTAGCTGACATTGTATCTATAAGGTGTGAAGGATTGAAGAAATTGTTTATGTAATAATCTAAGATGAGGTCTGATAAAGACCTTTTGTGCCCTCTGTAATGCTTTTGCGCTACCGCTCACAGGATGAGTATGGGGTGCACAATAAACTAGCCGCCTTCGGCAGCAACAATTAATCATCCACCTTTCGTACCTTTATGCTGCAAAACCTGTCACTACCCTGCATCATCTAGGGTCCCGGTACTACAGTCGGGTTCGTTCTCGACGCACAGTCGAGAATGCCGGGTTCGAGTCCCGGGCGGGACAGAAATGGTTGGGCACATATCCTTTCACTTAATGCCTCTGTTCACCAAGCAGTGAGTAAGTACTCAGGAGTAAGTCAGCTTGCTGTGGGGTTGCATCCTGGGCGGGGTCAGTAATTCGGCCGGGGGGGGGGGGGGGGGGGTTGAAACCTCGATAAAAGCTCAACGTGAATGAATACAATCTGGCTTCTTGTCCCCCGACACATTGAATTATTATTACTATCTGACTATCATAATTCATGCAACCTCTTAATTCTTTATTTCCTCTACCTCACAAAATACCTCTTTCACGGGTTTTCTCCCTTCCTGTCAACCTTTCACACCTCACAACCTCAATATAACTCACATTTTACTCAGAACTGCATCCACCTCCCACCTGCTGCCTCCCAGTTAAGAACACAAAGGCAAAAGTGTGCTGAGGATTTAGGGAACAAAAGTATCCAAGAGGAGCCTAGCGATCTGATACACCTAATGTGCCTGGAGTCACAAAGTAGATAAGGCAATTATCAAGGGAAAGCGCCAATCCATTACGACTATATAGCACTTGGAAGGGGTCAGGATAAGAACTGGGGATGGGACGGGGGGGAAGGGAATGGTGCCCAACTACTTGGACAGTCAGGGATTGAACGCCGATCTCCATGAAGCGAGACCGTCGCTCTACCGTCCAGGCCAAGTGGTTGGGACAAAGTAGATGAGAGAAAAAATGAATTACTATAAAGAACTTGATGTGATAGCAGTAATGGAAACAAAACTCTGTGTCTTGATGGAATTTGAATATAATGTTAATGGATACACGGACTACATCTCTGGGACTCTTAGCGGTAGATAGGAAGATTGGTGGTAATATACAATACCCCAACAAACAAAATAAGACAAGATAAAATAATAATTATAAGGACTACAGACACTACCTCACTACCTACCTGTAGACTACCTACTGTTGGTTCCATGGATCAACGTCCCCGCGGCCCAGTCCCGGACACCCACAGGATAACATCACAAACATGCACAAAACTGGTGAAGATTACAAGACCCTGCAGGAATCTCAACAGGGAAAGAATTTACAAGAATCTACACCACCTATATGAGACCAGTCTCAGATAATGCAGCCCCTTGTCGTTGAGCCCAACGACGAAAAGCACACACGGAACCTTAAAAAGATAAAGAGGTTTGCAGCGCGGCTCGACAAAGACATGCAAGGGATGAGGTACAGAGAAAGGTTGAAAGAGCCGGACCTAACCATGCTTCAAAAGAAGAGAGAGAGAGAGAGAGAGAGAGAGAGAGAGAGAGAGAGAGAGAGAGAGAGAGAGAGAGAGAGAGAGAGAGAGAGAGAGAGAGAGAGAGAGAGAGAGAGAGACAGAGAGAGAGACAGAGAGAGAGAGAGAGAGACAGAGACAGAGAGAGAGAGAGAGAGAGAGAGAGAGAGAGAGAGAGAGAGAGAGAGAGAGAGAGAGAGAGAGAGAGAGACAGAGACAGAGACAGAGAGAGAGAGAGAGAGAGAGAGAGAGAGAGAGAGAGAGAGAGAGAGAGAGAGAGAGAGAGAGAGAGAGAGAGAGAGCAGGAGATAGAGACAAAAATATTTTAAGGAATAAACATAGCCTAAAAACCGAAATGTTCATAATGAAAACTGTTTGAAGCTTGAAAGATTGAGGCTTAAGGGTGTGAAGCTTGAGAAATTGAAGTAAGGGGTTTACTCCTTGAGGGTTTGAAGTTCAAGGGTTCAAGGTTTATGCCTAACACCTTAAGCATGAAAGTTTGAAGGTTGAGGCACACATGAGCCATTGAGATGTGCAGGCGATGAGTCACAATAACGTGACTAAAGTATGTTGACCAGACCACACACTAGAAGGTGAAGGGACGACGACGTTTCGGTCCGTCCTGGAACAATCGACTCAAGTCGATTGTCAATCGACTTGAGAATGGTCCAGGACGGACCGAAACGTCGTCGTCCCTTCACCTTCTTGTGTGTGGTCTGGTCAACATTGAGATGTGATAAAGTATTTTCCTAATATAAGTAGTTATGATCGGTGAAATTTCGGTCAACAGTCATTGCTTTAGGGTGACACGACCGACGACGACTACACGTTTGGCCAACGTTTCCTTTCACCTGATGTGTCTGTTCACCTAGCAGTAAATAGGTACCTGGAAGTCACACAGCTGTTACGGGCTGCATCCTCGGGATGTGTGAGAAATGTATGTAGTACACATTACAGAGGAAAAATAGATCTGAATTCAGAACATTAGACAACCGACGATTACAGGCGGGGTCCAAGAGCTAACAGCTCGATCATGAAGGTACAAATAGTAAACACACACACACACACACACACACACACACACACACACACACACACACACACACACAATACACACAACGGGAACTACATACGCATTTTTTAAACGTAAAAATCACAGTGAAAACATTAGGAAAGAGTAAATGCAATAATACCTATTAGTTGGAAAGTTGTGGCTTAGGAGTTGTACCTGGAGGGAGTTGTGGGAGTTCTACTCCCCCCAAGCTCGACCACGCAAGCACATTTATGAGAGTACACAAAGACACAACTCTGGGAAAAAAAGGAAAGAAAATGCACTTTAGGTAAACTCCGGGCATTATAAATGCAAATTTCTACATTACTTCACTTTCAGAGCTAACTCTTGACAGAAATTGTTCCGGAGTCCACATTTTATTTCCCAGTTGCTCCTCCATCACCGCCTGACTTCCTCGGGTGCGCGATAGGCTCCAGTGAGGAGGAGGAGCACTGATCCAGTTTTCATACATAAATAGTACACAGGGAGCATAATCGCTGCCCCGCTCCTGTGCCAGGTAAGTTAGGAGAACTATTTACAATCACATAATGGGTTCAGGAGCTGTAACCTCATTTTCTTTAAACAATACAATTTACATTTGTGGTGAACGTATTGCATATCACTTTCATCTGCCTCTCACGCACCTCGACCCCCACGCAGAGGGTGGCGGTGGGCCCATGTGACTCACTCTGCAACACGACCCGCTGTGAGACACGGGACCCGCCGCCCGTCCAAATTTCAGTTGGAAGAGTTAAAAACGCCATTTATAATCCGCCTTAGCCTGCTGTGGTTAAGGCCATCACGTAGGCTCAAGGCCACGGATATACCTGCTGGTGGTGTCACCCCAGCGCGTGCGCGCACGTACACACACACACACACACACACACACACACACACACACACACACACACACACACACACACACACACACATTCACACACACACACACACACACACACACACACACACACACACACACACACACACACACACACACACACACACACACACACACACACACACACACACAAAACTTAGTACCCAGATGAGCCACAGAGACGTTAGAAAGAACTTTTTCAGTGTCAGAGTAGTAAATAAATGGAATGCACTAGGAAGTGATGTGGTGGAGGCTGACTCCATACACAGTTTCAAATGTAGATATGATAGAGCCCAGCAGACTCAGAAATCTGTACACCAGTTGATTGACGGTTGAGAGGCGGGACCAAAGAGCCAAAGCTCAACCCCCGTAAGCACAATTAGGTGAGTACACAACACGTTATTGTCATGTTGTAATAAGGTGGTGAGTCCTCAGCCTCTCATCAACATACACCTCGGTCACGACGGGGAAAAACCCACATAATACATATTATTTCTACGTAGTTGCATAAAAGCCTCCAATCTCGTATGGTAACTTCCTTGATACAAACGTATTCTCCATCACATAAAAGCTCTCACTATTAAAAAACAAAATCAAATGAAGGAATATTTTTTTAATGTGATAAAGGACACAATTGCACTGTCAAACCGTATGAAATAAAAATCTTGATTGAGAACCTGTGGGTAGAAATGTTTCTGTTTGGAGGGAGCGAGACCAGCTGGGGACAGCGAGGGTGTTCTTTAGTTTAAATACAAGAGGAAGAACAAACATTGGAGGCCTAAATTTCGCCTGAAGAACATTGTAATGCGACCCAACCAACACTAACATAGTCTTATATACAGATCAGGTTCTTGAGAGGGCGTGCTCTCTCTCTCTCTCTCTCTCTCTCTCTCTCTCTCTCTCTCTCTCTCTCTCTCTCTCTCTCTCTCTCTCTCTCTCTCTCTCTCTCTCTCTCTCTCTCTCTCTCTCTCTCTCTCTCTTTCATTCGTATGACGTAAATACCAGAAATAGAGCGCCTCTTGTCTAGCATCACCCAGCAGACCAGCACCTAGCATCACCCAGCAGACCAGCACCTAGCATCACCCAGCAGACCAGCACCTAGCATCACCCAGCAGACCACCACCTAGCATCACCCAGCAGACCACCACCTAGCATCACCCAGCAGACCACCACCTAGCATCACCCAGCAGACCAGCACCTAGCATCACCCAGCAGACCAGCACCTAGCATCACCCAGCAGACCACCACCTAGCATCACCCAGCAGACCAGCACCTAGCATCACCCAGCAGACCAGCACCTAGCATCACCCAGCAGACCACCACCTAGCATCACCCAGCAGACCACCACCTAGCATCACCCAGCAGACCAGCACCTAGCATCACCCAGCAGACCACCACCTAGCATCACCCAGCAGACCACCACCTAGCATCACCCAGCAGACCAGCACCTAGCATCACCCAGCAGACCGCAGTCTCATCCACAGTGCCTCTTTGAACGTAAGGTACTCATCCGTCACACTGTTCACGGTAGCCTTCCACTGAATGAACTCACTCATCTCTACTCACTGCAGTGTGAATGAGTTGACCCACCAAACTGTGCTTCCTTTGTTCCTCGCCATCTGCATCCATGTGAACAGTTTAGGAATGAAAATTATTTTGCATGCAAACTCGTATCAACATAATATGTTTATTTAAACAATTAAAGACAATCAAATCTTAAAATGCTGTATAATTCCGAAGGACAAACTTTGAACATGTGTTATTGTTGATTGTGTTTTATATATAATCAGGCTGTGATTATATGATATATGATATATATAAAGACTAGCCCCATAGGGCTGTGGTGGGTATGTGGGCCTGCGGGTCGCTCCAAGCAACAGCCTAGTGGACCAAACTCTCACAAGTCAAGCCTGGCCTCGGGCCGGGCTTGGAGAGTAGAAGAACTCCCAGAACCCCATCAACCAGGTATCAACCAGGTATAGGCAAAATATATAAGGAAATCACTTGGATTATTTTACTGTAATTTATGAATTGTTATTTTAACAGTTATTAATAGCTGTCCCTGGAATCATAACATGCTCTAAAGGATAACTTAAGACAATCTGAAGCCATAAAACAAAATACGTCAATGCTTAGAAATGTTTAACGTTCTTGCGTTGAACACGTTCGGAAATGTATTGAAGTAAATGGATGTTGTTTTGAACATGTATTGCAACTGATAAACAAACTGGTAATTCATAAATAATATAAAAAAACTCCTAGTTGTTTATTTTAATTCTCTGCCCCCATGGGGCGAGACAGTTGGGACATCTGGGCTGATCCAGGAATGCAGAGTAACCAACCCGTTCTCGCACTTTGTTAGTCAATATTGACTTATTAAATACGTGCATATGTGACATACTAAACATACTAGTTTACCTTGAAAAGCTTCATAGAAAACCCCGACCTTACCTAACCTTCTTAGTATGTTAAGATAAGCATCTTATTGCTTCGTAATTACAATTATTACTTAACCTATACCTATAATAGGTTGTGTGTGTGTGTGTGTGTGTGTGTGTGTGTTTATTCACCTAGTTGTGCTTGCGGGGGTTGACCCCTGCTCTTTCGCCCCGCCTCTCAACTGTCAATCATCTGTTACTAACTACTAACTAATTTTTTTTTCATGCACACACCCAGGAAGCAGCCCGTACCCGCTGTCTAACTCACCAGGTACCTGTTTACTGCTAGGTAACAGGAGCATCAGGGGTGAAATAAACTCTGCCCATTTTGTTTCTCGCCGGCGCTAGGAATCGAACCCGGGCCACGGGATTACGTGTCCAGCACCTGTCCACACAGCTACCGGCGCCTGTGTGTGTGGAGGTGGTGGAAGGGGGGAAGGGGGGAAGGGGGGAAGGGGGGGGGAGATTGCCCCTCTCGTATCCCCACAGAAGGCGAGGTGTAGCAGGTACGGGAAATGTCATTAAGGAAATTACTCTCATAACAGCAATGGCCGCCAACATCAAAGGTGCAGTTTACCACAATGTTCCTCCAGTACGCCTCCGTTGATCTAAGTTATTGCATCTGTATTTAATGAAATAGTTCAAGAGGTAAGAGCTAGGGCAGGTGGCAGATCCCTACACATTATACTGGCTGCCATACGCCCAGCCTGAAGCGCTCCTTGGCTCCACCTTCCCTACCTTAATGCCATGCAACTTTTCTCTCGCTTTTCTATCATATTTACATATTAAACTCTTACTGTGTGTGTGCGCGCGCGCGCGTGTGTACTCACCTAGTTGTGCTTGCGGGAGGTTGAGCTTTGGGCTCTTTGGTCCCGCCTCTCAACTGTCAAGCAACTGGTGTACAGGTTCATGAGTCTACTTGGCACTATCATATCTACATTTGAAAGTGTGTATGGAGTCTGCCTCCACCACAAGGGAGGAGGGAGGTGAGTCTAGGAAGGAGGGGGCGAGGCTGTGGGAACAAATGTGGGAACGAGAGGAAGAACCAGGTCAACCAGGTATCAACCAGGTAATACCCAATAAAGCATCCTCCTTTACTGAAGGCAAAACCTCTCAGTGATGTGAGTAAAAACAACAGATCCCAGCATGGTGACCCGTCACCTTTATTATGACATCACATTGACGTCACTCACACACACCTCGTCCACCACCCTTGGGTCGGGCTGGGTTAAGGTAGCTCAGTGTAGGTCAGGTGTGACTGAAGAGAAGCGACGACGACGTAGGGAAGGAACTATCAGAGGGGAAAGCGCCAAGCCCTTACGACTATATAGCACTGGGAAGGGGTCAGGATAAGGATTTGGGATGGGACGGGAAGAAAGGAATGGTGGTCAACCCGACGTGTGAGATAGAAAACTATAGAGGGATCTATAGTTTTCTCAGATCTTAAGAGTCTACTCACCAGACCTGCTCGTCAACGACTAGGAGCCCACCTGGAGGCCGCGCCAGATCCTCACCTGTGGGAGAAATATTATGTAGAGCAACAACCTATACAAATTGAGATCTTTTAACAAGATATCAAACAATAAATGAACTGCAAATGATTACAGAATTGTTTGTGTAAATTCCTAGAATTAGTGGTGGTGTCTATTCCTTCAAGTACTGGTGGCAATTGTGGACTGGTCGTGGTAGCTACAGTGCCAACTCTTACAACGGAAGGTTCGTGTGTCTTAAGAAAGGACACACAGTGGTGGAGGGGGGGGGGGGGGGGGAGGGGGGGGGGGAGGGGGGAGGGGGAGGGGGGGAGGGGGGAGGGGGGAGGGGGGAGGGGGGGAGGGAGGGAGGGAGGGAGAGAGAGAGAGAGAGAGAGAGAGAGAGAGAGAGAGAGAGAGAGAGAGAGAGAGAGAGAGAGAGAGAGAGAGAGAGAGAGAGAGAGAGAGAGAGAGAGAGAGAGAGAGAGAGAGAGAGAGAGAGAGAGAGAGAGAGAGAGACAGAGACACACACACACAAACACCACAACAGCCTCTCCACCACTACACAGTATAAAATCATCTGCCACAAAAACTCACAGAAACAAAATATAAATTACGTCACGTCACTTGCGGTCGTCCGAGGCCCCCACCGAGGCCAGGTTTAACACGCTGCCCATTCGCTAATTGTTGTGTGTCACCTGCTGGGTGATTCCCGTGGAGACACACGCAGGTACACGCAAAAAGATGAAGCAGCTATACCACATTTGAACGAACGAGCTAGCGCGCACGCACGCACCAACGCACGCACATACATACACCTCGTGGCTGAATGCACGGCGCTTCGGAGTCGTAGTCCTAATGGCCAGGGTTTGATTCCCGGCGGAGGCGGAAACAAATGAGCAGTTTCTTTCGCCCTGATGCCTCTGTTTACCTAGCAGAAAATAGGAACCTGGGAGTTAAACAGTTGCTACGAGCTGCTTCCTGTTGGTGTGTGTGTTAGAGAGAAATATATGTAGTAGACATAATAAGAGTAAAAATAGATTGGTTAGAAAGGCGGGGTCCAAGAGCTAATAGCTCGATTCTGCAGACACAAATAGTAACTATAAATAGTAAATACACACAAACACACATGTTTGCAACGAGGCTCGTCCTGGAATCGCGAGGGATGAGGTGTGAAGAAAGACTAAAAGTAGACCTGACGACGCTACAATAGAAGAAAGGAATGATACATATAACATACATATACGAGGAGTGACAGTGGACAATTAGGAGACGTTAGTAACGAAGAAGAGGACATGCTTGGAAGCTTGAGAAACAGATGAGCCATAAAGATCTTACAAAGTTTTCTTTGAAGGTAAGAGTGGTGGGAAAATTTATTCAACTTATTTGTGGCAGGTTGTAGAAAATTATTTCCATAAGCTAAAAAGTATATATGATAGTGAAATAGACCAGGATCGTCATAGCATTAAACAACCGGCGTCAAAAAAGGTGGGGTGCAAGAGCTGAAGCTAAAGCCTTCAGGTACAAACATGCGACCACAAATAGGTGAGTACGCAGGCACAAAACCCTGAGAGGATATGTCAGTATTGAAGCCCACTCTGCTTCCCTGAACCCCTGCCTATCACGCTGCCAATTATTGGAGTAATTCTACTCTGTCGAGATCTGAAAAAGATTCACACAAAAAAAAATTCGAACAGCTGCTTTGAAAAAACACCTGATACTATGAACCGTTTAAACAATCCTGGCGAACGGAATATTCGTGGCACATTGGACAGGGTTTGTAAAAATCGTTACTTTCTTTTATTGAGGAAAAGGCTATTCCCCTCTCACACAAGAGTGCACACGCGCGCGCACACACACACAATATATACACACACATATATATATATAAATAAGGTATGAATGTATTAGATGGGGCAGCCGGCAGTCGACCCGGTGAGCGGGTGGACCCACTTCACTAGGGTCGACCCGCCATCACCGCCAGAAACTAATCTAAGACAAATATTGAGAAATATTGCTAATAAATGGGAACATGTACAGCATCCCAACGTATGTCAACATCCTTTCTTTGACCCCGTATCTCTGTCACTCTCTCTCTCTCCCCGTCTCTTTGCTTGTGGGTGTGTTTCTTTTCCTCTCTGTCTCTATTGCTCTCTGCCTCTATTCCTGTCTGTCTGTGTGTCTCTCTAGGGGGTGTGGAGAGGGGCTGGAATGACTGGACATGTGCAGGCTGCCATGTTCCTGACACATGAACGGTTGACACTTGGGAGGGTGGGTATGGAGGGATAGACAATTATTGTGGTAGAGGTCACGATAGACATTGTGAATATATATTACAGGTAAAGTATGCTAGAATTTCTTTAATTATGTGGCCATAGTTTTTTAATTATATGGACATCATTATGATTTCCAATATAATAAGGAGAGTAATAATAATTATAGAGTCGAGTAAATATAATATCGCAAGATTCGTCGTGGGGGTCACTTTAGCACCATGTCAAGGTACACTCGTTTCATTGATGCGAACCTTGACCCGCCCATGTTGGTCACTTACCCCAACAGCATTTACTTTTAAATACTGGTTAAAGCTAGCCCCAAGCATCTGACCTTCAACCTCAGATACATTGTAATTTATAGATGTTGGTATATCAAGGAACACAGATGCATGTAAGCATCGTACACATTATATAAAGATGCATGTAAAAAAGCACAAATGCATCATACAAGCAAGCACATCACACTGCATCATAGTACACTGCAATATACCACACTTCCCTACACTATACCACGCCATTCTACACCACACCATGCTACACTACTCCATACTGCACTGCACCACTCCACACTGCACCGCGCTACACTGCTCCACACTACACTCACACATCACACTGCTCCATACTACACTCACACATCACCCTGCTCCATACTACACTACACACATCACACTTCACCACACTGCACCATACTACACTCACACATCACACTGCACCACACACCCTCCAGCACCTAATCAATACCACAAGGTGTGTCTCATCAGCAGAGTGTGGCAATCACTGTAGCACACCAGACCAGCCAGGGTGATGTATGGTCCGCCTCCTCCAGTCATACCCTCTCCCTCTCCGTGACACACGGCTCCCTCCACTCCCCGCTAAAGCCATGAGATACGATCATAAGCCAAATTAACCGAAAGTGCGCTTCAAACAGTGCATTATCGTGGTGGTTTACTGTGCAACCCATCACAGGAGAAATTATATTCCAGTTTCAAGTAGAATTATTTATTGTATGAAAAATAATGAACTCGGCTGAGGTACATTGTGGTTCTTTCGCCCGGAAAACGAACAGTATGAAATCTTTTTTAAAAAAAGTTGTTACATTACTTTACTACTTAAATGTGTGATACAATGGTTTCATCTTTTTGGAACGTTGCTCAAAGTCAGCACACTGCCTGGCTTTAAGGAAAAAAAAGGTATTACAAATAAAATTAAGCATCTTAAAAAAGGGAGCCGGTCGGCCGAGCGGACAGCACGCTGGACTTGTGATCCTGTGGTCCCGGGTTCGATCCCAGGCGCCGGCGAGAAACAATGGGCAGAGTTTCTTTCACCCTATGCCCCTGTTACCTAGCAGTAAAATAGGTACCTGGGTGTTAATCAGTTGTCACGGGCTGCTTCCTGGAGGTGGAGGCCTGGTCGAGGACCGGGCCGCGGGGACACTAAAAAGCCCCGAAATCATCTCAAGATAACCTCAAGATAACTGTCCTTGAATGAAGTGAATGCACATTCTCTGCCGCAATTCTACAAAAAAAAACATTACACAAACCTCAACATATGCCGTAGATCCATTAAGCAGCGGACCCCACTCTCAGTGGTCGATGTAAATAGGTGATGCCTTTGAAGCTTTAGAATAGAGTGGTTCACGTATTATGTTGATCCTCTTTCCCCCACTCCTTAGTGCCGGTAAAGGCTTCGGCTTAACCGTCTGGGGAGTTGGACTCTTTGATACTGAGAAAGATGGTTTCCCAGAGTCCCTGAGTGCATCTTTACGATCGAGAGAGTTAGGGACCTTGGAGTTGTCTGGGCGACTTGGTGAAATGAATTTAACTTTCTAAAAATGACAACTGGTTCATGACTTTGTGTGTGTGTGTGTGTGTGTGTGTGTGTGTGTGTGTGTGTGTGTGTGTGTGTGTGTGTGTGTGTGTGTGTGTGTGTGTGTGTGTGTGTGTGTGTGTGTGTGTGTGTGTGTGTGTGTGTGTGTGTAAGAAATATGGGTAGTCCATGCACCACTGTTTTCCCTATTCTCATATCAGATATAGACAAAAATATAAGTCACAGCTTCGTGTCATCTGAAAATATGACACAAAAATCAGCATGAAAATTACTTCTATAGAAGATATTAAAAATTACAAGCTGATATTAATAAAGTTTTCGATTGGGCAGCAGAAAATAACATTACTGTAGCTTTAAAAGTGATAAATTCCAGGTACTTAAGGTATTGTAAAAAATTAAGACCTTAAACAAAATACAGGGTACAAAATACAATAAAAAATGCCTATAGTAGGATAGCAATATGTAAATTTACATATTGCTAGATATTCCCAGAGACTTAAGTCTCTGGGAATAATGATGCCTGACTACCTAACGATTAGGGACCATAACCAAGCAAATATTGCGCCAGCTAGAACAAATTTAGTATGCATTACTAGAACGTTCAAAATCCAGGGATCCCATCCAAATGCTACCTTGATGCTCACCTGGGTATATGCTCATACTATTCAAATCACAAATTCAAATCACATCACAATTTGTTGTGAGTTTAAGTGTCCTTCATGACCTCTACTTCAATTTAGTTCAACTTGCTTATCACTCTCGCCCTCTTCTACACTTGTACTCATAAACCTATGAGTTGAAACTTACTAAAACACCTTTAACAGATGAATCCAGTCATAACTCTCCACTCGAAAGTTTTCGTCAAACGAAAAGAAAAACAATCTATTGGGGTTCACGACTCCACAGATGATTCTTTGAAGTACTAGAGATCAAAGGCATTGAGAAACAACCATAGGCTGGTTGTCCATTTCGCAGGAGACAAGGATGTAGTGACGCAGGAAAAAGAGGCGCAAGTTTGTAGCAGGAGACTAATGGCGCGCACTTAGAAGTGAAGTTAGGTGAAATGATCACAAGAACGGCTTTCCTCAGAATTCCCCAAATAATATTTGTAGAGGAGAAGGTGCCAAAGATATCTGGGCCACTCAGCGCCCGCTCCTGTGAAGGGGGGTGGGGGCGACGCCAGCTCCTATGAGGGGATGGGGGGCCCTCAGCATCAGTGAGGGAACCTCAGCGCCCCTCTCATCAAGTGATTTATCCCCGGACTCGGGTCTCGTTAGCCGTTATCACTGCACGCCTGTATAGACGAATGAAAAAGGCCCCGGATGAATACGATTTACCCCCACTGGCACTCTCCCCTCCCTGGCCAACACACACTTTTAGCGTTCTATTAATTTGTTTAATACATTTCCTGACGTGGGGCGTATAGACCGTGGCGGCGACGGGTCGGCCTGGTGGTGGGCCGGCCACAGCAACACAGGACGTGTCCCCATGGGCCGCCCAGAACTCTCCTTGATGGCCAATGTTGTAATGACAAGTATTACAACAGTCAGGCTGTTGGGGCGTGCAGCGTGCATTGTAACGTAGACAAATGTATTATGTATATATATCAGTATTATAAAATGTTGGTGGATACAGTGCAGGAGGTGGTAATGATGGTGGTCAATATGATATGTTTATCATTTAACTGCAAAAAGTTGAGGTAGCTACAGAGGACATACAGTAGGCTGGACACCCGGTGGTGCCCGGGTCCATCCGGCCAGCCTAAAACTCTCTTTGTTTCTGTTTTTCTGTTTGACTTGTAGTGTGAGTGTGTACTCGCCTATTTGTACTTACCTATTTGCGCTTGCGGGGGCTGAGCTCTGGCACTTTGGTCCCGCCTCTCAACCGTCAATCAACTTGTGTACAGGTTCCTGAGCCTATTTGGTTCTGTCATAATTACACTTGAAGCTGTGTATGGAGTCAGCCTCCACCACATCACTGCCTAATGCATTCCATTTGTCAACCACTCTGACGCTAAACAAAATTCTTTCTAATATCTCTGTGGCTCATTTGAGTACTCAATTTCCACCTGTGTCCCCTAAGTGCGTGTGCCCCTTGTGTTAAATACCCTATCTTTATCTACCCTGTCAATTTCTCTAAGAATCGTGTACGTGGTGATCATGTTCCCCCTAACTATTCTGTCTTCCAACGACGTGAGGTTTAATTCCCGTAGTCTCTCCTCGTAGCTCATACCTCTCAGCTCGGGTACTAGTCGGGTGGCAAACCTTTGAACCTTTTCCAATTTAGTCTTATGCTTGACTAGATATGGACTCCATACTGGGGCTGCATACTCCATGACTGGTCTGACATAGGTGGTATACAAAGTTCTGAATGATTCCTTACATAAGTGTCTAAATGCGAGTCTCTGTGCGAGCGCGTTTGCGCGTGTGCGTTTGTGTGTAAATTTTGGGGCAGCTACAGTGTTCAGACGGAGCTATCGCACGGATACCGTAGTTTTTGTAGACACAAATATTAAAATCAAAAGCACCAAGAGAGGGCACCAGGTCGGAAAGACTAGCAATAAAAAGCGAAAATAGTCAGATATCCCTTTTAGATATCCCTTCAGATATCTTATTTGAACAGCATCCCCCCCCCCCAAAAAAAAAATAATAATAGATCAAAACACAAGTATAATAACAATTATTTGAATAATTAAACTGTTATATTATCATCATCTCTACAATAATTAACTATCATCATTTCCGGATTTTATTAACCATACAGGAATAGTTATTGTGAAATATACAAGATGGGGGACGCCTTACCGCTAATACAACCGATACTCAGTGTATTAGGGCTTGGAACCCGGCCCAACCTGACCCCTAGTGATTAGAGGGAGCGTGTGTGAATGCACTCAGCCCAAAGTAACTGGTGCATTCTCTGGTGGTGCATTCCCTGCGGCTGGGTCAGTACGCCCACAGCTGCAGTGAAGCAAACAGAATGCTTGTGTAACACTTGGACTTGTGGGGGAAGGGGGGCGTAGGAAAGGAGGGGTGGCACTGGGAAGGAAGGGGAGAGAGATTGAAAGGAGAGCGGGTAAGAGGGGATGTGGTTATCATTTGAAAGGCGTTAAGCGAAGTGAGGGGTTAAGAGGAGAGGGGGTTAATAAGAGAGATGGTTAAGAAGAGAGGGGCGAAAAGAGAAGGGGAAGCGGGAGAGAGAGAGGGGGGGGTTAAGAGGGAGAGGAGGGAAGAAGAGAGAGGGGGGGGGAGTGTGTGAGAGTAAGATAACAACCGTTGCGGCACACTTACGCGTGCCCCGCTTAAATGCCAATAGAAATTGCCCCGTGATGACCCAGACACCCGGACAGGTAGGTCAAATGGTCCACTCTCCCGCTCACCGGAGGATGGAGGCATACAACGTTACCCCCCCCCCCCTCCGTCCCGTCCCCCCTTCCTCCTCCTCCTCCATCTCCTCCTCCTCCTCCTCCCTGAGTTACCGTCGATATCACGGTAAAATATTCCCTCCAGCTAGGAACAGGAAGAGAGTAACGAGTCAACGTGAATTAAAATGAGTGAGAAATGTAAACAAAAATGAAAAAGAAAATGGCAAAGAGACAGGCAGAGCTTGATAAAACGATATGGGAAGGATGTGAAAAACTCCTGAAAAACTGTAGTACACAAGGACCTCACAATACCGTGGAAATCACTGGAGCAGGACGGGGGATCGAACTAATGTCCTGAGGGTCACCCCAGACGCACGTCTCTATCAGCTGAAGTTTTTTAAGCTTTGGGCTAACAAAGTAACTAATATGTTGACCAGACCACCACACACACTAAGAAGGTGAAGAGGACGACGACGTTTCGGTTCGTCCTGGACCATCCTGGACCATAATCGACTTGAGAATGGTCCAGGACGGACCGAAACGTCGTCGTCCCTTCACCTTCTAGTGTGTGGTCTGGTCAACATAATTTAGCCACGTTATTGTGACTCGTCGCCTGCACAAGTAACTAATAACTCCTGAAGCAATAAGCAGATATATTAAATGTAGAGCTGGTAAAAAAAAAACCCAACCCAAACACCCCGTAGCTTTACCAAGCATCGCTACTCCCAAATAAGTACCGTGTGAGGGGCTGGAGCTCGGCCATTATAAAAATATACATATCTTTGCTCTAATTTATTATGCCCATAGTCGGGTAAAATGAAGCTAATATTTCTATCTTTCTTGCGGCATATAAAACTCTTTACGTTTATTAACGAATCTGCTGAAATAAGTATTATTCTGAAATGAATATTGTGGGTTACGAGCTCCCGGGACCGTAGTCCCAAATATGTACACTAAGGTGCATTTTGGTAGTATGGAGCGTCCACGGGAACATGTAAACACACTCAGCCCAAATTATTACTGAAGTTACTTGAACTTCTCTTTAAGTAATATACTATCTCTGGTGGTGCATTCTCTGGTGGTGCATTCTCTGGTGGTGCATTCTCTGGTGGTGCATTCCTTGATGGTGCATTCCTTGATGGTGCATTCTCTGGTGGTGCATTCCCTGATGGTGCATTCTCTGGTGGTGCATTCTCTGGTGGTGCATTCCTTGATGGTGCATTCTCTGGTGGTGCATTCCCTGATGGTGCATTCCCTGATGGTGCATTCCCTGGTGGTGCATTCTCTGGTGGTGCATTCTCTGGTGGTGCATTCCCTGGTGGTGCATTCCCTGGTGGTGCATTCCTTGATGGTGCATTCTCTGGTGGTGCATTCTCTGGTGGTGCATTCTCTGGTGGTGCATTCCTTGATGGTGCATTCTCTGGTGGTGCATTCCCTGATGGTGCATTCCCTGATGGTGCATTCCCTGGTGGTGCATTCTCTGGTGGTGCATTCTCTGGTGGTGCATTCCCTGGTGGTGCATTCCCTGGTGGTGCATTCCTTGATGGTGCATTCTCTGGTGGTGCATTCTCTGGTGGTGCATTCTCTGGTGGTGCATTCCTTGATGGTGCATTCTCTGGTGGTGCATTCTCTGGTGGTGCATTCCCTGATGGTGCATTCTCTGGTGGTGCATTCTCTGGTGGTTAATTCCTTGATGGTGCATTCTCTGGTGGTGCATTCTCTGGTGGTGCATTCCTTGATGGTGCATTCTCTGGTGGTGCATTCTCTGGTGGTGCATTCCTTGATGGTGCATTCTCTGGTGGTGCATTCTCTGGTGGTGCATTCTCTGGTGGTGCATTCCTTGATGGTGCATTCTCTGGTGGTGCATTCTCTGGTGGTGCATTCTCTGGTGGTGCATTCCTTGATGGTGCATTCTCTGGTGGTGCATTCCCTGATGGTGCATTCCCTGATGGTGCATTCCCTGGTGGTGCATTCTCTGGTGGTGCATTCTCTGGTGGTGCATTCCCTGGTGGTGCTTTCCCTGGTGGTGCATTCTCTGGTGGTGCATTCTCTGGTGGTGCATTCCTTGATGGTGCATTCTCTGGTGGTGCATTCCCTGATGGTGCATTCTCTGGTGGTGCATTCCCTGATGGTGCATTCTCTGGTGGTGCATTCCCTGGTGGTGCATTCTCTGGTGGTGCATTCTCTGGTGGTGCATTCCCTGGTGGTGCATTCCCTGGTGGTGCATTCTCTGGTGGTGCATTCTCTGGTGGTGCATTCCCTGGTGGTGCATTCCCTGATGGTGCATTCTCTGGTGGTGCATTCTCTGGTGGTGCATTCCTTGATGGTGCATTCTCTGGTGGTGCATTCCCTGATGGTGCATTCTCTGGTGGTGCATTCTCTGGTGGTGCATTCTCTGGTGGTGCATTCTCTGGTGGTGCATTCCTTGATGGTGCATTCTCTGGTGGTGCATTCCCTGATGGTGCATTCTCTGGTGGTGCATTCTCTGGTGGTGCATTCCCTGATGGTGCATTCTCTGGTGGTGCATTCTCTGGTGGTGCATTCTCTGGTGGTGCATTCCCTGGTGGTGCATTCCCTGGTGGTGCATTCTCTGGTGGTGCATTCTCTGGTGGTGCATTCCCTGATGGTGCATTCTCTGGTGGTGCATTCTCTGGTGGTGCATTCTCTGGTGGTGCATTCCCTGGTGGTGCATTCCCTGGTGGTGCATTCCCTGGTGGTGCATTCCCTGGTGGTGCATAACAGCCATACATTGTTACCTGTTGACGATTTCGTGAGTGGTTATACTCCCACGGCCTGACCTGTAGCGAACCTTTTCTTCAGTATTAACTGACTGGACCCCCATTCATCAAACATTTACACAACAATCCCTTAGAAAATACACATATATCTTCAGCAATCATGGCGGCTTTGATCACATTGATCAAACACTTTACCTCACCTGGCGGTACACACCATAACCCAGCACCTCACACAACAACACATAAGCTGCAACACCTCTACAGGACAATACACAAGCTACAACACCACCAACGGGACAATACACAGCCTCAACACCACCAACGGGACAATACACAGCCTCAACACCACCAACGGGACAATACACAGCCTCAACACCACCAACGGGACAATACACAGCCTCAACACCACCAACGGGACAATACACAGCCTCAACACCACCAACGGGACAATACACAGCCTCAACACCACCAACGGGACAATACACAGCCTCAACACCACCAACGGGACAATACACAGCCTCAACACCACCAACGGGACAATACACAGCCTCAACACCACCAACGGGACAATACACAGCCTCAACACCACCAACGGGACAATACACAGCCTCAACACCACCAACGGGACAATACACAGCCTCAACACCACCAACGGGACAATACACAGCCTCAACACCACCAACGGGACAATACACAGCCTCAACACCACCAACGGGACAATACACAGCCTCAACACCACCAACGGGACAATACACAGCCTCAACACCACCAACGGGACAATACACAGCCTCAACACCACCAACGGGACAATACACAGCCTCAACACCACCAACGGGACAATACACAGCCTCAACACCACCAACGGGACAATACACAGCCTCAACACCACCAACGGGACAATACACAGCCTCAACACCACCAACGGGACAATACACAGCCTCAACACCACCAACGGGACAACACAAGCCTCAACACCACCAACGGGACAATACACAGCCTCAACACCACCAACGGGACAACACACAGCCTCAACACCACCAACGGGACAACACAAGCCTCAACACCACCAACGGGACAATACACAGCCGTGCAACAAGGCCCTTAATATCAAGGAGGGAAATTTTCAATACTAAAATGGTGTCGCCCCTGCTTGGGTATTCTGGTCGCCCACGACCATAAAAACAAATTGCTTATGCGATCTACATACGCTAACAAGCGGACCCCTCCTCTGCAAGCACCCTTGTCTCTCCGCAACCACCACTGTCTCTCCGCAAGCACCCTTGCTTCTCCGCAAGCACCCTTGCTTCTCCGCAAGCACCCTTGCTTCTCCGCAAGCACCCTTGCTTCTCCGCAAGCACCCTTGCTTCTCCGCATCCACCAGTGTCTCTCCGCAATCACCCTTGCCTCTTCGCAACCACCAATGTCCGTTTTCAAGCACCCTGCCTCTCCGCAAGCACTATGTCTCTCCGCAAGCACCAATGTGTGTCTGCAAGCACCACTGTATCTCCACAAGCACCCTATATTAATATTCAGAACAATAACGTCACAAATAAAAACACAGCGAACAAATGAAAAGAGTCAACTGTGAATTTAGGAAAACAGTGGCGGCCAAAATGGACCACGGGGGAAAAATGAGATATAGTACTCCATTAGGCTTTGCATTAAACCAATCTGCTAAAATGTAAATATCATTATTTGATTATATAAAAGTCCGCCGCTTCTCTCTCTTTCCCAGTTTGTAACCAATGACAATTTGTCACACATTCCACGTCCACAAAACTGTTTGTAATCACGTCTCGCTATAAATGATTTTTGGATGTCGCTATTTGAATGAAATGCCGCCTAAAATTACATTTATTTACCAGCCACTTGTCCTTGTCGGCACAGCCCTCGCTTCATGTAGGTCTGCGTTCGATCCCCGATGGTCCAAAAGGCTGGACATCGTCCCTTCACTCCATCCCCCTATTCTGTCCTCACATCCCTTACATGGGCTATATAGTCATCTTGGCTTAGCACTTTCTCGTAATTTCCTTTGCTCTCTTGTTTCTTTGGTGGTTCAGGGTTCGGGCTTAATTGTAAACACCTGCATATAATCAACATTGGCTTTTGGACTTTCGCTCGTCCGCAAAAAGCTTGAGTTGCACCCAGTATGCCCAAAATGCTGTGTTGTACCAAGTATGCCCAAAATGCTGTGTTGTACCAAGTATGCCCAAAATGCTGTGTTGTACCAAGTATGCCCAAAATGCTGTGTTGTACCAAGTATGCCCAAAATGCTGTGTTGTACCAAGTATGCCCAAAATGCTGTGTTGTACCCAGTATGCCCAAAATGATGTGTTGCACCCAGTATGCCCAAAATGTTGTGTTGTACCAAGTATGCCCAAAATGATGTGTTGCACCCAGTATGCCCAAAATGATGTGTTGCACCCAGTATGCCCAAAATGATGTGTTGCACCCAGTATGCCCAAAATGATGTGTTGCACCCAGTATGCCCAAAATGATGTGTTGCACCCAGTATGCCCAAAACAGTTCACCAACCCACAAAAGTTCACCAACTTCCAGATAACTATTTTCTGCCAGGTGAACAGGTGCATCGGGTGTAATAAAACGTGCCCAAATGTCTCTCCCTGTTGGAGAATCGAACCCGGGACCAATCATTCGTCAGTCGACGCCCTAAACACGAGCTACATTTAAATATAATATTTTTATTCTAACCAAAAAAAAAAAAAAATTTTGAAGCATTGAAATAGTTAAAAAATTGAAGATAAAGTCGCACAAACCTCTCCACAACAGCCCAGTGGAACGGGTTCCCGAAAATAATAAAGCCCGTTAAAATACCCTTTCCATATTTTTTTTTATAAAAGGTATATATAAAAATATATTTTTTAGATACACAACAAATTCATTAACTTTGATAAATTCTCTAGGGAAAGGGGCCGGCCTGGCTAATTGATCCCCGCCCCCCCCCCCAATACCTCGCCCACGAGGCTAGGATAATATTTGAATTTTTTTATCAAAACTTTTTTTTTGTGGTCCTGGATTATGCATATGAGTAATGTGTATATATATTTTACCTGTTCAGCTGACTATCTCCGCCCGTACATTTCCCAGTTAGGAGAGAAACGGCTGGGCATTGTTATTCATAGTCCTGAGGTTCCGGGTTCGATCCCCGGTGGAGGCGGAGACAAATGGGCAAAGAGTTTTTTTTAACTATGGGCTCACCATAGCCCGTGCTACTTGGAACTTTTTGTTCCAAGTAGGGAAGCTTAAACAACAAGGCTGGGCATGTTTTCTTTGACCTGATGCCACTGTGCACACTGTCATAGTGACAGTGTTGGGCTCCGTCACTCATCCTGTGAGTCAACACACCGTCACAGTGACAGTGTTGGGCTCCGTCACTCATCCTGTGAGTGAACACACCGTCACAGTGACAGTGTTGGGCACCGTCACTCATCCTGTGAGTGAACACACCGTCACAGTGACAGTGTTGGGCACCGTCACTCATCCTGTGAGTGAACACACCGTCACAGTGACAGTGTTGGGCTCCGTCACTCATCCTGTGAGTGAACACACCGTCACAGTGACAGTGTTGGGCTCCGTCACTCATCCTGTGAGTGAACACACCGTCATAGTGACAGTGTTGGGCTCCGTCACTCATCCTGTGAGTGAACACACCGTCACAGTGACAGTGCTGGGCTCCGTCACTCATCCTGTGAGTGAACACACCGTCACAGTGACAGTGTTCACAATGCCCTGAGGGGTGGGGGCGGGGGGAGAAGAGAGAGACTCGGTATTAAGAAGAAAACATCACTGTGTTGTCCATCGTGTCAACTGTACCGTGACACAGCTGGGACTCACCAAACAAGGAGCTTCACATCTATCAACCACCAAACATGCAATCAATCACCTCACGCGCAAAAGAAGTCGAACACTGCCACTGACAGACTACTCAGTCACAGGAAGGTGCAATATTAGAATGTATAGAGTGTAGCCCCCGACACACACGCGCACCAGGCCAACGTGATCGGTGTATGGACAGGACCAGTCGGGTGCTTCGTATTCCCTACTGCGTCTCCGGTGGACAGGCTGCCACTAAGGAAGTGTAAGTTCATACCGTTATGCTCAATCAAACCAGCCACTTCTCCTGATTTGCCACTCCGGTCAAAATCCGACCTCCTAACCGAACCGGAAGCGTAAATGCCCAAGTAATCCGAGTACTGGGAATATTACACATTGCACCCAATCCGCTCCCCTCAGCCGTCCCCACCGGAATACTCGTCCCCTGTACGGGAGGTCAACGAGTGGAATGTACTGAAAGAAGTTGTGGAAGCCACCTCCATCCACAACTTTAAGGACAGATTCTAGCCTTAGAGAATAGTAAAAAGAGTTAAACTACTCTTAAGTAAGAATAGTTAAACTAGTAACGCAACAGGTGTGACAAGGAGCGAGCGAGGGAGCCGGTCGGCCGAGCGGACAGCACGCTGGACTTGTGATCCTGTGGTCCTGGGTTCAATCCCAGGCGCCGGCGAGAAACAATGGACAGAGTTTCTTTCACCCTATGCCCCTGTTACCTAGCAGTAAAATAGGTACCTGGGTGTTAGTCAGCTGTCACGGGCTACTTCCTGGGGGTGGAGGCCTGGTCGAGGACCGGGCCGCGGGGACACTAAAAAGCCCTGATAATCATCTCAAGATAACCTCAAGATAACAAGTGTAACACGGTGTAGTAGGCGGGGAACAAGGACATACGCCTCACTTTCCCAGTGTCACTGACAGGTAAGGACTCTCCACATGGTTCTAGATCGCGTGGCCAGAAAGGTTCCCTTAAGGGCCTGAGAGCGGAACACTGAGTTACCCTCACGACTGAGTCAGCACTGTTATCCTCGACCATCATGCAAACACACACTCGACATCCCCCGCCCCCCCCCCCTACGTCCCTCACTTCTTTCCCCTCAGAAGGGGACGACTTCCACCACCGTCCCTCACTCCACAAGAGAGGACAAAGTCCATCAGTGTGACATGGCGTAACACCGCTGCTGTCCACCTGGTGCACTTTATGTTAGCCTTGAATATAGTGAGAAAGGGAAGAGTTCATATGCCCTCAGGGGTCTGGTATGCCTTCAGGAACTACCAGGCCCTCAGGAACAAATCCACAAGGGCCGTGACGAGGATTCGAACCTGCGTCCGGGAGCATCCCAGACACTGCCTTAATCAGGTTGTGGCCCTCACGTTCTGGTATACCTTCAGGGAATACCTTCAGGGATCTTCAGGGATCTTCAGGGACCTTCAGGGACCTTCAGGGACTACCATGCCCTCAGTCTGGTAAACCCCCCACAATGTTGACGGTTCGGTTGGTGGTGTTAATAATGCGGTATAATAGGTGATCAGAGTAAAATATAGAGGGTTAGGCAGGGTGATGACCCAGACATCGGAATTTGTTGAGATAAAAAGAAGATGAATGGATGGTTGTGGTGTGGGATAGAGGGGGGGGGATGATCAGACCGTGGGAGTGGGAGGGGGTTGAGAGGGGAAATGAGTGACACAAGTGTGGGAGTGTGTGGTAGAGCTGGGAGAGGGGTGGCACAGGTGTGGGAGAGTGTGGTAGAGCTGGGAGGGGGTGACACAGGCGTGGGAGAGTGTGGCAGCAGGGGTTAGCATGGGGGAGGGAGGGAGGGAGGGTGCAGGTGTGCAGTAATCCTGACTGGCACAGGTCCAGGAGAGTGTGGCACCAGAGGCCGTGTGGAGCCAGGCTGGCCTCTCTACACACTGGTGCCTCAACACTCACTGACCAGCGGCCCCACCTCCGCAACACCACCTCCCACCGAACACAACATAACCACAAAGGATACCTGTTCAACCAGGCTGTGAGTAGCCGCGTCCAACGATCTGGTTGGCCAAACCCCCCTAACCAGGAGCCCAGGTCAGAGACCGGGCCATGGGGACGTCGATCCCCGGAACCAACAAGAGGTAGGTAGTACTCATCCGTGCCTACGAGGAAGTGTGGTCTTCTCTACTAGCCTTCTTGAACCTGTTGCTTCATAATTATCCTAAAAGTAGAAATTCCCTGTTGAATCTATCTTGAAAGCTGGGAGGGAGGGAGTTATGAGGAGAAAGAGCCAAGCCATTATATCTATATAGCACTTGGAAGGGGTCAGAATAAGGATTTGGGATGGGACAAGGAAGGAAGGAATGGTGCCCAACCACTGGGACGGTCGGGGATTGAACGCCGACCTGCATGAAGCGAGACCGTCGCTCTACCGTCCACCCCAAGTGGTTGGGAGTGGAGGTGGCTTTCACAACTTCTTACAGTATACTCCACTAGACAGGTCGTACATGTTGAGGCTAATGTGCAAAGATGAACGATGCCTTGAGTTCATACTAACGGATAAAATAGTCATTATTCACTCGACAATTCCCAACAAACACACAAATGTAACCATAGCGTAATTTGTTGCATTATTTTGACGTTGATACAACGGGGTAGTAACGTTGTTACGACGTCGGGGTTAACGTCATGGCTCAGCTCGAGAGAATTCCAACAGACCACGTTGGCATTACTTAACAGTCTCGGGCAAGTTGGCAACCCTCCAGAGACTTAAGTTATCTCGTGGCGAAAAAATTAAGACATTTGATGCTGCTTATATCAAATATAGTTTAGCAGTCTATGGTGTAAACCCCATAACAACTCCATACATAAATATAACCCAATGAAGAAGTGATCAAATATTTTGTTTGTTTAAAGTATGGCATAAAATCTTGATCTGTCAACATCAGGGACAAATACAACTATTATTATTTTCTCGGAGAGTTTCAGTGAATGTCAAAATTTAATTGCGTATTGTACCAACACATGGAGACGTTAGTTTCAGAAGTGTACTGTCACCTTACATAGTTTGGTTCATTCCCATGAAAACTACTATTCGAAATCATGTATGAGATAAGAGATGGGTTGAGACGGCGGGGCAGGGTTAAGACGGCGGGGCAGGGTAGAGACGGCGGGGCAGGGTAGACAGTGGGGCAGGGTAGAGACGGTGGGGCAGGGTAGAGACAGTGGGGCAGGGTAGAGACAGTGGGGGAGGGTAGAGACAGTGGGGCAGGGTTGAGACAGTGGGGCAGGGTAGAGACAGTGGGGCAGGGTAGAGACAGTGGGGCAGGGTAGAGACAGTGGGGGCTGCGTGAAGACGGTGGTCCTGTGTTTAGACAGAGGTCTTACGCAGTACTGTTTGGCAACTGTTTATCACAAGTGACAAACAAAGCGACGAGTTCGCTCAGAGTTGGCTGAGGGCGGCACGAAGCTTCGCCAACACTCCAACCAATTCATAGTTGCTAATTACCCCCGCACATTTACACAACCAATCCGTTTATGTGGACACACGACCTTCGAACAAGCAGTACAAAATAGTTCACCTCTCATAGTTATAAACATTAAATCCAGTTCTCTAAAGCCGAATCTAATTCATCCTCCAAAAATAATAATACCTATATTAACTATTGGTCTATAAGCACAAAAATTAACTGTTGTACCCAAACACTTTTTGTACTATTGTAATACCATTAAGGCCATGAACAAAATATTGGAATAGTAACTATGCAACCTAATGCATAGCTAAACATTCCTAGGCCTAATTATACACAATTTTAAACTTATTTATATATCATTAAGAAGCTTTAGGCTTGGTCGTTGCCTTCGTTCTCAACACAACACAAAACTAATAATAGAAAGCGTGTTTTTGAGGGCGGGCGCAACGGTTCAATTTTGTGATGTTCAACCCATAGTTGCCATAAAGATTATTACTTGTGTATAACAGTTCGGCTGAATGCTCAGGCGCCTCTCATTATGCTCTTTCTGGGTTCCACTTATTTCCTTGTCGTTCTCTTTGCTAGTTCTCTTGATTATTTTTGCCCTGTCATTTCTTTCAGTGTTGAAATGTGTTTTACTGAACAAACCTTTCCCTCAGCCTGTACAGTATTAACATCTTTATTGACAAAATATATAATTTTGCCTAATCGGATTAATCCAATTAGGTCTTATTGAGTGTGGATGATGTAAATTATATGTGTAAAAATTATAGATTTGAACACATATTTCATGAGATTACAATCTACTACACGAGATATTATACATGTTTTAATTCACGAAATTGTAACCTATTGACTTTCTTCTGTCGCATGAAAACATTGAACTCTGGTGTCAATATTTAATTGTTATGATTGTCTTTAGTACGCATTCCTACAAGACTGCAAGACCACAGCATTTGCTTTAGTGTGACGGTGTGCCACTCCGTAAAAAATCTAAGCTGCGAGCCTAACGAGAAACAAACGAACCCAAACAACCCACCTAACCTATCACTCAGATGCATAGAAAATGTAAATGTTCATGAGCCGATACTTTTAAGTATAGGTTGTATTTGTAACGTGGTTACTCTATCGTACAAAACTCGACCTATTAGTTGAGAGGACGGGTTGTTTGGAGTACTTGCATGTTAACAAATACGACTGAACTTAAGGAATTTACATTTAAAAACTATTATTAACTCAAACATAAAGTAGAAAATAGCTAAAATTATGGCAACAAAAATCCTCCCCACAAAACAGCCAGCCATAAAGACACGAGGGAACAAAAAAGACGTGTTTCTTGCCACAAAAGACGTGTTTCTTGCCACAAAAGACGTGTTTCTTGCCACAAAAGACGTGTTTCTTGCCACAAAAGACGTGTTTCTTGCCAAAAAAGACGTGTTTCTTGCCAAAAAAGACGTGTTTCTTGCCAAAAAAGACGTGTTTCTTGCCAAAAAAGACGTGTTTCTTGCCAAAAAAGACGTGTTTCTTGCCAAAAAAGACGTGTTTCTTGCCAAAAAGAGGAGGAAGAGAAGAAGGTTTTCCTCCACCAAAAAGGTGTAGGAAACCACCGAGTTGTGACAGGTCTTTGTCACTAGTGCCGCTCACGACGACACAAGCCGTGCTGGCTTCTTGTCTGGGTGCCACGCCACAGTGCCATACACGACACTCGCCTTCTTGAAGACGCTCTCTCATAATCCAGCCAAGTCTTGCCAGTGTTGGCTGATTACTTGTTCTTGTTTGACGACCCCTTCCTCGATATGGTTGGTAATCCTTCATGTAATTTAGGAAATCCTTATAAATTATTAAATGCAGATGAACCCAACTATCTTAAAAGTAAAGATTCGTTAATTTATTATGCACTCCATAACCGTCTTGTGGGCGGTAGTTGATCATATACCTATCCTGTGGGCGGCAATTGCAACCCGTTCTCGCACTTTCGTATAGTCAATATTGACTTATTAAATACGTGCATATGTGACATACTAAACATACTAGTTTACCTTGAAAAGCTTCATAGAAAACACCGACTTTACCTAACCTTCTTAGTATGTTAAGATAAGCATCTTATTGCTTCGTAATTACAATTATTACTTAACCTATTATAGGTATAGGTTAAGTAATAATTGTAATGACGAAGCAATAAGATGCTTATTTTAACATACTAAGAAGGCTAGGTAAGGTCGGTGTTTTCTATGAAGCTTTTCAAGATAAACTAGAATGTTTAGTATGTCACATATGCACGTATTAAACAAGTCAATATTGACTATGCGAAAGTGCGAGAACGGGTTGGCAGTTGACCCCATACCCATCTTGTTGGCATTTGTGGACCATTACCCAACCTGTGGGCAGCAGTGGAAAAAGGTTACAGACACAATTGGCTCAGGAACCGAACCTCAAAATTAATTTAGCTGAGCAAGTTACAGTGTTAGTCAGCTAATTACAGTTTTGTATGCATCAACAATTGAGGCCACAAGTACCGTCTCTACACTAAGCAACTTACACTCGTGGTGGGCAAGCTTCATAATTCGATTATCAGTTGTCTCGATGTCACGCCAGAGAGACCTAGCAGTAAAATAGGTACCAGGGTGTTAGTCAGCTGTCACGGGCTGCTTCCTGGGGGTCGAGGCCTGGTCGAGGACCGGGCCGCGGGGACACTAAAGCCCCGAAATCATCTCAAGATAACCTCAAGATCTCATTTACACTTGTCACTATCGCTGGAGCCGGCTCCACTTGTTACATTAACAATTCAAGAACTTACCTTTTCATGTTCAAAACCAAACTTAGCTCACTAGTGTTAGGTTTACTATCTTTATATTTTTAACATACAATGTTTATACAACTTGTACAGCTACTGTTGATGATTCGATCACACTCACCCTTTGTCTGATAATGAACGAGCAAAAATCCATACAACCTATTCAGACTGAACATAGGCCATAAAACAGTGAACCAGTAAGAGACATTCATGTTATCTGCACTCCATCATACAAGTATCATACAAACCAAAAGGAGTAATGAGAATATTGCTCTTCTTAAAAGCAGATACAGTTATATTCTTCCTCTATAATGAATTTAAGATCTTACGAGTAAATGTTAACACGGATGGCCCAGTCGAACCATGTCTTACAACCTTATATTTATATATATATATATATAACTGAAAACTCACACCCCAGAAGTGACTCGAACCCATACTCCCAGAAGCAACGCATCTGGTATGTACAAGACGCCTTAATCCACTTGACCATCACGACCGGACATAATGAGGTGATAGCCGAGGCTATTTGAACCACCCCACCGCCGGCACTCGGATAGTTATCTTGGGCATAGCATTTTACCAAATCACCTCATTCTTTGGGGCAACACGTGAGGAACACAAATGCGAACAAGCCTGAATGGTCCCCAGGACATATGCAACTGAAAACTCACACCCCAGAAGTGACTCGAACCCATACTCCCAGAAGCAACGCATCTGGTATGTACAAGACGCCTTAATCCACTTGACCATCACGACCGGACATAATGAGGTGATAGCCGAGGCTATTTGAACCACCCCACCGCCGGCACTCGGATAGTTATCTTGGGCATAGCATTTTACCAAATCACCTCATTCTTTGGGGCAACACGTGAGGAACACAAATGCGAACAAGCCTGAATGGTCCCCAGGACATATGCAACTGAAAACTCACACCCCAGAAGTGACTCGAACCCATACTCCCAGAAGCAACGCATCTGGTATGTACAAGACGCCTTAATCCACTTGACCATCACGACCGGACATAATGAGGTGATAGCCGAGGCTATTTGAACCACCCCACCGCCGGCACTCGGATAGTTATCTTGGGCATAGCATTTTACCAAATCACCTCATTCTTTGGGGCAACACGTGAGGAACACAAATGCGAACAAGCCTGAATGGTCCCCAGGACATATGCAACTGAAAACTCACACCCCAGAAGTGACTCGAACCCATACTCCCAGAAGCAACGCATCTGGTATGTACAAGACGCCTTAATCCACTTGACCATCACGACCGGACATAATGAGGTGATAGCCGAGGCTATTTGAACCACCCCACCGCCGGCACTCGGATAGTTATCTTGGGCATAGCATTTTACCAAATCACCTCATTCTTTGGGGCAACACGTGAGGAACACAAATGCGAACAAGCCTGAATGGTCCCCAGGACATATGCAACTGAAAACTCACACCCCAGAAGTGACTCGAACCCATACTCCCAGAAGCAACGCATCTGGTATGTACAAGACGCCTTAATCCACTTGACCATCACGACCGGACATAATGAGGTGATAGCCGAGGCTATTTGAACCACCCCACCGCCGGCACTCGGATAGTTATCTTGGGCATAGCATTTTACCAAATCACCTCATTCTTTGGGGCAACACGTGAGGAACACAAATGCGAACAAGCCTGAATGGTCCCCAGGACATATGCAACTGAAAACTCACACCCCAGAAGTGACTCGAACCCATACTCCCAGAAGCAACGCATCTGGTATGTACAAGACGCCTTAATCCACTTGACCATCACGACCGGACATAATGAGGTGATAGCCGAGGCTATTTGAACCACCCCACCGCCGGCACTCGGATAGTTATCTTGGGCATAGCATTTTACCAAATCACCTCATTCTTTGGGGCAACACGTGAGGAACACAAATGCTTCTGGGAGTATGGGTTCGAGTCACTTCTGGGGTGTGAGTTTTCAGTTGCATATGTCCTGGGGACCATTCAGGCTTGTTCGCATTTGTGTTCCTCACGTGTTGCCCCAAAGAATGAGGTGATTTGGTAAAATGCTATGCCCAAGATAACTATCCGAGTGCCGGCGGTGGGGTGGTTCAAATAGCCTCGGCTATCACCTCATTATGTCCGGTCGTGATGGTCAAGTGGATTAAGGCGTCTTGTACATACCAGATGCGTTGCTTCTGGGAGTATGGGTTCGAGTCACTTCTGGGGTGTGAGTTTTCAGTTGCATATGTCCTGGGGACCATTCAGGCTTGTTCGCATTTGTGTTCCTCACGTGTTGCCCCAAAGAATGAGGTGATTTGGTAAAATGCTATGCCCAAGATAACTATCCGAGTGCCGGCGGTGGGGTGGTTCAAATAGCCTCGGCTATCACCTTATTATGTCCGGTCGTGATGGTCAAGTGGATTAAGGCGTCTTGTACATACCAGATGCGTTGCTTCTGGGAGTATGGGTTCGAGTCACTTCTGGGGTGTGAGTTTTCAGTTGCATATGTCCTGGGGACCATTCAGGCTTGTTCGCATTTGTGTTCCTCACGTGTTGCCCCAAAGAATGAGGTGATTTGGTAAAATGCTATGCCCAAGATAACTATCCGAGTGCCGGCGGTGGGGTGGTTCAAATAGCCTCGGCTATCACCTCATTATGTCCGGTCGTGATGGTCAAGTGGATTAAGGCGTCTTGTACATACCAGATGCGTTGCTTCTGGGAGTATGGGTTCGAGTCACTTCTGGGGTGTGAGTTTTCAGTTGCATATGTCCTGGGGACCATTCAGGCTTGTTCGCATTTGTGTTCCTCACGTGTTGCCCCAAAGAATGAGTTGATTTGGTAAAATGCTATGCCCAAGATAACTATCCGAGTGCCGGCGGTGGGGTGGTTCAAATAGCCTCGGCTATCACCTCATTATGTCCGGTCGTGATGGTCAAGTGGATTAAGGCGTCTTGTACATACCAGATGCGTTGCTTCTGGGAGTATGGGTTCGAGTCACTTCTGGGGTGTGAGTTTTCAGTTGCATATGTCCTGGGGACCATTCAGGCTTGTTCGCATTTGTGTTCCTCACGTGTTGCCCCAAAGAATGAGGTGATTTGGTAAAATGCTATGCCCAAGATAACTATCCGAGTGCCGGCGGTGGGGTGGTTCAAATAGCCTCGGCTATCACCTCATTATGTCCGGTCGTGATGGTCAAGTGGATTAAGGCGTCTTGTACATACCAGATGCGTTGCTTCTGGGAGTATGGGTTCGAGTCACTTCTGGGGTGTGAGTTTTCAGTTGCATATGTCCTGGGGACCATTCAGGCTTGTTCGCATATATATATATATATATATATATATATATATATATATATATATATATATATATATATATATATATATATATATATATATATATAACTGAAAACTCACACCCCAGAAGTGACTCGAACCCATACTCCCAGAAGCAACGCAACTGGTATGTACAAGACGCCTTAATCCACTTGACCATCACGACCGGACATAATGAGGTGATAGCCGAGGCTATATGAACCACCCCACCGCCGGCACTCGGATAGTTATCTTGGGCATAGCATTTTACCAAATCACCTCATTCTTTGAGGCACACGTGAGGAACACAAATGCGAACAAGCCTGAATGGTCCCCAGGACATATGCAACTGAAAACAAACAGTGAACCAGTGAACCATGTTTTCAGTTGCATATGTCCTGGGGACCATTCAGGCTTGTTCGCATATATATATATATATATATATATATATATATATATATATATATATATATATATATATATATATATATATATATATATATATATATATAAAACACAGTATGACATAATGGTTACCATAAGGAGGTTGCGCTAGCATTACCTGTGGCAGGAGGCTGTAAGTCTGCCAGCGCTGAGCACTCGTAGCGTAATCTTTGCAAGTCGTAACTCATACTTCCAGCACTTCAGTACTGAATGTCCAGTCATTAGACTCTTTAGACCTGCCGGTATGTGGTACCTGGAGCGTTGCAATCACTTTATCCACTCTCGTGTTCCTGAAGCTATCCTCATAATCCATATTGCATATCTCTATGACAAAGCATCCTGCGAGATGGGGATCTCAGCACCACAATGTAACCCTTTATATAGTATAGAATAGCCGCACAGAAGCTGATATACCTTAGTTAATACATACAAAAGCCTTACGCCTGTGGGGAACTGTGAATATATTACGTGGTTTGATCTGTCAGTTGCAGCAGTTTGGTACTGCGTGCCACAAGTTGGTACCCTCCAGTCTGTCAGGGGGAAGGATGAATTTGGTGTGCAGTGCCTGCTGGGTGCACCAGAGATCTACAGTAACCCGGGCCCGGTTACTGTAGATCACCATCAATTCATCAGATCGGCCATCCACAACTTCTATATTACAACCACCATCAGAGCCTCACCACCGACCATCCACAACCCACCATAAACATCACCAAAGCATCACCTCTCACCACACCACCACCACCATCATTACCACACCCGTCTCCCCTACGCTACCGGATATCCTGTCTTGATGGTGCAGGATCAGATAATACAGCGCTGCCTGCCTTATCTCCCTGCAATAACGCCCCACAACCACAACCTCGCAAGATAACCTACTGTTGTCTTACATAATGGAGAGACTTACCAATTTAGTTGTGAATTCAGAAAAGAGACACCATAACCCAGCGTTGTTACACCATAAAAAATAACGTTGTGATTACGTTGTTAGTTAGGATGATCGTAGTATTGACTAAAACATTATAATACAGGTAATCAAGAGCTGCGGTAGTTAGCGGGTGACATTTAGAACTTGGTCTAACTTGGTTATCTTGAGGGGCTTTGGGAAGCGCAGGGAGAGGGTGGAGCACACGACCCCTTCAAGTTAACATCGCATAATGATGCACTGGGGCAAATTTCCACCCCAGCCAAGGCTGCGATGAGCTCGTTGCTTGATATGCTTGCATGACCACGCCCACATGACGGAGCTGAAGCTATCAACATGGACAAAGAAGAGCGGGGCATGAAACACACAAGATCTTGGTTGGCAGTGACAAAGCAAACAAAAGCTATGTAAGCTCAAGCCGACATAGAAAAGCTCACAATGGAGGCTGGACACCCAGGTAAGCCTCAGAGATGCAATAAATGATTTCTTCAGCTAAAGAAAAGTGAGCTTGTGGAGTGAGCTTAGAGAGAAAGATTCGAGGTTAACTCCATGACAATTTTCATAAGTAAATATCTTAAGAAAAATTACAATCATTGCAACAAAATCAACAGAAAAAAAGTCAGTGGTCCAAAAGCTGACTCTATGCCCCGCAAGCATCTATATTATGAGGACAAGAACAGTAAAGACCCCAAAAGCAATACAGAATGAGGTGAAAGGCAGTTTCCTGTATCTGAAATGGAGAAAGTCATGTGTTAAGAAACAATTGCCCATCACAACATGACTAGCCAGAGAATATTTTGTTAGGCTGTATAAACTTATGCTATGAAATTGATATTAAGTTGCATCTTTATTTTTTTAATTATTTTGGTAAAACAAAGGTGGCAATAGTAGAGTTGAGGTCACATCCGTCGACGGGGATTCGGCCGCCAGAGGTCGCTGTGCGAGGGTGTGTGCGGCGCGCCTCTCTCTCATTGTTGACCCGGCTGTTGTGGTGTCCGGGGAGCGCAGCCCTCCGGCTGTTGTGGTGTCCGGGGAGCACAGCCCTCCGGCTGTTGTGGTGTCCGGCGGCGCAGCCCTCCGGCTGTTGTGGTGTCCGGGGAGCGCAGCCCTCCGGCTGTTGTGGTGTCCGGGGAGCGCAGCCCTCCGGCTGTTTTCCGTCGGCGCCATGGGGACCCCTTTCCCCTATTCGCCGTACAGAGACTATAGGCCTGGAGTTTTGTTTGAACTGTGCTGTAGTTTTCCTTATGTGTTTTATGTGTTGTTTCCTGTGTTGTGTGCTTGTGTTGTTAGGTGTGTGGCTGTGCTTTGTTTCTGCGTTGTGTGCATGTTTTTCGCCGGTTCCTGCGTGTGCTGGTTTTTGTTTTCATTGTGAGTGCATGTGTGTGTGGGTGTGGTTTGTCTCCCTCCGTCTGTGTGTGTTCCGGTGTGTGCTGTTCTTTCCCTGTGCCCTGTGCGGCTGTCTTGGTGCGTGTTTTCTGTGCTTTCTGTACCTTTGCTTTCTTCCTGTACGTTGTGCTTAGTTTTATGTGTTGTGTGTCTTTTTCTATTTGTTTCTTGTTACTTACTTTGTATATTTTCCTGTTCTTTTTTGTACGTGTTGTGTTTATTTTATAAATAAAAAATACGTCGACGCTGCATTGAGAGGTCACTTGACCCAATGTGGCCAATGTGAATATTAAGACAAGTAGTTGTACCCACTTTGATAGGTGAAGCCTTAACATTTGTGATAGTCAACAGTCGTCAGGGAGACGCTGACATTCACCTCTACAAGAGACACAAAGGAACCAGAGGTTCACTACACACAGAAAAAAGAATTAGCATTACAACAAGTCTAAGGATCTGTCTGGGAATCAAGGGGGTAATTAGTGACGGATTATTATTTATATTATTAGATTATTAGATTATTTTTTATTTGATTAGATTTATTTTTATTATTAGATTATAGATTAGATTATTATTTATATTATTAGATTATATATTATTAGAGTATTAGCAAGGGGGTAACTGGTGAGGTTGAGGGAAGGAGTGAGGTACACAACTGGTTATCTTCTTTCTTGAGGTTATCTTGAGATGATTTTGGGGCTTTAGTGTCCCCGCGGCCCGGTCCTCGACCAGGCCTCCACCCCCAGGAAGCAGCCCGTGACAGCTGACTAACACCAAGGTACCTATTTTACTGCTAGGTAACAGGGGCATAGGGGGAAAGAAACTCTGCCCATTGTTTCTCGCCAGGGATCGAACCCAGGACCACAGGATCACAAGTCCAGCGTGCTGTCCGCTCGGCCGACCGGCTCCCTAGCTGTTAGTCCCTCCTTGCCTGCCTCGCCTCAGCTGCCTGCAGCGGCTTGCAGTTACTGCGTACAATTTAATAATGTGATACAGATAAGATAAAAAAATACTGATCAACGTTTGTTGGACACAATCAGTGCCCACTCAGAGCTATCTCTGATGACTCGTCATTATAGTAACCTCTATGCATACTGGACTAATTATCGTGCATCATTTCTCAAGTTGTGACGTGTTATGTTGGAAACTATAAAAAAACACATCTTTTGATGTGGGCATCTACATCAAAAGGATATCATCAGCGGCATATGCGAGACTGCCTGACATCAGAACTGCCTGTAGAAATTTGTGTAAGGAATCATTGAGAACCTTGTATATCACATATGTCAGACCAATCCTGGAGTATGTGGCTACAGCGTAGAGTCACTATCTAGTTAAGTGTGAGACATAGTTGGAGAAGGTTCAAAGGTATGCGGCCAAACTGGTCCCGGAACTACGAAGTGTGTGTGTGTGTGTGTGTGTGTGTGTGTGTGTGTGTGTGTGTGTGTGTGTGTGTGTGTGTGTGTGTGTGTGTGTGTGTAAGGATTTTGTAGTTATGAAACGACTTGCAACTTAGGCGAACGTAATGTGCATCTTAAAACTCATTTCTATAGAAAGGTTAGCTGGCAGGTCAATTATGATTTCTACCCACGCTCTGGCAATTTGACCAGCAGCCCAGAGCATGACCCAACCCTAAGGCACTAACCACCTGGAACTGGAATTACCTGTGGCCGAATCGCGTAACATGCGCACAACCATACCTGCTCATTAGCGTAATGTATATTAAAAGTGCAATTAAATCAACCTTTTCTCCTTTTCAGGTGCTTCATCAGACAGCTGGTTGTCACGACGTTAGCTAATGTGTTTCCTGACGTATGTGGTATCGTCTGGTGCTACGTCGTTATGACGTGTGTGTGGCATCTTCTGGGGCTACGTCGGTACGACGTATGTAGTCGTCTGGAACCACGTCGTTGCGACGTGTGTGACGTCTTCTGGGACTACTTAATAGTATTTTGGTGCAGTTCAGCCCATTCTCTCACCAATTAGCTCGCAATCCTAACGGAACTGACCAATCCGTAATAAATACGACCTAATAAATAATACTTATAGCACCGCAATTCAGAGGTTCTTAAGCACTAACTTCGATAAGCGGGTTACTTGGGTTTGTACGTTTCAGGTTAGGCAAGACCGTTGCATTTTTTACGGAGTGTCAACTCGAGAGAGCGGTCTGAAGAGTCATAATTTCATTGTATATATTAAGTTCATCGTCCCCACAGTATTTAAGTTGCGCCTCGCTACTTTAACAGCGCTAAGTCAACGTGAACTTGGCTATTAAACTTGGCTACTTTACAACCTGTTTATTTTAAGTAAACTCAAGTGTAAAATTATGTGCATTTATATCAGCGATATTAACAGTGGTTCAAAGTTTTAGGGAAAGTGCGTTAGTGCGTCGGAGGCCGTCTCCAGCAGCAGCACCTGCTGGTGGGAAGACGCCCCACCACCTGCCACGGACCAGGGGCCCCACCATGGACGAGGGGGCCCACCGTGGAGAAGGGGGGCCCACCACGGACGAGAGGAGACCCACCAAGGACAAGGGGGACCCACGAAGAACAAGGGGGGGGGTGCACCAGGGACGAGGAGGGACCCACCAAGGACATAATAGTCTCAGATAACTACACCAATTAAACAAAGTCCTCCTTGTCCGTCATGTTTGCTGAGAAGGAAATACACATGTAGCCCACTACGTCATTGGTACCCTCCAAACGAGTCCGTCCTCAGAGCAAATTCATTACCATGAAAAACCACACTTACCTCGACCCACCTGGATAGTTATCTAGATATTTGTGATGGTCTGAAAGTATATTACGGTTCCAGTAATAGTCTACATGTAAACTGGCAAGTGAGCCTTTGTCCTGACAAGAGATTAGTCGCCAGTTATATCTTTATTGTATTATAATTCGTTGGTTTAATATGTAAAAAGCATAAGCTGAAAATATTTCCTTTAAAGGATTAGATTTTCTGTGAACGGAACTCTCGTGTATTCTGAACTAGTTTTCGAATTCCAGATTTCATACTATCGTCAATAATAAACTGTATTAATGTAACCAAACCTAACCTAACCATGGATATAGAGTAGATAATAGCACTATGTAGGTATTCTCAATCCATTCCCATGAGTGGACTTCCTGCCTGAGGAAAAGTTGCTCTAAACATACTCAACGCAACCTATTCTAATCTAACTTATCCAAATCTAACCAATCCTAATTTAACCTATCCTAGCCTAATCTAATATTATCTTAGCCTATTCTAATCTAAGATTATCTTAACCTATCCTAATCTAAGATTATCTTAACCTATCCTAATCTAAGATTATTTTAACCTATAATAATCTAATCTATCCTTACCTATTCTAATCTAACCTATATTAATCTTACCTCTCATAATGTAACCTATCCTAACTTATCCTAATTTATCCTAATGTAACCTAATCCTAATTTATCCTAATATAACCAATCCTAACCAAATGAAACCTATGCTAACGAAAATTAGAGAACATTTTGTTATATATATATATATATATATATATATATATATATATATATATATATATATATATATATATATATATATATATATATATATATATATATATATATATATATATGGTACGTACTAGGTGTTTGACGTCACTATGACGTCATAACGTTCATGCTGGAACAGGTTTTGGACCCCATTGTCAGAAGTTGGCGACACGCTCCAACTTGCTGGGTTTCTTGTGTGTCAGTGTCTCCTACTTCACCCGTAACTCCTTCCTCGTCTTCCTGTTCCTCATCTCCCTCCCACCTCCATCTTCGGTAACTCTGTCACTATACCCTTCAAACTTTTCTGTCCCATGCTTCTATCCACTCCACCCAGCCCCCTACCACACCCCTCCACCCAGCCCCTTACCCATATCACACCCAGCCCCCTACCACACCCCTCCACCCAGCCCCTTACCCATATCACACCCAGTTCCCCACCACATCCAGTATACCTCACCCAGCGCCCTACTACATTACACCACCCAGCCCTCTATTACACCCTCGTTCACACCACACCACCTAGTACCAGCTTCTACTGGTGTAAACACGCCAATATAACTGGTTGTAGGCAGGGCGTCGCTGGAGCTTCAGGCACAGAGAAGCGTCCTAGGCGTCACAATACCTACTATTACGGACAATAAGTCACAATAACGTGGCTGAAAATTTGACACCCAACCCACACATATGAAAATAAAGGCAGTGACGACGTATTGGTTCGTCCCGGACCATTATCAAGGCTGCATAATGATCCAAGACGGACCGAAACGTCATAACTTCCTAGGGTGAGAAATCTTTTGTACCTGGACTTATGTCTTGGCTGCACGCATGTCAGTTCCAGATGGAAAGTTGCAAATGTTCTTAGACAGGGTATCCCAGTGGGCGGTGAGGCATGACGTATAGTTTTCAGTTATGAAGACTGTAGTCATGGATATGGTTGCCTTCGAGGACTCCACCCGAACCCAGACCTATATCTACTGTAGATGGCTTAACATGATCTCTCGCCGTTCAACTGCTTAAAACACCTTTAAAGGAAAAATGATAAACCGGGCTATGATTCACATATGAGACTCAGTACAACAGTGTACAAAAGCTTGGTTGGCCAGGTCTTCAACCAGGAGTCCTGGTCAGAACCCGATACTCAGGGCCAACTCAACGTGACCCTCAAAGAGGTAAAGAGCGGGATGAGCGCTGGCAGGATCATCCAAGAAAACGTGTCTTATCTACACAAGGTACCCTCTCTTCCTTGTGACTATCTTTTAATGGCTCCGGGGATCAAGGTCCCTACGTCCCGGTTTCTGACCAGGATTCCTGATTGGGGGTCTGGTCAGCTAAGCTGTTAGGCGCCGCTGCTCGCAGTCCAATACAGGAATCACAGCCCGATATATTAGGTATACTTTGGTGGTGTTTATCAAGTTCCTTCTTAACCGCGGAAGATATCAGTTAGCTATGTACTTATATGTAGAGGGAGAGCGTTGATAAGCTTAGGGGCCTTTACATGTTTATTCAACTGTCTTATAACTTATTGAACTCGTACTGTTCAAATAGAGCTATTTTACACATTCTGCCCTGCCATTCCAAAGGAATTATTTCATTGTGCGGATTTGGAATCAATTCATTTGATATTTTCCAGGTGTAAAATTATGATATCTCTCTCGGTTGCACTCAAGGAAAAATAAGTGAGGGATTTTAGACGCTCTCAATTATTTAGATATTTAATTGATCGGATACGAAAAAAAAGTTCTCTGCACGTTCTCCGTGTCAGCAACTTCTGCAGGCTTGAATGGCGCTTTTAGTGTGCAACAAAACTGCACTCCAGATAGTATTAATGTCTTAAAACTTGTCATCATCCAGTCCTATTATTTTCCTTGCAGCTGTGACAGCTTCCTTATTGTGCACTTTAGTTGGAATATCTTCCCATGGGGATTACTTCCAGGTCTCTTGGGTTGCTTTTTTCTTTCTAAAGTGTTTGACAAACTACACCAAGGATTCATCAAGCATTTGCATAACCATTTACGAAACATGTACATCTTTCCTTAATCATGGCGGCTTTGTTTAAATTCATTAAGCAGTTAATGAGCTCCGAAGTGCTACTAGGTTGTTTATAATAATAACATTAGGTTGTGATGTTTTATTAAGCATTATACAAACTTTAAATGTAAACAAAGCCACCATGACTAACGAAAGATGTAAAAGTTTCGTAAAGGTAAGAGATGTAGAGGTTTCGTAAAGGTAGAGATGTAGAGGTTTCGTAAAGGTAAAGATGTAAAGTTTCGTAAAGGTAAGGATATAGAGGTTTCGTAAAGGTAAAGATGTAGAGGTTTCGTAAAGGGTTGTATAAATGCTTGATGAATCCTAGACCGGGTTTGGACCAGTTTAAAAAGTTAACAATATCCTATATAGTTCCTATTCATACAAATGCTAGTGTCACCTGCAGACGATGATAACATACTATAGTTTGTGTCCTTGTCTATGTCAGATATGGGAATAAGATACTAGAGCAAGCACAGTGATCTTCTGTTCCGTCTACTCCCGTCCCGTCCCGTTCCGTTCAGTCCCGTCCCGTCCAGTCCACCACCACATTTTTAAACAAAGAAGATGGGGAGGTACAAGCGAAGGGAAAGTTCTGCAACGTAGTAAATAGAGTGAGTTATGATATCAAGCCTTTTTGGGGTGGGGGGAAAGAATAGAAAAAATGGAGAGGAACAGGTGAAATTAAAAGTTTAGAAATGGGAAATATAGTATGAGTTATGATAGCATGCAGGCTGTCTGCCTTGCTGGCATATGGTATGATATCAGGCGGTGTGTTTGCCTTCCTGACACGATGTTAGGGAGCTGAAAGTGTGTGAGGTTCTTCACATGTGTTTCAGCATATATGGATGTGAGAAAAGATAAATACTGTGTAGTATTCACATATACACTCAGATGCTTTCACACATGATTTTATGTTTTCTTTAAGGATTACTTTTATTATTTTTAATAAACTTTTATTATTATTATTATTATTATTATTATTATTTATTAGGGGAGTTTCTAGTCAGTATTTCATCTAAGAATTATATATTGAGTGGCTTGGTTTCCAAGTAGGTAAAGTGGACAGTAGATACCTGTCCTGTCCTCTACTTTAGCGTCCCCTTCCGTCCTTTCCCTTCCCGATTTCTCCTCTTCTCGCCTGTCCCCTCCCCTCCCCTCCCCTCCCCTCCCCTCCTGCCTCTTCCACCGAGGGACAAATATGAAAGTTTTGTCATTTGCCAAACTTTAACTAGTGCTTCATGCATATCTTATCTTCGTCAGTATGACTGCTTCGCCTTAAGATATCCCCCGTCCCTCAGGGGTGCCAGGGCCTGACCCAGGGGTGCCAGGGCCTGACTAAGGAGTGCCAGGACCTGAGCCAGGGGTTACAAGGCCTGACCTAGGGGTGCCAGGGGTGCCTAGGGAATGCCAGGAACGACTCACGCTAAGTATGTACACATACATTCAAACATTCACGTGCATTCTCAGGCACGCACACCTACTTAGATGTATCGACAATGCAGACAAAAAAAGGCATCCTCTGACATGGAAGGAACCACGTGAAGGAACACAAATGGACATGGGAGGAACAAGGATGGAATTAGAGAGGCCAGCAAGGATAGATATGGGAGGGGCCAGCACTGGAGGACCACAGGATACTTCAAAATCCAAATGAGCCATAAATTTAACAGTAAAGAAAATGTCAATATAAAGGTAGTGAAGAGGTGGACTGAACTAAGTGGCAACAACAGTGGAGGCAGACGCAACCCCAGCAGGACACACAGGCAAACACCATCAAAACACAAAGCTCAAACACACGAACTTGTTTACCCTTCGATGTACGCTTGGTTGCACGTGGAAAGCTCTACCATTGATCGGGAGAGAAGGTCCAGGTGAATGAAATGGCTGGTCCCACGTTAAGAGCGGTGTATATACTATGGGCGTGGGTCCCACATCGAAGGAATAACATCAGCCGCGTATGCGAGACTGGCTAACATCAGAACTCCCTTCAGAAACCTGTGTAAGGAATCTTTCAGAACCTTGTATACCACGTATGTAAAGTCAATCCTGGAGTATGCGGCCCCGCATGGAGCCCGTATCTTGTCAAGCTCAAGACAAAGCTGGAAAAAGTTCTGAGGTATGCCATTAGGCTAGTCCCAGAGCTAAGAGGCATGAGTTACGAGGAAAAGCTGCGTGAACTGCACCTCACGTCGCTGGAAGACAGAAGAGCTCCGGAAGACATGATCACCACATACAAAATTCTCCGAGGAATTGACAGGGTAGACAAGGATGGCTTATTTAACAAGGGTCGTACACGCACGAGGAGACACAGGTGGAAGCCGAGCCACAAAAGACATTAGAAATAACTTTTTCAGTGTCAAAGTAGTTAGTAAATGGAATGCATTAGGAAGTGATGTGGTGAAGGCTGACTTCATACACAGTTTCAAATGTAGATATGATAGAGCTCGAGAAGCTCAGGAATCTATACACCAGTAGAATGACGGTTGAGAGACGGGACCAAAGAGCCGAAGCTCAACCCCCCCCCCCTAAGCACAACTAGGTGAGTACTCTCACTCACTATCACTACTCTCAGGTGAGGAGGCTGGCATGAACAGGTGGGACAAGAGTCCCGCTTGTGACTGGCCGTGGTGGGGCGGTGGGTGCCTCACGTAGCTGTCTCAGCTGCACATTCTCAGGCCACGCTCTTGGACGATACTGAGAGCTCAATCCTTAGTTCCGTCACACAACTGCTAAAACCTCTCCACGGCCACCGCCCACCACCACGCCCACGGTCTGCGCCCTACACCACGCCCACGGTTTCCGCCCTTCACCACGCCCACGGTCTCCACCCTACACCACGCCCACGGTCACCGCCCATCTCCACTTCCATCTTCACCTTCCCTCTGTACTCTTATCTGTTCTATTTATATTCTCGTGTAATTCAAATTGTAAATTCCGGCTTACGCTTCACTGCTTAAAAACCCCAATCACTTAATGGTAAAAAATGCAAATTATGCAGTATTAAGGTAGAATTACAGGTTAAAGGTTAAATATTGTTAAGATGCACGCGGGTAAATGTGGTCAAATAGGCGAATCTAGTAGAGCGGGTAAGATGGATGGTCTGACCACCCTGGGGGAACTCTGGGCCCGACCTCTAGGGAACGTTGTAGGTCCTGCCATGTAGGAAGCAGGGCAGGACCTCAGGGGGAGGGGGACCTCGAGGTCCGACCTCAGGAAGGGAACTGAAGGCCCGACCTCAGGGGAGGAGCTCCGGACCCAACCTCCCCCACTGCTGCCTTGCACACCCTCTACTGCCTCTCACAGCCTACTGGTGTCTCTCCCACGGGCGCCATACAGGAATCTTCCTCCAATCCTGAGACGTGTGTGTATCATGTTTGGTGCTGCTGACATTCTCGCAAGCGGAGAGTAGACTTCTACGATTGTCTTGAGAGAGAGAGTGCGTGGGGAACCTGGGAAGTCCTGGAGAGAACTGGTTATATCTGGGCAGATCTGGGAAAACCTTGAGAGTCCAATGAAACCCCTGGGAGTCCTGTGAAGACCTTGAGAGCCTTGGGGAGATCAGGAGAACTAGGTTCATAAAGAAGGGTGAAAAAGTGGCACTTGTAGCATGTAACCTTTTTGTCCATAGAGAGAGAGCGGCTATAAGCACAAGAGCAACACTAGCAGAGTCGCCAGGAGACAATGCTACCACCCTCGGTGAGATCACCAAGGGGTCACAAAGTACTAGACAGTTTCTCAGTCACAGACAGACAGGTGATATTTGGCAGAGTTCCCTCATTCAATCATTTCTCACCTCTTCTGATATTTCTTACTATACAGTCAGACAGGCTTGGCGCTGTCTCCTCATACTTACCTTATTTGATAAGAACGTACGCCAAAATTACCGGCAACAACAACAACAATATCACCACCAAAGCCAACACCACCACAATCACCACTCCCACCACCCAACGCTATCATCCACAACCACAATACAATTACCAGTAACTAACAACGTTAACCCCATTCTTACCGCTATTCCTGCCATTACAAAGGATTACAACGCGCTCCGCTCTCCCCCCCCCCTCTCTCTCTCTCACACACACTTCTCATCTATTTCACCTGCACCAATCTCCCAAATTCCCTTTCTCACTCGTCTTCCTCATTTCTAGCTTTCTCATCTCAGGGTGTCACCTGTAATCACTTTATTTACTTTCTCTAATACACCTGCATTATACCCTTTCAAATTTCTGCTTGCACTGCACTGCCTTATCCCCTGCATCCGTCCCCCTTAAGTCTCCTACCAAGCTCATCTTCACTGCCTCTCTTCCTTTGACTTCACCTGTGCTTCTCGCACCCTACTGGCTTCACCCTCTCCACATTTCACTCTCTGCTTGTTCCGTATGTTCATTCATTTCCTTTTAATCTCTCCCTGTGATAGACTACGGTGGGAATACTCCATCACCTACAGGGACGCATGCAAATGAACTTGAGTGCATAGTTTACCCCTCAGCCAATGATTGATAACTGACGGTGAGCTAGTTTGTATCAGTCGGTGTTCCTTCATGATGGGAATGTTTAGGCTTGTCTAGTGTTACAAGGCACCTGTAGAAGCTATAGGCGTGGGAACATAAGATTATAGCCGGACCTGACACTGCTGTCTTTTGGAGACGAGAGTACAGTGTAGGGTGAGTGCTTGGGAGTACCCTGATTGCAGGTTCGAAGCCTCATAAAGGGTTCAACTGATTTTCTCATTAATACATTACGTTAATATGATTCTTTTGTGCATGGGTAAGTAAAGTTTGCCTCGTAACCTGGGTATTTAATGGTGTGACTTCATCTTAGACTTTCAGTGGTATCAAGTGAACCAATAAGAGCAAGCATAACTCTACCTGGGTTAATTCTGACTGGTTGGTGCGATTGCCGCCGGAACACAAAGGAAAGCCAGGAATCAGAGGTCCTGACTACTGGCCGAAAGTCCTCCTGCTCACAACGGCGTTCATATATACAGGTTGTTCTGTTGTTCAGGGCCAGGTCAAATAGTTCAATACTCATAGGCCTGGATGCCAAGTTCAACTAGGTCGTACCTCTGTAGCACTTGTGGTTCAGAATCATCTACCATACAATGCCTACCCAAGACTGGGCAAGACTGTTCTTAATATGATGCCACAAGACTCCAAATCACCTCAAAGGAAGTGTGTGAAAAACAGTATAAACAGCGAGTTCCGACTCCGTGACATCCGTGTCCTCACACTACCAGCGTAACATTGTAGCGCACGGACTACCTTCGTCAGTGCCATCCTTCACCTGTGGGCACACTACCTAGGAGGCATCTCCACCAGCGGCCTCTGAGGTATCCTTGAGATGACGTGGTCATCCTTGAGATGACGTTGTCATGCGCTCTTGGCGTGTGTTGATAACGATATCACGATAACCTTAAGTACATCCATCAGTGTTAAGCTACAGCTCAGGTGTTATTGTTAATCTTGCACGCACAGAATTCAGTGTTCCCCAGTATCAACTGACTCATATGCCGTTGTGCATGCTACTGCAGTTGCCAGCCATCGTAAGTGAAGGACCCCTGACACGTCTGCCACGTTAAGCTAGAGGATCAACCGTGTAGTTATATTTGAATGTTTTCAGAGAAGTCAACATCATTTACTGCACAAGTATTGATATTCTCTGATGCTCAAGTGTCGACCCGGTTCCCTCCTCCTCCTCCCCCACTCAACTGATGTGCTCCCACTAGAAATAGCTCGTCTTTAAGTGTCAAGTTCATGTAAAGTATATTTCTGATTTCCTTGGATAGAGATGTTCATCTGCTGAATCTGCCTATTCTACAGCGGGAACTCATCAGCAGTTCTTGCCTTCATATTTGAATAACATGAAACCAGTCCCATTTGTATTCATGAACGTAGATTAGTACAAACCAAACTAATAAATGGAACCATCTGTCTACTTAAACCTGACTTATTCCTCCTTTGCAAATAATTAACGCACCTTTTGACCATATTATATATAAAATTCAATGTTTGAAACCACAGTCAAATAGGTAATTAAGAGTTCCTTAACCAGGTTTGACTATTTAGACAAGACCCAATGTTGTCCGAAAATTATTGATCACAGTGCTGGTTGAAGGACGCCTACCGGCTGAGATTTGCATAAACACAAGGCTTCAATACATAAGGTTGATCACTACCCTATATAACATATATGCCAATACAAATAAGAGGTGATCAGACCCGTGTATATGTCCATACTGAGTCATTAATAGCAACTAACTCGTGCAATCAGAGTTTTGCACCGTTCAACCGTTCCCATCCACTGTTTCTCTTACGTTATTTTGTCATTACTTAAATTATTCCAGGCCACGGTCTCTACTTCTGCAATACTATTAAATCTCGCCCTTTTCCCATACTTACGACCGTTCTGATCATTACTATCCTTGCTGTTTCCTGTTCCTGCTGTCGCTTCCACCTCGTCTTGAAAGAGATAGTCCAGACAGCAGGGATAGTAGGTATTCGCTCCTTCCATCCTTTACTGGATGAACAATGTGCCTTCCTACCCATCATAGAAGCACCTAGTGCCTCTCACACACCCTCATGGAAGTACCTAGTGCCTCCCACACCCTCATGGAAGCACCTAGTGCCTCTCACACCCTCATGGAAGCACCTAGTGCCTCACACACCCTCATGGAAGCACCTAGTGCCTCTCACACACCCTCATGGAAGCACCTAGTGCCTCTCACACCCTCATGGAAGTACCTAGTGCCTCCCACACCCTCATGGAAGCACCTAGTGCCTCTCACACCATCATGGAAGCACCTAGTGCCTCCCACACCCTCATGGAAGCACCTAGTGCCTCCCACACACCCTCATGGAAGCACCTAGTGCCTCCCACACCCTCATGGAAGCACCTAGTGCCTCTCACACCCTCATAGAAGCACCTAGTGCCTCTCACACACCCTCATGGAAGCACCTAGTGCCTCTCACACCCTCATAGAAGCACCTAGTGCCTCTCACACACCCTCATGGAAGCACCTAGTGCCTCTCACACCCTCATGGAAGCACCTAGTGCCTCTCACACACCCTCATGGAAGCACCTAGTGCCTCTCACACACCCTCATGGAAGCACCTAGTGCCTCTCACACACCCTCATGGAAGCACCTAGTGCCTCTCACACCCTCATGGAAGCACCTAGTGCCTCTCACACACCCTCATGGAAGCACCTAGTGCCTCTCACACACCCTCATGGAAGCACCTAGTGCCTCTCACACACCCTCATGGAAGCACCTAGTGCCTCTCACACCCTCATGGAAGCACCTAGTGCCTCTCACACACCCTCATGGAAGCACCTAGTGCCTCTCACACACCCTCATGGAAGCACCTAGTGCCTCTCACACCCTCATGGAAGCACCTAGTGCCTCTCACACACCCTCATGGAAGCACCTAGTGCCTCTCACACACCCTCATGGAAGCACCTAGTGCCCCACACACCCTCATGGAAGCACTGATGCCTCCCTTCCCCCACCTTCAAACACGTGTTCTACCCTAATTTTCATGTGAGCAGGTTGATGGGCCCTTGTTGCCCGTTACCGCTACACAGGTCCCACGCTAATGAGTCATCAAATATTCAGAGGAGACCAAAACGCCGTCTCCCACAGCTCGGGCTCCAGGTGCAGCCTCCCGCACCAGCAGGTGGCCTTCCTCAGACACCGCTGCATCATGGCTGCCCGCAACGGGGCACCTTCCAACCTTTACACCATATTTTGTAACTGAACAGCTGCGACGGGCGTGGATCGCTGTCAGCCGCGACGGGCGTGGATCGCTATCATCCGCGACGGGCGTGGATGGCTGTCAGCCGTATCCTACAAAACAATGGTACACTCCAGCACTATAAGGTACCATACTGTAGCACAAAACAATAGAAGACTCCAGCATTAGACAGCACCAGGTACACGTGCACCATCACCCCTCCCGCGGCCCCAACCTACCGTCACCAGCCACACCAATAGGAGTACGTGCAGGTCCGGGCATGGTAAAGGGACCTCCCAACACACTATGATGAAGCCACCCATGACAGACACAGATGGCAAGACAGCGACGGGAGCGAGACAAGGGGGGTAGAGAGACAAGTCATCCTCACTGCATTCGCTACAGGTTCTCCGTGTCAACAAGCAGCGCCCCCGTGTTCCACTAAATGTACCAGCACAGCCCCGTGGCTCAGCCCACCCTCACTTCACAAATAACAGTTTTTTTTCCCCCAGCGGTGCTATATAAATGTGTGTGTGTGTGTGTGTGTGTGTGTGTGATGGTCGTCACTGCGATAATGGTCGTCAAAAGCCGATTGTAAAAGCCGTTTACAATCAACGGCAAATTAGAGGATAAGACACTTTAAGTGTCTAACACAAATACTGCAGTTCAATTATAGCTCCGTGAGCAACCATGCAAGAGTATAAAACTGAATTTAAACTTCCAGATCAATCCCGGTTGTAATTCATACGTCAGCCGACGAGTCGCACGTCTGTCAGTTTGGTTGACCAGACCATGCAACCAACCGGGTCAGAGACAGACAGGGCCGTGGAGGGTATCGATCCTCGCAAGAGGGTCAATTGAGGAGTATATGGTGGTGGTCCGTGTATGTTTCTGGGCATAAACGACTGATAGTACGACTACCCCAGAGGTATTTTGGTTGGCGGGTTGGTGGGGCGTGGATATGTTACACACGCTAAGTCATCACTCGTGAGGTATTTCCCCTTGTTAATCACCAGTTACGACCCACATCAGACGCATGCCTTAGTACTATTCATCACCACTCATGAGCCCTACCTACTGCCAGACCACCTCATCACAACCAAGCCCTGTCATCATCATCTGTCTTCATCACAGGGCGAGGGGCGACCAGCTGGTGTCCACACGCCCTAACGAGTACGATTATTTGCATGACGAGACCCTCTAATTCCCCTCCTTTCGCTAATGTTGAAGTTGAGGCTGGCACACGCCCTCGGCCGCATCCTTCGCATTCCCCTCACTGCACTAACACAATCCCCTCAGTCCAAGTGTCCCCTTAACCTCTGCGCACATAAGTCCCTACACCGAACTGTCAGTTTTCCCTTCACTGCGCACAAGCCCTCAATTGATGGAGGGGGGAAAGAGATTCAAGGACAGAAATCAACACTAGAGTACAGTAAGGATAGACAAATTACACTCCTACATCGTAAGTTTTCAATGACAGACGCAGCCACCAAGGTCCTCCCCACTCCTTGCCCAGCCCGTTCTCTTGATCTGCCACAACGGACTAAATCCAAGGTCCTAACCATAACTAGAAACGTTAGAACCCAAGCCACCCACCTAACCTAAGCAACTGATGCACAGAAAGGGAGGAAATTTTGAACAGCTACTTTTCAAATCACGTTGTATTTGCTACGTTGGTTACCGTGGCGTACTATAACGGGTTGAAGACAAGCGTCCTCTTCCGCGTCAAGGCCATTATATAAAGACAGTTTACCTGCAGGTAAACCAGGTATAATAGACATTCTGTTATGGGCCAATAGGCCCTTCGCAGTGTCCTTAATTCTTATGTTTTGTATATTCTTATCTGTAGCGTTTCAAGTGTGGGATACAAAGCGGTAGCAGAGAGACAATCAGTCCTTACTACCTTGTACTTACTTGAGACAGTCATCTTCGGCAGCGGCCCAGTTGATGACATTAACAAGAGTGGAGCTTAACTGGCTAACAGTGAGTGGTGAGAGACGAAGAAGCATCCACAAAAGATATCATATTTCTCAATTTTTATGCATTTGTGTTCAAACTTTTAACATAATAGATGTAGGATCACTGTATTGTTACAACCGTAGATGGTCATATATATATAAATGAGTCTGGGTGGATATAAATAGGAAGTGCCTTGTATGGGCCAATAAAAAGTACCTTGCATGATCCAATAGAAGCTGCTATTGGATAAGCAGCTCAGGGGAGCAAGAAATTAAGAAATTACAATTTCTTTAATTCTCATGTTCTCGTGTTTCCCCAAGGCACCTTCACTTTCCAATCATTTAAGAACCGGCTCCGCCGCCTTATACCGAACTTAGGACTCACATTGTTGAAGTAGCAGCCTGGCGAAAGTGCGTCCTGCGTACCATCAATCCAAGGCCAACACCGTGACAGAGTGGAGGAGCCTCTAGCACTCCGCAAGTACAAGGTACCTGGTTGATACCTGGTTACCTGGTTGATGGGGTTCTGGATGTTCTCCTACTCCCCAAGCCCGGCCCGAGACCAGACTTGAGTTGTGAGAGTTTGGTCCACCAGACTGTTGCTTGGAGCGGCCCGTAGGCCCACATACCCACCACAGCCCGGTTGGTCTGGCACTCCTTGAAGGAAACAATCTAGTTTCCTCTTGAAAAGAGGTAGTAAGGTCTATTGACATAGCTCGAGTGCATGGAGGAATTGTGTAAAATCCTGGTTTGTGTCTCGGAGAGGCTGCAGGATCCAAGTAAATTCAGTAGAATTTCTGGTTGCAATTCTTATACCATGTCGAAGCTCAATCGATTAAGGCTACAAGGTAGTAACCGTGACATACGCAACTAGGGACGTGGGGAGCCTAACGAAGGCGCGCTCCCCCACAATACTATATGACCACGATAACTACTGCACCACCATCAAATTTCCTTATCTAAAATTGAGATTCATCAGCGCTAAATAACAGCCTTTGAAAACGCTGAGAAACCGCAACGTACCCAAGAGCAAACTGCAGAAATTAATACATAAAGTGAAGTATATTGAATTTAAAAAGATCAGTCCACATAAGAATATAACATTTCGACACGACTGTTAATTCAATTAAGTGCTAGAGGTAATTTTACGTGGGGAGGGTGAAGGAATAGGGAATGAGGGAGAGAGGGAAGGAGGGAATGATGGAGAGAGGGAGGGAGGGGACGAGGGAGAGAGGGAGGGGACGAGGGAGAGAGGAAGGGAATGACGGAGAGAGGGAAGGAGGGAATGATGGAGAGAGGGGGGAGGGGATGAGGGAGAGAGGGAGGGAGAGGATGAGGGAGAGACTAAGGGAATGAGGGAGAGATGGAGGTAAGGATGATGACTGCAGGTCGATGGTGGCGCCACCACCAGCTGTCACCCCCGCCTCACTACTAGGGGGGCCTCTTTAAACCGTCCACACCCGCCCTCTCCACCACTCTACAACCACCACACAAAATCCTCATCAATTTTTCAATATTTCAAGTGTACAAGACGGGAACCCCGACGCCATGAAGGGCCGCAGAGCGAGGTCTTAGCGCGGGCGCCCAAAGGTGCACCACCAAACAAAGGCGGCACACGCAACACACTCACAACAAAGGTCTATGTCCCAATATTCCAACGTTAACTGGTGTCTTTATTTACTTCGTGTAGCCTCCTGTGGCTGCTGTTGCTGTGTTTACATCTTCTGCTTTGGTATTACCTTCGCTTCCTTCTCCGCTCAGTTCCAGTTGGTCTTCCCAACACCAGCGCAAATGCCAGGGAATTTCGCGGCCAATACCTATAGTTTTGCGATCAATGCCTGAAGTTTTGCGATCAATGCCTGTTAGTTACGCGGCCAATGCCGGAAGTTTCGTGTTTACCGTAAGCACCACGGTAAACCATTGAGGTAACATCCCAACCGCAACATTTTCTGCCTGACTATGCAATTTTTCGCCTTGATTCCCACACGTTTGTCTCGTCAGACTAAAATCTTCTTTAAGCCTTTCTTCGAAATAAAGAAGACGTATCAAGAAATAATCAGGAAGTAACGGCATCCGAAGACCTTTCCGACCTCCTTTAAGGGAAGTTCAACCGGCTAAGACGACCTCAATAATACCTTCGGATATTCCAAAAATCACACTAAATGGGAAATGTCTGTGAACGATCAAGTAATTAAGACTACATCGGAGAGGGTGAACCCAAACTGAAAATGACAAGGAAATATGTCAAGTACTAAACAAAAGCCTTCTAAAAAGTACACAAGGAAATCACAAAAGCCTGATTCTTGAATAACAAAAAAATCTTTTGGATAAGGCAGTGTCTGGGATGCTCCCGGACGTAGGTTCGAATCCTCGTCACGGGCCTTGTGGATTTGTTCGTTAAATCTTTTGGAGCATTGCAATGAAATCGAACTCGCGTCCTGGATCACTCCAGACGCACTCGTAAGGCCACGATGAACTTTAAAGTAACAGAACCCGGAGTTCTCCTGAACTTGAAGACAATTTGCAAGGCATTTAGCTGGTACCAAACTCTAGTGTTGAGGTTACCCGCCCATACTCTAGGTAATGGGGTTCTCCGGGACGTGCTCAGTCAAGAACCCGAGCACCACTCATAGGTAGAGGACAGGACACCCTTGAGAGAGATTAGGCAGCGTGGATGTTAAAGAAGATGTAGCGAGGACGTCGCCTGAGGATGTAGGTGTGCTGGGAGGGGTACACCCAGATCAAGTCTTCCCACTACAGGTTAAAAATGCACCTGAGGCTCTTGTTTCGTTAATGTGCAATACATCAATGGAGAGGAGAGACCTACCGACCAGACAGCTGGAAAACTGCTAACGTCATACCTATAATAAGGGGAAATGGGTATTAGGCACAACAAAAAACAGGTCTGAACAGTTATGTATAATCTGCAAGGTCCAAGATAAATAAAGGACACTAGTGGAACACCTAGAACGTAAAGAATGTGTAATAAAGTATACACAAAGGTTCAAAGGGAAACCCTGGCTCACCAATCTCCTAGTGCTCTATGACAACCTGTCAATACTCACACAGGAAAGAAAAGAATAGACACACAACATCTTCTTGGACTGTCAGAAAGTTTTCGACACTGTTCCATACAGGAGACACAAGCTTGAATAACTGGAGGTGTGTTCAACAAGGTGAGAGGATACGTAACTAACAAGAAGCAAATACTAATGAGATAGGAGAGCTGAGAATGAAGGTGGTAACAAGCAGAGTATAGCAGGGACCAATACTAAGACCCATGCTGCAGCTAATGTAGGTCAGTCATATTGCAGTGTGCACATACACCAATTTGCATACTCGTATATCCACATGCACACACACACACAAACACGCATGTGGTGACTTACATACCCACATGCACACAAGTACATATGCTCACTCGTGATTACGCATGCTCATTCCCAAGGGCTCTGTCTCACTACTCTCCTGTCAGAGAATGGGGTCGTGGGGAAGGAAGTGTGGTGGCAGGGAAGAAAGGGGGGTGGCAGGGAAGGAAGATGGTGGCAGAGAAGGAAGATGGTGGCAGAGAAGGAAGATGGTGGCAGAGAAGGAAGATGGTGGCAGAGAAGGAAGATGGTGGTAAGGAAGGAAGCATGGAGTGATATTCCTGACCAGCTGTCACCACACAGCCTGTGTACATAGCAGGAAAACACACTTTACAATTAAAAAAATAAAAAATAAAGGCGGGGAGGTGGCCATGAAATACTAGACAGAGCTGACGACACAACACAGGGAGAGGCATTCATGGCCAGGGATGCGCGGCAGGAACATGATCACGTGGCTACAGCTGCATTCCCTTGATCCACACACACACAAGCGTGTACAATTATAACATCACACACAACTGCGACAGTTATGTTATTGAGAGCAACAGCCACAACAGTGACAGTGGACGGCGGCAGTAATAGTTACAACAATGATAGCCACAACATATGCAGTAACAAGCACAACACTGACAGCAACAACCGCTACAATAATGCCAGTAAGAGCCACTCCCCACGAGCGGTGGGAGCGACCTAGACCAGTAACTGTGGAGGAGCTGGCCGCAATCTCAGGCGCCATACAATATACTCCTGATCCTGCCCGTGCGTCATATGGGAGGCTTCTTGTAGACGTCTCTCTCCACCTCCCCATCCACGCTCTCCCCTCTACCCCTGCCCCCCTCCCCCCCAACTGTCCCCTCCTCATGTGTAAAGTTAAGATGGGATCACTAGTTGTGAAGCTCCTTCCGGGAGGGAAGCAGTCTCTTCTATAGGGAGGGAAGGAGTCTCTTCTGGAGGGAGGGATGACAAGGAGTGGGAGAAGGGGGGGGGAAGAGAGAGAGAGAGAGAGAGAGAGAGAGAGAGAGAGAGAGAGAGAGAGAGAGAGAGAGAGAGAGAGAGAGAGAGAGAGAGAGAGAGAGAGAGAGAGAGAGAGAGAGAAACAGGACATAATATTCTAATGATAAAGTAGGAAAGATGAAATGGAGAGGAACTGGGGTGGTTGAGGGGAAGCAGGAGGGATGAAAGGAAAGCAGGGGGACGGATTGGAAGCAGGGGGGATGGAGGGGAAGTGATGGGGGGGGGGGGGGCGAGTGCAGTCGTCGTCAAGTCGGAGGAGAATGCACCAAAGTTTGTAAGTAGTCACGTCACCTCTTGCCAACTTGGAGATTACTCCACTCAGCCTCCAGCGAGAGATTTAGAACTTGGCTACGTGAGATTTTTCACATTATATGTTCCAACTGATAACCTGCATCCTCGCACAGCTCAACTGTAAATATATCCACAACACCATTGCGACTTAATCATTTTCTTTTGGATATTTTCCATTCTACACAAATATCTTCTACCATCTGGAGGGTGAAGAAACACTAGATCACTTAATCTTCCCATTTGTATTGTTGGACGTTTCGTCAGCAATGTGACATCTTCAGGAGCACACACTGTTGATCTGTTATACTGGTTATACCGAGTTATAATGGTTATACCTCCAGTTATACTAAGCTTACAAGTTGTTGTTGTTTTAGATTCAGCTACTCGGAACAAAAGTTCTAAAGTAGCAGGGGCTATGGTGAGCCCGTTGTGGACTTACCTGGCACAGGAGCGGGGCTGTAACTTCGCTGCCATCCACCTTACAAGGAGAAATCTAGACATGTATAGGTGGGTGTACACCTGACTCTACGATTCACCTAATTTCCTTAATCGTAGGAAGTGGCGAAGATTAGGGTGAGGTGATTATTGCTTGACTCCGGCTTCTAGTTGTCTGCCAGACTTCTCATCTACTCTCTGGATCAATGGAGGACCATCAAACAACCGTATGCTCGAAGTCTGAATTCATCTGGATGTTGATGACTGGTATCAGCTCTCAAATGAACACAACCTCAGTCGTACGAAGCTTATATATATATATATATATATATATATATATATATATATATATATATATATATATATATATATATATGTACGTATATTATTTATATAATTTATTACAAATTTTCTATAAACTCCAACCAGACCACCACCACATGACCTGGAACGCCACGAAACCAAGAAACTACGAAGAAAATAGCAGGAAAATTTCACTCGTCAAAATAAGACTGCCGAAAATTCCCAGCGTATTTCTTTTTAACCCGGAGTTGACTTCTCCAACGTTTGCGTTTATTGAACGACGACCCGTATTCTTAGGACCGCTCTTCATGCGGTAAGAAAAATACTTGGAGCTGATCTTGGCTTTTACAGACAGCGGACAACAACAGCCCACTGGATCAGTATAAACATGACAGTGTCCGCGGAAGATCTAAAGTTTATACAACACAATGTCAAGGCTTATAATGTTGGTGAAGGGATAAGAAATGGTGCCTTCCTTTATATATATATATATATATATATATATATATATATATATATATATATATATATATATATATATATATATATACACATATATATTTACTTTATTTGAACTTTGTTACAAAAAAGGAGTTACATATAGGTTACAAAGATGGTTGTCATAGGTTGTCGAGTTCCTCCAGCTCCTCAGATGGCGGGCAGGAACCCTGGATGCAGTGCGCATTTCCCCTCTGTATCGCCACACTGAGGCGCTGGAAAAGAAAGCTTGCAGCTCTCGGGTCCCTTGTTGTTTCAATGAGCCTAGAACCCAGTTCCTTCAAAAAACTGGTAGCACTTTTACCCCAGGCGCCGAGCGTCTCAGAAGCAATGGGGACAAAATTGTAGTGGTGATCCAGTTCTCTATACTTACGGGATTTGGCTGCTTCCCTGTGGGTGGCAGCGCCACCTGGTTGTGCAACACTGAGGTTAATGTAGGTGTTAGCCAGGGTTGATACGCACGTGTAGTCCCATACCAACTGCTTGCCATTCTTCCAGGGGTTCACTGTGATACCATCTGGGCGACCAATAAGAGCATCAGAGTTACGGGGCGTTAGGTAACGGGGCTCTCTTTCAGCTGGGCATCCAGCTGTGGTGAGGCTCCTCTTGATGATGTCGTTAACTTCGCTGTGCCTCGAGTGCCATCCCCCTGTGCTTTGGCAGAGTAGGCCATGGTGACCGTACCTGTCAGCCACCACCTCGCCGCAAATACACCTATATCTGGTGTGGATTGGGGCAGCAAGGCGGAGGGCCACAGCAATTCGGAGGGCGTGTGGTGTGAGACGCGTGCCAGTTGCCGACATTGGGGTTGCTAACAGGAAATCCCCTGCATGTGGTGCTGCTACTGCTGTGAGGCGAGCAATGTCGTGTTGTGTTGTTGCTTTCTTTTCCAGCGCCTCAGTGTGGCGATACAGAGGGGAAATGCGCACTGCATCCAGGGTTCCTGCCCGCCATCTGAGGAGCTGGAGGAACTCGACAACCTATGACAACCATCTTTGTAACCTATATGTAACTCCTTTTTTGTAACAAAGTTCAAATAAAGTAAATATATATGTGTACATACAAAAGAATGGGGGTGGTAGGAGAAGATAATATTAGTGTTCAGTGAGAAACCACAAGGTCTCCTCTGAATACTTTTTATTTTCTTCTCCGAGGCTATGGGTCCCCACATTGGCACCAGAGGTGGTACCCTCACAAAAAAAAAAAAAAAATATATATATATATATATATATATATATATATATATATATATATATATATATATATATATATATATATATATATATATATATATATATATATATGCAATTGACGATCACAAAACACTGATCATTTTATGCGGACAATCCACAAAGAAATATGAAAGGAAGTGAACGTTTCGGCCTGTTAAAGCCTAAACGTTTACTTCCTTTCATATTTCTCTGTGAATTTTCCGCATATATATATATATATATATATATATATATATATATATATATATATATATATATATATATATAAATAAACACGTGAGGTCTTAGCATCCAGACAAGCAACCTCTTCTTTCCTACCATTTCCTCCGTCACCTCTACCCATCACCTCACTTTCCCCTCTTAAAACACGAGCACAGAAAAACATTTTTGTCTTTAATTTCACCCAGGATATAAAACCCGCTCTCATCCCCCAAATATGCGAGGCTTGGGACACTTAAGTCCAGCGCTAAGCGCGTGTGTATTTCCACGAGGGCAGTGAGAGGCGAGGCGTGTATCTTGTATTACTGTCTGCTAGTATTTCTTCCCTTGCTTGTCTCCCGATTCTCTATATACCTGTGAACGGAAGAATTAGGGAAACTGCAGAAGGACTATTACCCCATACGAGGCAACTCCCATTTACATTCACACAAACTCGCTAATATACGTCTAACCTACGCTTGAAACAAGCCATGGATCCCACGCTCATTAAGTTATATATGAACATACGAAAGGGGAATGCAAAAAAGCCTATTGGCCCATACGAATCTGCTATTAATGTCCAATCAAACTCATTCAACCATCATCACCATCAGTGTTGATGGTGAGGAAGAAATACTTCAAAGTAGTGCATTGAAAACTATTTTTTTTTGTCCTCTGGAGTTGCCACAACGGACAAAATAAGGGCTATTAAAACGGCCAAATCCAAGACACCCACCTAACCTAACCTAACCAACACACGCAAAGAAAACGGGGATTTTTTGAGCCACTACTTTCATAGTACCCGTTATTTTGTACGTTCGGGGACCCACCACATGACGTAAGGTGGTGGGTCCCAGCACCCCTTGACGTAAGGTGGTGGGTCCCAGCACCCCTTGACGTAAGGTGGTGGGTCCTAGCACCCCTTGACGTAAGGTGGTGGGTCCTAGCACCCCTTGACGTAAGGTGGTGGGTCCTAGCACCCCTTGACGTAAGGTGGTGGGTCCCAGCACCCCTTGACGTAAGGTGGTGGGTCCTAGCACCCCTTGACGTAAGGTGGTGGGTCCCAGCACCCCTTGACGTAAGGTGGTGGGTCCTAGCACCCCTTGACGTAAGGTGGTGGGTCCCAGCACCCCTTGACGTAAGGTGGGGGTCCCAGCACCCCTTGACGTAAGGTGGGGGTCCCAGCACCCCTTGACGTAAGGTGGGGGGTCCCAGCACCCCTTGACGTAAGGTGGTAGGTCCCAGCACCCCTTGACGTAAGGTGGTGGGTCCCAGCACCATTTGACGTAAGGTGGGGGGTCCCAGCACCCTTTGACGTAAGGTGAGGGGGTCTCAGCACCCTTTGACGTAAGGTGTGGGGTCCCAGCACCCTTTGACGTAAGGTGGGGGGTTCCAGCACCCCTTGACGTAAGGTGGGGGGTCCCAGCACCCTTTGACGTAAGGTGGTGGGTCCCAGCACCCTTTGACGTAAGGTGGGGGGTCCCAGCACCCTTTGACGTAAGGTGGGGGGTCACAGCACCCCTTGACGTAAGATGGTGGTCCCAGCACCCCTTGACGTAAGGTGGTGGTCCCAGCACACCTTGACGTAAGGTGGGGGGTCCCAGCACCCCTTGACGTAAGGTGGGGGGTCCCAGCACCCCTTTACGTAAGGTAGTGGGTCCCAGCATCACCGGACTGTGTGGATAGCACACTAGGCACGTGATCCTGTGGCCCGGGTTCGATTCCCGGCGCCGGCGAGAAACGATGGGCAGAATTTCTTTCACCCTAATGCTCCTGTTACCTAACAGTAAATAGGGTACCTGGGAGTTAGTCAGCTGTCACGGGCTGCTTCCTGGGAGTGTGTGTGAGGGGGGGGGGAATAGTAGTTAGTAACAGTTGATTGACAGTTGAGAGGCGGGCCGAAAGAGCAGAGCTCAACCCCCGCAAGCACAACTAGGTGAGTACACACAGACACACCGGATCCAAGAACTAATACTCAATCCTGCAGGCCTAAATATGTGAGTAAACACACACACAGAGAAAGCCGTACCTAACGGTTATCTGCCCATGTTGAACAAACAGACGTATTACCTTCCAGAATTACAACACACTGCAAAATAATAATAAACCGTGCCAAACACAAGCCTGTTAATTAGAAGTTGTCAATAATATCCGCGCTTGACAAATACGCCTCAAAAGTCCGGCAGAGCCAAGAGGAAAACATGTCCAGTTACTGCGAATGTTGTTGAGAGTCGCGCTTCCTCGCGCATCACGCCGCCAGTTTGAACTACGAACACGTCGTGTCTACTAAATAGACTCGCCATAAAACAACTGGAAATTGTATCATTAAAGTCCGCGGCGTCCCTTCCAGCGCGCCAAACTACAGCGCTACAACCTCAAGTTTGGGAACAAAATCGCCGCGACTGCAACCAACCATGAACGCCAAAGTTTACCAACAGCGCGGTATTTTATGCCAGGTGAGGGAGCAGTGGTGTTGCCTGTCGCCAGGGCGGCCTAACACACCAAACTAAGCCTGGGTGCTCACACCCATGACCACACTCAACACACGCAGCTAACACCCGCACCGTCAGGTAGCAACTAGCGAGACGCTGTGTCTGGTGAGCCCCAACCACACCTCTCAGTGCTGCGCTGATTGGCTGGCCGTCGGGAGTCGTAGCTCCAGCTCCCCGTATCCTAACCCAGCCCTCACCCAAAGCAAAGAACTATCGCCAACCTTAGTAAGCCAGTAATTGACTCGAAGATAATAGATAAGTATAAAAAATGGGGACATATAATCCCATGCGGCACCCCAATATGCATCCCAAAATGAGGCTGGCAACTGGCCTTCTTGAGTGTGATGTCATCAACATTCCTTCGCCGTATTGTGGCCAAACTATGCCTAGTAGAATTTTAATTTCTTGGCATCACTGCATAATATTCTATGACATAGAATGATTTTTTCATTAGGCCTGAGTCTAATATATATTAGTATATATATTAGACTCAGGACTTATGTTGGAGGTATCTCAGGCCTTAGTATATATAGGCCTGAGTCAACATCATGGCAAGTGGGAGGGTCACTGTGGGAGCCGCCCACCTTTATAATGTCCTCCCACTGAACGCACTACATTTTTGACGTAATCGACCCGGAGTAAAACAAAGTCGCTGGTTTAGGTAAATTAAAGAGCCCTGTGACGCCGGCGTTTCATTGACCTTAAACATTACGGTTCTAGTAGGTTAGCTGTGAAGCCTAAGTTATGACGCGTTAATTTGTTAAGGCTAAACCACTATTTTTTACGACTGTGGTAATAGAAAGAATGGGCTCAGAAATCAATGCATCCGTCCACTCGACCAATACGCCGTTATTGAACGTTATTGTCACCAACAGACTAAATGAAACGTGCTGTGAAAAATTGAGGTTCTCAAAAAATCCGCTTTTTCTATGACTCGGTTGGGTAGGAGAGAAATTACTGGCTCCCAACGACCTGAAAGTTCAGATCTGAAACCTATATTTAAGGGCAGCACAAAACTTCCACCAGACTGTATTCGCCTAGTTGTGCTTGCGGGTTGAGCTCTGCTCTTTCGGCGCGCCTCTCAACTGTCAATCAACTGTTTCTAACTACTACTACTTCCCCCCCCCCTACACCACACACACACACCAGGAAGTAGCCCGTGACAGCTGACTAACTCCCAGGTACCTATTTACTGCTAGGTAAAAGGGGCATAGGGTGAAAGTAACTCTGCCATTTGTTTCTCTCCGGCGCCCGGGATCGAACCCGGGACCACAGGATTACGTGTGCGGCGTGCTGTCAGCTCAGCCACCGGCCCCACTAGATTGGTTGTGGGTGGGTGTGGGCGCCCACCTACCACCGAGTGCACAGCCACCCACCACCACCACCATCATGGGCGCACACTGGTTGCCAGGATCAGGTTGGGTTACCGATACCTGTGGCAGGTGGCTACAGGTGACGGATCTCCCAATCCTGAGCACTTCAGGTGCAAACTCTGTGAGCAGGAACTGCGGCATGATCTCCCACATTACATCACCGAATTTACAGTTATCGGACCATTCAGATCCCTTGGCAATGAGGTACCTGGAGCTTTGCACATACTTTATTCACTCTCGTGTTCATGATGTTATCCTCATAATGCATCCAGAGTTTGCCAGCGCAGGCTACTTATCACATGCCTCTGTATGATTAACTATCCTGTGTGATGAGGAGTTTCAGTATCGCATAGCTAGTTTTATGACACACACACTGTACTCCCCTTCATATAGTCTAGAGCAGCTGCACAAATGCAGATGTATCTAAATGCGGTAATAAGTAAAAATTTGGTTAGGTGGGTGGTTTGGGTTCGTACTACTCCGGTTAGCTTGGAACATTGGCTTTGTGCGTTGTGGCAACTGGAGAAAACGGCCTAAATCAGTGAGGAGGAACGCAACCCAATTACTGAAGACAGTCAAACCGAACAAGTAAGTGGCTATTACTTAGCACTTCTCTCCGTGGAGCTCAGGGCAGGACTCATTAAGTACTTACAATCTGTATATCTTTTTTCAATCTTTGGCGGCTTTGTTTATCTTTATTATTATTATTAGAATAAATATATAATAAATATAGAATAAATATATTCAGAATATATAATTCTGAAAATAGAATTCTCTATTCTCTATTCATAGAGAATAGAGAATTCTCTATTCTCTATTCATAGAGAATAGAGAATTCTCTATTCTCTATTCATAGAGAATAGAGAATTCTTATTCTCTATGTTCATAAGAATAGAGGACTCTGCAGAAGGCCTATATTGGCCCTTACAAGGCAGCTCCTATATCCACCCAAACTCTCTCATATATGCAGATGAAGAGTCACAATAACGTGGCTGAAAATTGTTGACCACACACCACACACTAGAAATTGAAGAGACGACGACGTTTCGGTCCGTCTTGACCATTATCAAGTCACAATCGACTTGAGAATGGTCCAGGACGGACCGAAACGTCGTCGTCTCTTCACTTTTTAGTGTGGTTTGGTCTCTCATATATGTAACCTGCGCTTCAAACCAGCGATCCCGCTTCAACTCAACAACCTCAACAGTATATTCTGTATTACATCATCCATTTTCTTGTTCAAATAAACTCATCAAAATCTTTATCGTGAATATGTAACAATATTTATGACGGGCTGCACAGATTCTCTCTCTCTTTCTCTCTCTCTCTCTCTCTCTCTCTCTCTCTCTCTCTCTCTACAAAAAAGACATGGATCGAGGCATTAATTTTGAAATGTGATTCCCCGCTTGCCATAGACGAGGACCCAAACATGCTGCTCGCCCATAACTAAACCTGCTATATTATTATTATTAATAATATTATTATTATATATAAGCACGCATGGCGTTTCGGGCAAGTTCTTATCCTAATTCTCCCCGGAATACGACCCGCCGAATCATTTATCAACCAGGTACCCATTCACTGCTGGGTGAAGAGGCTACAAGTTAAGGATTGGCGCCAAGTAAATCCTCCCCGGCCAGGATATGAACCCAGGCCAAAGCGCTTTTGCTTTACCTCTACGCCACGGGGATTATTATCCCTTTTCCCTCGATTTGTTCCCCTTCGATATATCAAGTATTTTTAGTCAGGTGCACCTCGATGTTGTATTTTGAAATACCAGTGAAGTCCAAGAGTTAGAGCATATCCAAAAGTTCTCCCCAAGAATCAGACAATGTATTACAGAGGTCGGCGTCCCTTCCTGCCTCCTGGACACCACCACCTTCAGCAGAGGGGGACGGTGCTTGGCGGCCTGGCACTCCTCCAGGAACCCCAACCTACCACTCTATAAGGAACGCACACTCCCTTAACTTTATTACCCTCCTTATCAATACCCTTGTAGTTTATAATACGAATCTTACGACTTTCCACAAACAGTGCAATTCCTTCGTCGACACTGTCCATGTTACAAGTTTCGGTACAGTTCGTAACCAGAGATAAACATTCTCCCTTGAAAGTAGACATATGGGGGCATTAACTTAAATGTTTTTCCAAGAAATCGTCGTACCAAAGAGAACAACATTTAACAAAAACTTGGCTGTCAGAGGTGGAATCTAAAATGGTGGCGCACTTTACGGTGGGGGAGAGAGAGAGACCATAGACTTTATCACGAGGGGTGTGGAGGTGGGGGGATGGGAGGAAGGAGGGTCAACATTGTGAGAAGTGGGGGCGGGATCTCCTGCTTCCCCACACTTCACATGTTGGGAATGGGGGAGGTGGAAAAGGGAAGGGGGTGGGATGGAAGGGAGGAGATGGAGAAAGAGGAAAAGGACGGAGAAAGGGAAAAACAAAGGGGATGGGGAATTAGTCAAATCGGTGTTGCGAACAACCTATATTAATAAACTAGTGTGTCTGTCTGTCTGCTTAAGGCTGGAGGCCAGATGCTCGCGTGTAGCCTCAGTCAGCTGTGCCCGATGATACAATGTTCATATTAGACTGCTTGTAGTGGCATCTAACAACCTAATTGATTAACCAGACTATAAACCAGGAAGATTATTATGCTGCCCAGGCCGCAGCAACCTTCACTCCTCTGTAAGCCCTAACCACAAGCAAATATTCTAACGAGAAGCAAATGTAAAAAAAAAAGACTAGCCCGAGGCATCAAAAAAGAGGGGTGGGGGGGGAGAGCTAGTATGCCCCCACACCCCCAGTCACTTCCGGTCTTCCAGGACCACTCACCTGTGCTATTCATGCGGCTATAAAAGGTGTTTATCGTGTCGCTTTTCAAACACATGTTTGCTCACCCCCCGTCCCCCCCCCCTTCTCCTCCGCCCTAATAATAACGTTTACTTTAGTTCCCCCTTTATTAACACCTCCTACCCTCCCACCCCCCTACCTAATACCCCTCTTCTTTCCTTACAGTCCATTCTAACCTCCCTTTCTTATCTACTTATTCCCTCTCACCCTTTTTAACCCACTCATCACTGTTTTACCTTACTCTTCATTACTCAACCCCCCCCCCAACCAATGGGGTTTCACCTCTTTCTCCCCACCATATTACTTTAATTTTCCAATCCATTAAATTCTGATGTTTGCCCAACCTGTCCTCTCAACTAATAGGTTACTAAAACTAACGTTACAAATGTAACCTAGTGTGAAAAGTAAGGGCTCTCAAATATCTACTTTCTCTATGCACCGGACTCAATAAGTTAAGTTATTGCAAGAAGTGCCGGACCAACCAGGTTGTAGTGGATATATGGCTCTGCTGGACCAAGCAACAGGCTGCAGGATTCAAGCTCTTGCAAGTCGAGCCTGGCACAGGACCCGGCTCAGGGTGTAGAACTCGGTGCTTGCTGGGTCGAACTAGGATCATAGCCCCGCCTTCCGAATGTTCTTAGATTAACGTAATGGCTCGTTTCTCCCTCTTTTATCATGTTTGCTTCAATCATTTTTAATCGAATCAGATTCAACGATTTCTACGTTTAACCTGCTCCACTTATTGACACCTCTACCACTGAAAGAAGTTATTTTCTGACATCTCTGTGATTCATGTGTACCTGTGTATTCTTCTAGTTTTGTGTGCGTGCGTGCGTGCGTGCGTGTGCGTGTGCGTGTGTGTGTGTATGTGTGTGTGTGTGTGTATGTGTGTGTGTGTGTGTGTATGTGTGTGTGTACTCACCTAGTTGTACTCACCTAGTTGTGTTTGCGGGGGTTGAGCTCTGGCTCTTTGGTCCCGCCTCTCAACCGTCAATCAACAGGTGTACAGATTCATGAGCCTATCGGGCTCTGTCATATCTACACTTGAAACTGTGTATGGAGTCAGCCTCCACCACATCACTTCCTAATGCATTCCATTTGTCAACCACTCTGACACTAAAAAAGTTCTTTCTAATATCTCTGTGGCTCATTTGGGCACTCAGTTTCCACCTGTGTCCCCTAGTACGTGTGCCCCTTGTGTTAAATAGACTGTCTTTATCTACCCTATCAATCCCCTTCAGAATCTTGAATGTGGTGATCATGTCCCCCCTAACTCTTCTGTCTTCCAGCGAAGTGAGGTTTAATTCCCGTAGTCTCTCCTCGTAGCTCATACCTCTCAGCTCGGGTACTAGTCTGGTGGCAAACCTTTGAACCTTTTCCAGTTTAGTCTTATCCTTGACTAGATATGGACTCCATGCTGGGGCTGCATACTCCAGGATTGGCCTGACATATGTGGTATACAAAGTTCTGAATGATTCTTTACACAAGTTTCTGAATGCCGTTCGTATGTTGGCCAGCCTGGCATATGCCGCTGATGTTATCCGCTTGATATGTGCTGCAGGAGACAGGTCTGGCGTGATATCAACCCCCAAGTCCTTTTCCTTCTCTGACTCCTGAAGAATTTCCTCTCCCAGATGATACCTTGTATCTGGCCTCCTGCTCCCTACACCTATCTTCATTACATTACATTTGGTTGGGTTAAACTCTAACAACCATTTGTTCGACCATTCCTTCAGCTTGTCTAGGTCTTCTTGAAGCCTCAAACAGTCCTCTTCTGTTTTAATCCTTCTCATAATTTTAGCATCGTCCGCAAACATTGAGAGAAATGAATCGATACCCTCCGGGAGATCATTTACATATATCAGAAACAAGATAGGACCGAGTACAGAGCCCTGTGGGACTCCACTGGTGACTTCACGCCAATCGGAGGTCTCACCCCTCACCGTAACTCTCTGCTTCCTATTGCTTAGATACTCCCTTATCCACTGAAGCACCTTACCAGCTACACCTGCCTGTCTCTCCAGCTTATGTACCAGCCTCTTATGCGGTACTGTGTCAAAGGCTTTCCGACAATCCAAGAAAATGCAGTCCGCCCAGCCCTCTCTTTCTTGCTTAATCTGTGTCACCTGATCGTAGAATTCTATCAAGCCTGTAAGGCAAGATTTACCCTCCCTGAATCCATGTTGGCGATTTGTCACGAAGTCCCTTCTCTCCAGATGTGTTACCAGGTTTTTTCTCACGATCTTCTCCATCACCTTGCATGGTATACAAGTCAAGGACACTGGCCTGTAGTTCAGTGCCTCTTGTCTGTCGCCCTTTTTGTATATTGGGACCACATTCGCCGTCTTCCATATTTCTGGTAGGTCTCCCGTCTCTAGTGACTTACTATACACTATGGAGAGTGGCAGGCAAAGTGCCTCTGCACACTCTTTCAGTACCCATGGTGAGATCCCATCTGGACCAACAGCCTTTCTAACATCCAGATCCAGCAGGTGTCTCTTGACCTCCTCTCTCGTAATTTCGAACTCCTCCAAGGCCGCCTGGTTTACCTCCCTTTCTCCTAACACAGTGACCTCACCCTGTTCTATTGTGAAGACCTCCTGGAACCTCTTGTTGAGTTCCTCACACACCTCTCTGTCATTCTCTGTATACCTGTCCTCGCCTGTTCTAAGTTTCAATACCTGTTCTTTCACTGTTGTTTTCCTTCTGATGTGACTGTGGAGTAGCTTTGGTTCGGTCTTGGCTTTGTTTGCTATATCATTTTCAAAATTTTTCTCTGCTTCTCTTCTCACCCTGACGTACTCATTCCTGGTTCTCTGGTATCTCTCTCTGCTTTCTGGTGTTCTGTTATTCCGGAAGTTCCTCCACGCCTTTTTGTTCAGTTTCTTCGCTTCCATACATGCCCTATTATACCATGGATTCTTCTGTTGCTTCTCGGATTTTTCCCTTTGGGCCGGGATGAACCTGTTTACTGCCTCCTGACACTTTTGGGTAACATAGTCCATCATACCCTGTACAGACTTGTCTCTGAGGTCTGTGTCCCAAGGTATTTCACTTAGGAAACTTCTCATCTGTTCATAATTCCCCTTTCGGTATGCCAGCCTTTTGATTCCTAGTTCTTTTTGGGGGGAGATAAGTCCTAGCTCTACCAGCTAGGACTTATCCTAGTGTGTGTGTGTGTGTATGTGTGTGTGTGTGTGTGAGAGAGAGAGAGAGA
>NC_091231.1:10545960-10598460 GCF_040958095.1 Procambarus clarkii | reverse complement strand
ATATATATATATATATATATATATATATATATATATATATATATATTATATATTATATATAAGTACAGCTGCGTGGCCCTTGCCGATAAACACTGGCACACACTAGAGACTGCACCGTGCACCATAGAGCCACAGTGTGGTGGCCACAGCGAGGCACCGCCGGGAACTGACCTGTCAACATATGGTGTCCCCATGTGCAGTCTTCTGGCCGCACCTGCAAAACAAAACAGAAAGATTTGATATATTTGATAGTACGGTTTAATACTAAGTGAAAATAAGTACAATTCCCGACTGCTAGGAATAGTACATAATTCCACTTACTTGTGCTATTACATTTACCTCCCCATTTTTGGAGGACGGGCTGGGGCAGTGACAGACTACCCCGAGGACCACCGGCTATCACTCCTAGTATAAATTGAGAATGTTTGTTTTTTGTGTACATGAATTTGGAGGCCACACGGTAGGGTCTAGCCTCACCCAACTTTGCAGGGTGACTGGTTTGGGGCATGGGAAACTACAGAGGCTGGTCGGCGTAGATCCCATTGGTCCTATTAAGATGGGGTCGGGACGAATAGCGATCCATCCTCTATCCACACTTAATCAGTGAAAGGTGGTTGGCAACGGGGGGAAATGTTTAAAAAAAAAAGATAAAATTGAAGACTGGGAGGGAGACAGGTGGGGAGAGTAGGGATGTTGGGGAAGAGGGAAGATGAGGCGAGAGAGAGAGAGAGAGAGAGAGAGAGAGAGAGAGAGAGAGAGAGAGAGAGAGAGAGAGAGAGAGAGAGAGAGAGAGAGAGAGAGAGAGAGAGAGAGAGAGAGAGAGAGAGAGAGAGAGAATCTTGGGTTAGAAAGTTGGGAGAGGGAAGATAAGGAAAGAGAGAAGAAAGAGAGATTGGATGAGAGAGGAAGAGGGGAGAGTGACCCGGGTTTCCTGCCCCGTCTAATGGCAAGACGGAGCAGGAAACCAGAAAACCTGAGCCTTGAAAGGTTAGGTTAGAGGGGAGACTTTTAGAGAGAGAAATATAGAGAAATAAGATAATGATGAAAGAGAATAACAAAGAAGACTATAATGGAAGAGGGGGGAGAGTGAAGATAAAAAAAAAAAACATGGTCTTGTGGGAGGAAGCGAACAGGGGAACACGAAGGGATACAAAGAAGAGAAAACTGATAAAGATAGGAAAAGAATGAGGTAGATGCATGTAGAGGGATAATGAACAAAGATAAGTGAGGGCAGAAAACGAGAGATAAAAACAACGGAGAGAAAATATTAATCGAGGAGGATGGAGATAGTGAAAGAAAAAGAGAAGACTACGACACAGAGACAAGGGAAACAACCAAATAGGAACAGAGAATAACGATGTAGAGAAAGAAGGCATTAACAGATACACAGGGAGCAGGAAGGGGCGGAGAAGGAAGACGGGAGGGAGCAGGAGTGTGTGGAGGAAAATGGAGGAGTAGCAGGAGGGAGGAAGAGTTACAGAAGAGGAGGGGAGGAAGAAGAGCAGGAGGAGGGAGAAGCAGGAGGAGGGAGAAGCAGCAGAAGGAAGGAGAAGCAGCAGCAGCTGCAGGAGGGAGAGAGCAGGAGGGTGAGGGAGGACTGCACTAGTCTACGCCACCAAGCCCACAGGAACCCCCACCTGTTGCCAAGAAGCGCTCAACGTGTTTACACCAAATTACCCCAACTTGGCGCAGCGCGACGCGTCGTTACTCGGATGTCCTGCCCAGGACTGGTCAATCATATGTGTGTAGCATGTTGCACTGGTAATTATAAGGACAGCTCAGACGCAATACTATGTAGATATATACGCGCTCTTGGGGGTTTTCGTTGGGGGGTATTCCCACAATTATTGGTCCCGTTACTATGAAGCAAAGGTAACTGACTCACCTCTTGTCTCGCACTCTTTCCCCCAGTGACGCCTCCATCCGTTATGCTTCGAACCCCCACACTTGCCGCGGCACGCGCACACACACGTGCACGCACGCACGCACACACACACACACACACACACACACACACACACACACACACACACACACACACACACACACACATGCGCGCGCGCACACACACCAATTCATACATTTTCCCCAGTAATATCACCACCGCCCGCTGTCAGTCACACAACGATACCAACCACAACCATCCCTCACGATCATTCTCCCCCCTCCACAAACCCTTCCAACTACTGCAACCAGCATCCTATTTAACAAACATGACAACCTCCATCTACTAAAACTATCGCCCTAACCCCCAATAAATACCACAATTCCCCACCCACAACAATCGCCACTAACATCCATCGAAACAAGACAAAATCAGTACAAACCTGTCACAATCTTCATCCCTACCCACCACCCCCCTGGAACGAGGTCACCTCAAGACTACCACTCCAGCTGGTCCTTTATCCCCTGTGATTACCAGGTACGGAAAGGCGACGGATGGCCGGTCACAGCCTCCCTGCATCTTCCCACCATTACCGCAGCTCAACACGGATCAAGCTTTTGGGCGCCTTACGGATTCACCATAGCCCGTGCTACTTGGAACTTGTTCCGAGTAGCTGAATCTATAACAACATTTTGGGCGCCGCCTCTCTCACAAAGGGCGGCGCCCTAAAAACTTCCTCCCTCACGGGGAAAAGGAGAAATAGGAAGACATAAAAAAATGAGGGTAGAAAAGAAAGCAAAGCATAATGAAATTATTGGAAATAGCAGGAGAAGCAGCTATCTTCAAAGACCACTGTCATCATTGTTCAAGCCACCACAGTTAAAGAACACTGTTAGAGCTCAACAGGTTTTTGGAACCTTATGCACCAGGAGAGTAAGGGTTGAGAGGCGGGGCCAAAGAGCTGTGGTTTATCTTCCGCAAATACAACTAGGTGAGTACTTAAACCACCCACCTGTGCCTTATTACTACCAAACAACCAGCCACCACCACTCAACTATCCACAACAAATCCACTACCACTACCACTATACTACAACCCTCATTCCCTCCCACCCTCCTTCCCCTCTCACCCCATTCCCATACCACTCTCATTCCCCTATAACCATCATTTCCCTCCCATCCCATTCCCTTCCCATCCCAATCCCCTATAACCACCATTCCCCTACCACCCCCCACTCCACTACCATCAATTCACCACCACCAACGGTCCACCACTCAAAATAATCACAAATACAAACACTACGAGCCCCGCAGTTCCGCGTGTCCCAGCCAAGTGCTGAGCATAATAAATATATCGTGTGTGGCCACAACCAGGTCAGTCGCTGGTGCTGAATTATCAATAATTAACGTCAGTCACGGCCAGAAAGAAAGGCAGAGAAAGGGATAGAGAGAGGGCAGAGAGAGAGAGGTAGAGAGAGGGCAGAGAGAGAGAGGGGCAGTAGCAGAGCGTGAACCCAAGTGCGAACCAGCTCAAGAAGGTGAAAGCCTGAACCAATAAAAGGGTTCCAACTCTGCTGACTTCGATAACGTGCAGAGGTCTTTTACTGCCAGAATCTACTCAATAACACATCTAAATTATTAGGATTGCTTAACATTTTTAAATCTGTATTCCCTAGAGCGCAGGCGGGAGAGATGCATAATAATTTACACTTGGAAAATATTAGAGGGCCTGGTTCCAAATCTACACACAGAAATAACTCCACATGAGACCAGAATGCATGGCAGGATGTGCAAAATAACCCCGTCGAAAAGCAGAGGTGCAATAGGTATGCTGAATGAAAACTGTATCAACATCACAGGCGCAAGACTTTTCAAAATTCTCCCTCTACACATAAGGGGCATAACTGGCCGACCTATCAAGATGTTCAAAAAGAGAACTTCATAAATACGTCCAAAAAGATACGTGATCAACCGGGCTGTGATTCATACGTCAGGCTACGAGCAGCGGTCTTTAACAGCTTGGTTGCCCAGACCACCAACCAGACTTGGTCAGAGACCGGTTCCCGGGGACGTTGATCCCCGAAACTAAGTCATGGTAACCCTTCAGTTTCTCCTGCTAGTGACGAAATTAGTAACCAAATTCCCAGAACACACAAACTTATACCTTACCACTGCTGCGTCCCCATGTTAGGTCAACCCACTACACTATATATAGGGCAACCGATCACTAACTCTGTTTATGGCGGGCAGACGCATATATGCTGGTTAGCATCGTAAGTGAAGGAGGCCATGACTGAGGTTGAAAATAAACTGCTCAGCATCCACCACAACTCGCGTAAGTGTTTGTTTACTTGCGTCAGGGACGACAAAGTGTGGCAAGTGCTTCCCGCGTGCGTTGGGGCACTCTTGAGGTAGATGTTACTTGTGCTCACCTAATTGTACTCACCTAATTGTGCTTGCGAGGGTTAAACTTTGGCTCTTTGGTCCCGCCTCTCAACTGTCAATCAACTGGTGTACAGATTCCTGAGCCTACTGGGCTCTATCATATCTACATTTGAAACTGTGTATGGAGTCAGCCTCCACCACATCACTGCCTAATGCATTCCATTTATTAACTACCCTGACACTGAAAAAATTCTTTCGAACGTCTCTGTGGCTCATCTGGGTACTAAGTTTCCACCACCAGTGGAAGTTAGTACTTCCACCACCAGTGGAAGTTGGGTACTAAGTTTCCACCACCAGGAAGTTTCCACCTAAGTTTCCACCAGTTTCCACCACCTTACCAGTGTGTCCCCTTGTTCGTGTCCCACCCGTGCCGAAGAGTTTGTCTTTGTCCACCCTGTCAATTCCCATGAGAATTTTGTAGGTGGTTATCATGTCTCCCCTTACTCTTCTGTTTTCCAGGGATGTGAGGTTCAGCTCCTTTAGCCTTTCCTCGTAGCTCATACCTCTCAGTTCCCGGACGAGCCTGGTGGTATACCGGTGAATCTTCTCTAACTTTGTCTTGTATTTAACTAGGTATATGGACTCCAGGCTGGAGCTGCATACTCCAGGATTGGTCTTATATAAGTGGCATACAGGGTCTTGAACGGTGGTAGTGGACCCCACACCCATCATGTGGGTGCCAGTGGACCCCACACCCATCATGTGGGTGCCAGTGGACCCCCACACCCATCATGTGGGTGCCAGTGGACCCCCACACCCATCATGTGGGGTGCCAGTGGACCCCACACCCATCATGTGGGTGCCAGTGGACCCCACACCCATCATGTGGGTGACAGTGGACCCCACACCCATCATGTGGGTGCCAGTGGACCCCACACCCATCATGTGGGGTGCCAGTGGACCCCACACCCATCATGTGGGTGCCAGTGGACCCCACACCCATCATGTGGGTGACAGTGGACCCCACACCCATCATGTGGGTGCCAGTGGACCCCCACACCCATCATGTGGGGTGCCAGTGGACCCCCACACCCATCATGTGGGTGCCAGTGGACCCCCACACCCATCATGTGGGTGGCAGTGGACCCCCACACCCATCATGTGGGTGCCAGTGGACCCCACACCCATCATGTGGGTGGCAGTGGCCCCCACACCCATCATGCGGGTGGCAGTGGACCCCACACCCATCATGCGGGTGGCAGTGGCCCCCTGGGCGGCAGGGAGCCCCACATACATCCGGGGTCAGTAATGAAAAAAGTTACACAGGCAGGTAATGGGCTCAGGAACTACACCACAAAATTTGTTTAAGTAAGCAACTTGCACCACTGATGAGCCTCTTATATACCACACGTACGGCTGTGTTTTTCTCCCCCACAAAAGCAACCGAATATGTATTTACTTGCACAAAATCTTGTTTTCCACACAAAAAAAAAAGACATGAAAATAAATTTAATTACAAAAATTCACAACAGATCCTTGTAAAACAGCCTTAACGAACACTTCATATCCACAACATTGCTTTTATATAGTTACAACATCGTAACAACCTAATTACGTTAAAAAAAAGTTGTGTATTTGTTGGGTCTTATACAGGAGTAAATATGGTAGTTAATATATGCATCAACCATCTCTGGTCTCGCACGGAGCTTTTTGTTAGCATGGGTGAATGGTTGTTAGGTGTTTTATATGTATGGGTGAATGGTTGTTAGGTCTTTATATGTATGAGTGAATGGTTGTTAGGTCTTTTATATGTATGGGTTAATGGTTGTTAGGTCTTTTATATGTATGGGTGAATGGTTGTTAGGTCTTTTATATGTATGGGTGAATGGTTGTTAGGTCTTTTATATGTATGGGTGAATGGTTGTTAGGTCTTTTATATGTATGGGTGAATGGTTGTTAGGTCTTTTATATGTATGGGTAAATGGTTATTAGGTCTTTATATGCATGTGTGGCTAGCAGTTAGGCTTGCTCTTGACCTGTTCTTAGCTCGGTAGTCAACAGACATGTCCGTTCTCATGATTTACCACTCCGTTAAAAATACCACTGTTTTGCCTAACCAGTAACCAGCATGAACCCAAGCAACCCTCCTAGCCAATCGAGGCCGATGCACGCATAGAAAACGCCCTGCTTGAATTTGTGCTAATACGATGCATTTTTGTAGCGGCTTGGTCGATTCCGTTTACAAAATGCGACGTATTAAGTGAGAGGACAGGTTGAACAATGTGGGAGGCAACCACACACCCGTTACACTATTTATGGCGGCCAGGAAGCAATTCACACTGATGACGACGGCCGGTGGCACGCCCTCTTCCTGTGTTACGCCTGCAAGCGGGCCTTTCCCCCTATTCTCCTTGCCCCAGCCATTTGGGTTAGACGGTAGAGCGACGGTCTCGCTTCATGCAGGTCGGCGTTCAATCCCCGACCGTCCAAGTGGTTAGGTACTATTCCTTGTTCCCTCCGTCCCATCCCAAATCCTTATCCTGACCCCTTCCAAGTGCTATATAATCGTAATGATTTGGCGCTTTGCCCTGATAGGTCATTTCCTTTCTCCTATGCTTCTTTTGGTTACCTTGTGGGAGGGGGGGGGGGTTTCGGGGCTTAGCGTCTCCGCGGCCCGGTCATCGCCCAGGCCTCCTGGTTAGCCAACCGTGGTTGCTTATCACTCTCAAAGCCTGGGTTCCTCGCCGCTTGTTAAGGAAGTAGTGGAGGAAAATATATATGCATGGGTGAATGGTTATTAGGTCGGGTTTACTTGCAAACGTTATAAATCACCAGACACTTGACAATCGTGTGCTGGGACCAGGAGCTGGAGGCCAATCCCCGTAACACTTATCGACGGTGACAGGAGACTGCCAATATCGATAAAGATAAACTGTTTGCAAGGGGGTTATTAACCAGGACGAGGCCTCAACATACAGGCCCCTCCCCCCACTCAGCGCACACACACACACACACACACACACACACACACACACACACACACAGTAACCACAACTCTCTATCACCATAGCAGCGTTGCTATAAAGTTGAAGGTCGAAACTAAACACTTAAATCAGCTAGAAGCAAATTAACAAGTGAAATTCATGGGAACGGAAACGGAGAAAAAAAAACATAAATAAATTCAAATGTCACACTCTAGTTTAAATTGCATCACACCAATCGATTAATAGCTAAACGGAGAGACCAGGAGCTGGAGCTCGTCCCTCCTCCCTACACGGGAGGGAAGAGGGAGAAGCAATGAGTGGGAAGCTCAGTCTGTATCTTCTGTCGTGTGGGGAATCACGAAATTACGTTATCAAATAGTCCTTTGAAGCGATTACAATTCAATTTTGCGTACAGTCGAGCGCCAGACGTAGGCGGCGGGTCGGGCTGGGGTGTGGCGAGGGGGCCCACGGGTGCGGCGATGGGCCCCGGGTGGGGGCCACGGGTGCGGCGAGGGGCCATGGATGTGGCGAGTGGCCCGCGAGTGCGGCGAGGAACAAGAGTAGCGGGGAGAGAGCTGAGGAAGGGGGGGAGGGTTGAAACATGCAGTCCCTACCAGGACATGTTGGTGTCTCCAAACAATGAGTTACCATGTAGGTCACAACCGCTTATGGGGTTCCTGTTCCCGCAAGCACAGCTGGGAAACACACACCCACACCACCACTACCATGATGCTCCCTGCACCAAAGGAACCTACAGTATGCTGCAGGTCAATGTATAATACAACACATATGTTACGGTATCGACACCATCGCTGGAGTGTGGAGTGGCGGTTTCGGCGCCATCTATGGATCTGCACTCCAACTCCTTGGTATTTGGTGCAACTCAGACAACGCCATCTGTTGGTGGTGGCGTGGCATCGGTGAAAGGCTCCAGTTTCCTGCCTCAGTTAGAAAGTGAGGTCGATGAGGGAGGATGATCTCTGGTGGGCGTATCGAGATCAACGACATCTAGGTTGCGACTAGAATTTACAATTTCAATTTCTCTGTGAATGGGTGTTATCCTAAGGGCACCCAGTGTACTGTTCATCTAATTAATGACGTTTTATGTTCACAGAGGTGACGTAAGGAGGCGATTGCGCTAAGGAGGGCAGTTCAGTACTCTTGACTTGGTCCTGTGAGAGGACAAAGTGGCCGCCGTCGGTTATAGCAGTATGTTTGCTGCTGATGTATGCAGTGTTCTATGGACCGACGTACCCGGGATTGGCTAGGAAGAGTTACGCGACGACAGTGGTGTGTCTGTTCAGAAGTGCTGCTAGTGAGCGACTAGAAACTTATGCCAGGGCGGCTTTGTTTAAATTATTAAGCAGTTTACGAGTTTTGAAACTTCACAACTCATGATGATTATTATTATAAACGTGGTACGTCATAGGTACGTCACGTGGTACGTCACAGCTCACAAACTATTTAATATATATAAACAAAGCCGCTATCATCAAGGTAATATATACAAATTTCGTGTTTGCATAAACGTTTGATGATTCCTAGACCTGGTATTTGCGATATTGAAGTTTGAAGTCCATCCTCAAAAGAAGTGCATGAGGTGTAAGTCACATACTGACTTAAACACCACTTAAGTCGGTGTTTGACTTGTATCTTGGGCTAGGGGATGGGATGGATGTTTGGGAGAGCTGCAGGTAGTCCCAGTGTGGTAATTATTCGACAAGCCCTTAATGAGACTCAATCTGAAGCAGCACACAGCGACATCCTTTCAAGGTCTCCCAGCGGGAACATGCTCCAGTGCAGTTAGATCAACGTTTGATCAACGTTTAATTTACGTTTGATCAACGTTATTTGCCCAGATGAACACATCCCTTCAAAAGAGACATAAGAGCACCTGACCCTCCGAGACCGACGCAGTAACTCCGTGTGCACAATATCAGTGGCAGTTCCATGTTTACTCAACGTCGATGGCGCTGAATTAGCGTTACCTGCTTGATGGGGTTCTGGGAGTTCTTCTACTCCCCAAGCCCGTCCCGAGGCCAGGCTTGACTTGTGAGAGTTTGGTCCACCAGGCTGTTGTTGCTTGGAGCGGCCCCGCAGGCCCACATACCCACCACAGCCGGGTTGGTCCGGCACTCCTTGGAGATAGTGAAGAGCGTTGCTCTTGAGTATTGTGTACACTGGGAACTTACTTCCTTCCATGAACGACATATCGGCAGTAGGCACGATTTTCAAGACCAATTCAACCTCGAATCAACCATCATTAACGTTGAATTAATGGGGAACCAACGCCACTCTTTGATACTGTGGCCACTGGGTATATGGACATATGTGCTGTATGTGGCAAGTGGAGTGCTGTATGCCTCCACCTGCCAGGTGATGTGACACTTTACATTCTCATGCAAATTATTGTGAAAGGTTGAGAATAAATATTGTACTCCTTACCTATATTTAATTCTACTGAAAGTGATAATAATAATTAAATATTAAATGAACAAATCCACAAGGGCCGTGACGAGGATTCTCGTCACGGCCCTTGTGGATTTGTTCATTTGATGCATCACGTTAGTGTGATCTCTGTGTGTGATAATTAAATAGTTATTATTATTATTATTAGTTATTGAGAAAATCAGTAGCACTTGCGTTCTCCCTGCGTTTATCCCAGTCGTCCTGTCTTTATCCTCCACTTTCCTTTTTATTACCTTCCCTCCAGTTCTTCCCCAGCTTTATCCAACCGTTCTCCATTCTCGTCCATATTCCTTCACTACCTTCATTGGCGTCAACCTCGCTATAGCGATGACATTGAAATCGATAACTAATCAATCTCGGCCCTTCATTGTTTTCTTCACGACTTTGCTTAACTTTCTTCCCCTGCTGTTTCCTTATTTTTCTTCCCCTGCTGTTTCCTTATTTTCTTTCTTGCCCTCGTCATCTATTGCGTTTTCCCTTGCTTTTGCCTTAATTTTATTTTCAATCTTCCATTTCTTCTTGTTCTTACATTATTCAGTATTTCTTCACTTCCCTTCAGTTTTTTTCCCCGCCATTCCTTGAGTTATGTCTCTGATTCCCTGAATTTCTTTCCAACTTTTTTTCACTACCTTATTTTTCTTTTCTTTCCCTAAACCTGCCTACCCTTGCTTTCGTCTAAGCTTTCTCCAATACACCTCTCTCTGCTTTATTTTTAGTCTTTATCCTGTTCCAATCTTTCTCTCGAGCTCTTTCCCGGAGAGCCTTCAATTTCTCCCCACCTTTCATGTTCTTCCAGACCTTTTTTTAACTGATCTCCTTTCAATTCCCCTCCCCCCGCCTGGTAACTTCCCCCTCCGCCTGGCAACTTCCCCCTCCGCCTGGCAACTTCCCCCTCTGCCTGGCAACTTCCCCCTCTGCCTGGCAACTTCCCCCTCTGCCTGGCAACTTCCCCCCCCCCCCGCCTGGCAACTTCCCTATTCCCCTCATCTCTTGCGCGACTCACAAATATCCACGTTTTCTTTGCCTCAGTTGGTTTCCATCCGTCCTCCTAATAGAACGTCGCATTTTGACGTATACCTTACCTAAAGCCAACAATCGTCGTGCTAGAAAATGGTGGTAGCGGCTCGCGAAATTGGCATACTGTTCCGTTTTCTGTTTTGGGTCCTCTGGCAGGTTAGGATAAGGGCACTTTAGTACGATGGATTCTTGACGTTGGAAAACCATAGGAGGACGGCCTGTTTGTTAGGTTAGGCGAGTTGTTTCGGGTCGTGCGTTTCTGGTTACGTTCTGACTTCGTATTTTGCACGTTGTGGCACATCAAGAGAACAGGCTGGTCGTCCTCCTCTTCTCTCCTAATTCTTACCTTACTTTCGCTTTACCCTTGACTTTGCATTTTTCAATTACTTCCCTAATTTTTATCCTCTCATTCTACCATATTTTCTCAAAACCTACCTATCCTTAGTTTTCTCCCCCGCACTCTTATTTTTTCCCTGCCATCGCAATCCAACTCTATTTTCCCTAAATGTCCTTTTTCCCTTTGACTTTTTCCTGCCCCTCTCTTGTTTTGTTCCCTGCCACCACTACCACATTTTCCTAAACCCTCCTCCCCACCCTTGATCTTTTTCCTCACTCTCTTTTTGTTTTCTTCCCTGCTATCGCTCTTCTACCCTATTTTCCCTAAACCTGCCTACCCTTGGTTTCCTCCCCGCCCTCTCTTGTGTTGTTCCCTGCCACCGTGCCGGGATCCCAGTTATTCCCTGGGATTTCCCTGGCTTACATAGAATAATACTCGCCCTGTCTTTAATACACCTCCATCATCTTTTCTCCCTCGCGCTCTCCTTGTTGCAAAACTAAAAGCATCACACTGAAAGGAAAAGTTTCACAAGAAAACTTTGAAATGCGGATAAATGTCAGGCCAAGAGAATTGGCAGCAGGGGTGGGGGGGGGGGGGAGGGGTAGAGTTGAGAGAAGAATGGGGGGAGTAGACGAGAGTTAGTGAAGAGGGAGAGCTGAGGTAGATTACAGTGAAGAACAGTGGGAGCTGAGGTAGATTACAGTGAAGAACAGTGGGAGCTGAGGTAGATTACAGTGAAGAAGAGGGAGAGCTGAGGTAGATTACAGTGAAGAAGAGGGAGAGCTGAGGTAGACTACAGCGAAGAGGGAGAGCTGAGGTAGACTACAGTGAAGAAGAGGGAGAGCTGAGGTAGACTACAGCAAAGAAGAGGAAGAGCTGAGGTAGACTACAGCGAAGAAGAGGGAGAGCTGAGGTAGACTACAGTGAAGAAGAGGGAGAGCTGAGGTAGACTACAGTGAAGAAGAGTGAGAGCTGAGGTAGACTACAACGAAGAAGAGGGAGAGCTGAGGTAAACTACCACAATACAAACATAGATGATGATACATGTGTGGAAGAGAGGCGACGGGCGGACCCCGTACACAACAAGCCTGCCAACCCTGCGTCACACACCGGCGACAACAGAGCATCATCCAGGGAGGGCTTCCTTGGGAGGCTGTCGCTCCCGGAAGCCCACCACGACGGACTGCCTCCTTGACTCAGTGAGGGAACACACTCATGCCGACTCAGGTAGTGCATAAGAGCGTCAAGCTCCTCATTAAGGAACTCCAGAAACTGGATAGCGCTCGCTCGCTCGTTCCCTCCCTGAAGACATTCGCCAGCAGATCCATAGTATATACATTAAGGCAAGAAAACGTGATGCTGGTATAAGATATAATCCACTATAGTGACTGTATCTAATCAACCCGTTGTTATCAAATGGGTTGTTCTTATCAAATGGGTGATCAATCCGTTCCTTCGATCTGCCACTCTGTAAAATAATTCAAGCGGATTTGGCTAATAAGAAACGTATGTACCCAAGCAACCCACTTGAGCTATCGAGGCCGATGCGTACAACATATCAATATTCAATTCGATCATCCGTGATTTGAACTCGGTCCTCAAGAGTACTAAACTGTTGTACTACCAACCACTACAACATTCTTCGGGTCATTAATCAAATGATTGATTTACAAATACCGTTGGACTGTGATTGTTGAGGAATGGAAACGTTCTGAATGTAAAGAATAAATAAGAATGGAGAGGCAGAAATGTGAAACGTATTGTGGGGAAGTGTTTCCCCGAGGGCCTTAGCGTCGTACTCCCATCTTAAGGGCGGAGGCGGGCTGCTTCATCATTATCTCACCACCACCTCCCAGGGACAAGCTAGGTACCGGTACCAGAAGCAAGAGACCAAACACACACACACACACACACACACACACACACACACACACACACACACACACACACACACACACACACACACACACACACACACACACAGGTAGATGTGTGTGTGTGATCTCACCTGTTGATTGACGGTTGCGAGGCGGGACCAAAGAGCCAGAGCTCAACCCCCGCAAACACAACTAGGTGAGTATACACACACACACACACTCACACAGGGATATACGACAACACCAACACAAATTAGTCAAAGGGCCACAAAAGTGGATTTTTAGTACACTAATAATTAATAGAATGACTTAGCAGTTGAAGGCAAGGAAAACACCATTAACAGATTTACCAGTAGATACGAGCAAGGGGCAAAATTAAGAATTCCAGACACTATCAAACGATCAACTACAAGAGAGAAGGGACCAGGAGTTGGAATTTAACCACGCCAAACACAGCTGGGCAAGGTCACGTACATCCAACATCAGTCACACTGACGAGCCCTCAGTGCTCATGAGAAGCCAGCCAGCCACAACGTCAGACCGACAATTAAATATGCAGTTGATTGTGCTAGATGTCCCCAGTCAGCAGGGAGCATGCCGGGAAGACATCAGGCTGACTCCCCACGTACATCACAACACTGACCCAAGACCCACATTGTATTAGTAAGAGGGACAGGCAGACAGGCAAGCATGCGCATATATTATATTATATTATATTTATATATATGTGTGCGTATGTGTGTATGTGTGGAGAATATACACGGGCTGAACGCGTTTTCAGCCCGTGTTTAAGCCTTCCTCAGAGCAAGACAGTATAAGGAGGGAAGAGGTGGTTGGACCAGCCACTCAGGTAGCAAGGTATATAAGTAACAGGAGGCCACTAGCAGGGGTTCCCGGATAACTGCAGACCTACAGCCCCGGTGACTGAAAATTAAATAATCCAACCCGCACATACGAAAAGAAGTGAAACTGACGAAGTGACGTTTCGGTCCATCTTCGACCCTTATCGAGTCATGTTGTAGATGACACTATGATCAATGGTAAAGTGGGAAGTGAAGGGGATATTGAGGCCTTACAAAGAGATCTACAGGAACCCCACAAATGGTCAGATGACTGGCAAATACTTTTCAATGTTGATAAATGCAAGACCTTGCACGTGAGACATAACAATCCACGTCACAACTACCAAACTGACACCACTACCTAACAACAGATAGATGAAGAAAAGGACCTTGGAGTCAGAATCCATCATTCACTAAAAGTTGCACAAGTGGGAGCGGCAGTAAAAAAAAGTGAACCAAACCCTGGGAATAATCAAGCGAACCTTTACCTTCAGGGAAAAGAAAGTAGTCGTTCAACTGTAAGTCTCTTGTGCTCCCCCACCTGGATTATTGCATGGATTATCCAGACATGGAGACCTCATCTTCAGTAAGACATAGCTCCTCTGGAGAAGGTGCAACACCGGGCAACAAAAATCATGCCAGGGCTTAGTCATCTCTCGTATCAGGAACGGTTGAGGGCCACTGGGCTAACACTGCATACCAGGCATCACAGGGCGGATCTCATCGAAACCTTGAAAACACTGAACAATATGGAGGATGTCGATCCGGATAATTTCTTCTTCAGGTCAGATGTAACACGTACAAGGAGCAACGGGGTCAAGCTCAACAAACCACAATGTAGGACAGACAACAGGAGATGCTTTTTCCCGGCTTGTAAACCCGTGGAACCGCCTACCCGCCGAAGCCATACACGCCAAAACTTTGTTGGGGTTTAAAATACAGCTGGTAAAGATCATCAAGGCAAATGGGGGGCCTTTGACAAGCCGCCGTTTTCCTGTCCTAATGGAGGCTACTAGTATTAGTGGCCCTCAGGTAAATTCAGGTAAATGTTTACTTGATATACATTCCCAGCAAAGAAGTGGAGGAAAATATCAGTAAGAGGACTCCGGCCCTTCCGGAGAGAACACCTTGGAAACAGAGACACAACACAACGTGGGTATTATGCACAAAGAGTCATGTTTGATGAACCTCGGGGACTAAAAAACAAAAGTTATGGTTGAGTACACTATTATTTTTTCTCTACACAGGTGGGTACAGGAACAGATGGCTCGTAACTGCTGTTAGCCGTCTGAGAGCTTTCATTTCTCATTGCTCATCGCAAGCCTGACCAACTGGTTTTCACTGGAACACGAACCGCCAATTACTTATCAACCAAGTACCCACTTATTGCTGACGTACAGTTAAGGACTGGCGTCCAGTTAATCCTCCCTGGCCAGGACTCGAACTCAGATCAGATCGCTTAAAGAGGCGCGATTGAGGGGAGTGTTACCACTGCGCAAACAGTAATCTTAAGACTGTCAAAAAGTCTTTGATACCGCCCCCCCCCCGCCCCCTCTGTGTAAGATTATTAGATAAGATGGATAAAGAAGCTGCAACACATGAGGACGGTACAGGTGTGATAAGGATGTTGCTGACAGACAAAACAGTCAGACAGTAAGTGTAGTCCTGAAGGGCCCCTGGACCCTCGCTATGCTTGATCTACATAAATGGCCGACCTGAGGAGATATGCTCCTACATGTCAAAGCTTGCTTATGAAAATTATTAGATCTTAGGAGTAATTCTGGAGATTTGGGCAAGCAAACAGCTACTTGAGCCAACTGCCAGTAAATATAGTGTGGATGAGAAGGAAAATGATACCAGGGGATCATGATATCATAGGAGGGGGAAATTTTACCGGACTGTAGAAAATAGGATCATTAACCAACCGATGCACAGTAGTCGTGGATTTTTGCGAGCCTCTACTATTCATATCACGTTGCATTTGGTCCGTTTGTTAACATGACAACGTATTAATTGAGAGAACGAGTTGGACAATTTCCTTACCTTACTATCGTCATCCCCACCTTCATCTCTGTCACAATTCCCAGCACCACCACTACCACTCAGGCGAGAGAAACAATAACCCACTCGATTGCTGCTAACATCTGATGCTTCACGAGGTACACCACCCACTTGTGGGCCTTGATGGTGAGTGTTCTCCACGGGTCTACCAAACCCGACGGGCTTGGTAGACCCGGGTTTGCCCGCCGCACCTCCCGGCGGATACCGGCGGTATCGCCCGCCGGTATCGCCCGCCGGTATCGGCCGCCGCACCTTCCCGCCGCCGCCTCCTGATCACCTAATGTTACATGCACCTCCAACACCATCTTTACCACCTCCAACACTGCCATTTCCACCCTCGGCTTAGACTTTTTTTTTTTTTTTGAAGATTCCTTTCAAAAAGTGGCATGGCAATGTTCCCCCGCCCGACCATCAAATTTAACGCCGTCAACGCCGTCAACCTCACTCACCAACGCCGTCAACCTCACTCACCAACGCCGTCAACCACACTCACCAACGCCGTCAACCTCACTCACCAACGCCGTCAACCACACTCACCAACGCCGTCAACCTCACTCACCAACGCCGTCAACCACACTCACCAACGCCGTCAACCACACTCGCCAACGCCGTCAACCACACTCACCAACGCCGTCAACCACACTCACCAACGCCGTCAACCTCACTCACCAACGCCGTCAACCTCACCAACACCGTCAACCACACTCACCAACGCCGTCAACCTCACCAACACCGTCAACCACACTCACCAACGCCGTCAACCACACTCACCAACACCATCAACCACTCACCAACGCCGTCAACCTCACCAACACCGTCAACCACACTCGCCAACACCGTCAACCACTCTCACCAACGCCGTCAACCACACTCACCAACGCCGTCAACCTCACTCTCCAACACCGTCAACCACACTCGCCAACACCGTCAACCACACTCACCACCGCCGTCAACCACACTCACCAACGCCGTCAACCACACTCACCACCGCCGTCAACCACACTTACCAACGCCGTCAACCTCACTCACCAACGCCGTCAACCACACTCACCACCGCCGTCAACCACACTCACCACCGCCGTCAACCACACTCACCACCGCCGTCAACCAGACTCACCAACGCCGTCAACCGTGAGACAGGGAGGCGACCACCACCACGCGGGTGTCGGGAGTGCCTAACCGCTACCTGTCTGCGGGCTATAATACTCTAAGCTACGGCCGCCCTCACAAGCGCGCTCCTCAACTTTTCTTTACCGTCTTATCAAAAGCGATATTTTTCTTGCACAGAAAATATGACATTTTTGGCTCAGTTGGCAATTATCCGTAATATCACCCTGTCCTCAGGCTAGGCTCGCGCCACCAACGGCCGACCCCCCTAACACGCATTCATAAATTTGTTGCGTGTTGAGTATTCGAGACACTATTTTCTCATTTAAATTATTATCATTATATGTATGTATGTATATATATATATATATATATATATATATATATATATATATATATATATATATGTCGTACCTAGTAGCCAGAACGCACTTCTCAACCTACAATTCAGGGCCCGATTTGCCTAATAAGCCAAGTTTTCCTGAATTAATATATTTTCTCAATTTTTTTTCTTATGAAAGGATAAAGCTACCCATTTCATTATGTATGAGGTCAATTTTTTTTTATTGGAGTTAAAATTAACGTAGATATATGACCGAACCTAACCAACCCTACCTAACCTAACCTAACCTATCTTTATGGGTTAGGTTAGGTTAGGTAGCCGAAAAAGCTAGGTTAGGTTAGGTAGGTTAGGTAGTCGAAAAACAATTACTTCATGAAAACTTGGCTTATTAGGCAAATCGGGCCTTGCATAGTAGGCTGAGAAGTGCGTTCTGGCTACTAGGTACGACATATATATATATATATATATATATATATATATATATATATATATATATATATATATATATATATATAATACACACAGTATATGTGTGTGTGTGTGTGTAAATCAAGAAAACTCCTTCTGAAGATGTATTAATATACGAAAGTACTTAAGGAAATTCGTTTCAATTTTCCTCCGTGGTCTGACAGTCATATATATATATATATATATATATATATATATATATATATATATATATATATATATATATAAAGAATTTTGTATATAGTTAAGACCTAGATTAGGTTAGGTTATGTGTTGTAACTTTTTCGGGTCAAATTATTCGCATTTGCAATAGTTCGGTGAAGCCTTAAGTGATATGATTCGAACAGACACAAGTGAACAAAGCAGTGTTCGAGGAAATTTCGAACGTAAGCGGCTGAGAGTCGACGATACAAAAGCATTTGGCTAATATTTTGAGAATGGGCCGCTAGATGAGAAACTTTGATTATTATGTATTCAAAGTTTACTCAGTTTAAGCTTAAACTTTCTATGAACAAATATTTCAAATTAATATCCGATTTCAGATATGAATGAAAACTTCCAATACGCGGAATATTCCCGGAGTGGATTCTGTTCTTTAACCCCCAAGCCCGGCTTGGGACCAGGCTTGTTGGCTTCTGATATTTGATCCAAGAGGCTGTTCCTTGCAGCGGTTCGCACGGCCACATACATGTCCACCACAGTATGACGACCTGTTTACAGTAACCCTCTAGGACCCTTATGACGTTTCGGTCCGTCCTGGACCATTATCACGACGTTTCGGTCCGTTCTGGACCAATATCACGACATTTCGGTCCATCCTGGACCAATATTACGACATTTCGGTCCATCCTGGACCAATATCACATTTCGGTCCATCCTGGACCAATATCACGACATTTCGGTCCATCCTGGACCAATATTACGACATTTCGGTCCATCCTGGACCAATATCACGACATTTCGGTCCATCCTGGACCATTATCACGACATTTCGGTCCATCCTGGACCTTTATCATAACATTTGGACCTGTCTTGAGCCCTTATCACATTGTGACACGAAATTACAACTTGAAATTATTATTTATTTAATTCTTAGATACCAGTACGTGTAATTAAAAAAAAAGAATTCTTTACGTAAACAAACTTTTATAATGTTCTTAATTAAAAAAGTTCCCAAACGAGGTATTTAACTTACCACAGCGAGTAGACACACAAGAGCTTGTCAAAGGTGAGAGTAAGTGCACTACAAGCTCGCCCTCGCCAGGCTACAATGCAGTACACACCACAATACAGTAAGCCTCCACACACCACAATACAGTAAGCCTCCAGACACCACAATACAGTAAGCCTCCAGACACCACAATACAGTAAGAATCCACACACCACAATACAGTCAGCCTCCACACACCACAATACAGTAAGAATCCACACACCACAATACAGTAAGCCTCCACACACACCACAATACAGTAAGCCTCCACACACACCACAATACAGTAAGCCTCCACACACACCACAATACAGTAAGCCTCCACACACACCACAATACAGTAAGCCTCCACACACACCACAATACAGTAAGCCTCCACACAAACCACAATACAGTAAGCCTCCACACACACCACAATACAGTAAGCCTCCACACACACCACAATACAGTATGCCTCCACACACACCACAATACAGTAAGCCTCCACACACACCACAATACAGTAAGCCTCCACACACACCACAATACAGTAAGCCTCCACACACACCACAATACAGTAAGCCTCCACACACACCACAATACAGTAAGCCTCCACACACCACAATACAGTAAGCCTCCACACACCACAATACAGTATGCCTCCACACACCACAATACAGTATGCCTCCACTCACCACAATACAGTATGCCTCCACTCACCACAAAACAGTAAGCCTCCACACACACCACAATACAGTATGCCTCCACACACCACAATACAGTAAGCCTCCACACACCACAATACAGTATGCCTCCACACACCACAATACAGTAAGCCTCCACACACCACAATACAGTATGCCTCCACACACCACAATACAGTATGCCTCCACACACACCACAAAACAGTATGCCTCCACACACACCACAAAACAGTAAGCCTCCACACACCACAATACAGTATGCCTCCACACACACCACAAAACAGTATGCCTCCACACACACCACAAAACAGTAAGCCTCCACACACACCACAATACAGTATGCCTCCACACACACCACAAAACAGTTTTCCTCCACACACACCACAAAACAGTAAGCCTCCACACACCACAATACAGTATGCCTCCACACACACCACAAAACAGTATGCCTCCACACACACCACAAAACAGTATGCCTCCACACACACCACAATACAGTAAGCCTCCACACACACCACAATACAGTAAGCCTCCACACACACCACAAAACAGTAAGCCTCCACACACACCACAATACAGTATGCCTCCACACACACCACAATACAGTAAGCCTCCACACACACCACAAAACAGTAAGCCTCCACACACACCACAATACAGTATGCCTCCACACAACACAAAACAGTAAGCCTTCACACACCACAATACAGTATGCCTCCACACACACCACAAAACAGTAAGCCTCCACACACACCACAATACAGTATGCCTCCACACACACCACAATACAGTATGCCTCCACACACACCACAAAACAGTAAGCCTCCACACACACTACAATACAGTATGCCTCCACACACCACAATACAGTATTATTCAAACCAAAACTCCAGCATACACACCACACCAAAATACACTCTTGCTGGATCTTGCGAGTTCCTACACACAAAAATACACCACACTGCGCCACAACACAAGCTACTCACTACACTCTTCGCTTTTATCGTGAGTTCAAATCTAAACTACTAAACGAGTCTGACCACTTCAAAGTACATGGAGGCAGCCCCGGCAACCTTTGGGGGTCAGTGAAGCACAAGCTGCTGGCTGACTCACTGCTTTCCTCCTCAATCGTGGCCTCATTACTCAACAGATTCCAGTTTAATATGAACGACTGGGAGCGCCCACACGCCACAGGAGCGCCCACACGCCACAGGAGCACCCACAATCCACAGCCCTACATGCCGAGGAGGAGTTGCTCCCTAAGCCTCAATGCAGGGGATGTCAGGTCTTCCACAACTCATTATCTAGACCCAAGCAAAAGTTTCAACTGAACAGGTATAAATATCGTCCAATATCTTAAATGGAGTACAAGCCACTCAAGACGCTTCGCCAACGGCCAAGTGGTGTCAGAGATCAATATATATAGTAAACATAATAGAGGAAAAATAGATTGGCTAGAAAGGCGGGGTCCAAGAACTAATAGCGCGATTCTGCTGGCACAAATAGTATATATATACACACACACACACACACACACACACACACACACACACACACACACACACACACACACACACAAGAATGCACGCGACCAAGTGGTCAGTATCCGCGACTCGCAATCCAGAGACCCGGGTTCGATTCATGGCCAAGACAGAAAATAGCAGTTTCTTTTACTTGATGCTTCTGTTCACCTAGCAGTAAACAGGTACCGGGAGGTAGACAGGTGCTGCGGGTTGCATCGTGTGTACTTGCCTAGTTGTGTTTGCGGGGGTTGAGCTCTGGCTCTTTGGTCCGCCTCTCAACTGTCAATCAACAGGTGTACAGGTTCCTGAGCCTACTGGGCTCTATCATATCTACACTTGAAACTGTGTATGGAGTCAGCCTCCACCACATCACTTCCTAATGCATTCCATTTGTCAACCACTCTGACACTAAAAAAGTTCTTTCTAATATCTCTGTGGCTCATTTGGGCACTCAGTTTCCACCTGTGTCCCCTTGTGCGTGTTCCCCTTGTGTTAAATACTGTCTTTATCTACCCTATTGATATCTACTATTTATCTACCCTATTGTGTAATTACCTAAGTGTAGTTACAGGATGAGAGCTACGCTCGTGGTGTCCCGTCTTCCCAGCACTCTTTGTCATATAACACAGTGTGTGTGTGTGTGTGTGTGTGTGTGTGTGTGTGTGTGTGTGTGTGTGTGTGTGTGTGTGTGTGTGTGTGTGTGTGTGTGTGTGTGTGTGTGTGAGGGAAATATATAATAGATATGACAAGAAAATAGATCGGAAGTTAGTACATTAAACACGCAACGGTAGGAAAAAGCTGGACCCAAGAGCTAACCGCTGGATCCTGCCGGCACAAATAGGTGAGAACAGTGTCTTGACGAAGCACTAGGAGCGCTTACTTGCAAGACGAACCAATATACATTTATTTATTTTTAACAAGCGTAAACCCGTCTTCAACGAGCGAGTGAAGAGTTACGGACGAGGGGGAGGACATGTACAACACACCTCAAACGAAGGAGATGAGAGTCAAGGACCATCAAGGACCTCCTGGAGGCGTCAAGGATCTCCTGGAGGCGTCAAGGATCTCCTGGAGGCGTCAAGGACCTCCTGGAGGCGTCAAGGATCTCCTGGAGGCGTCAAGGATCTCCTGGAGGCGTCAAGGACCTCCTGGAGGCGTCAAGGATCTCCTGGAGGCGTCAAGGACCTCCTGGAGGCTTCAAGGATCTCCTGGAGGCGTCAAGGATCTCCTGGAGGCGTCAAGGACCTCCTGGAGGCGTCAAGGATCTCCTGGAGGCGTCAAGGATCTCCTGTAGGCGTCAAGGATCTCCTGGAGGCGCCATGGACCTCCTGGAGGCGCCAAGGACCAGCTGAACAAGTTGGCAACCTCCGAACCCAACCTTGTTGGCGTCCAAAGGTATATTACCCCCAACAGAGCTGCTAATGACAACAGGCCCGTCAAACAGGAATTCATTACGTCTGTCAGCGAAGCTCATTTGCATTTCCCTTCGCTGAACCTTCCGTCGAAAACTATACATGGTCTGGTAGTTGGCTCCAGCACTGCCCGGTCGTTGGCTCCAACACCGTCTGGAAGTAGGCTCCAACACCGTCTGGAAGTAGGCTCCAACACCGTCTGGAGCATACCTGGAACATACCTGGAGTATACCTACCTGCAGCATATCTGGAGAGGGTTTCGGGAGTTGTTCTACTCCCCGAGCCCGGCCTGGGGCCAGGCCCGACTTGTGATAACTTGGTCAAACCAGACTGTTCGGTGCAGTGGCCCGCAGGCCCACATATCCACGACAGCCTGTTTGGTCTGGTAGCTACCTCCATCACATCTGGTAGTCTCCAACATCATCTTACAGGTCGCACCAACACACACTACCTACCAGGCCGATCTCTCACGGTGTCCAAAAGGGAACTTGATAAACACCTCCAGAAGCTACCTTATCAACCAGGCTGTGATTCATACGCCAGAATGCGAGCAGCGGCATCTACCAGCTGTTGAAAATAGGGTAAATGACTGAAAAAAAGGAATTGTTGCAGTGTACTACAACAATTGCCCAATCACTTGGGCTGGACGGTGGCGCCGATCGACAGCTGGAAAGGCGGGGTCGAGAAGCTGAAGCACGATTCTGCAGGCACAAATTGGTGAGTACATGTGTTACAATTTCGTAGAACTGCAGCAACGCCCAAACTGCTTGTCGGACACGTAACTGAAGTCATCTCTCCTACAAATTTCTCAGGTCGAAACACCCGCGTCATTTTACCTAGCTATGACTGACACACTTATGATGTCTCTCTCTATGTCTGTCTCTATATATGGGTCTGTGTCTATATATGGGTCTGTGTCTCTATATATGGGTCTGTGTCTATATATGGGTCTGTGTCTCTATATATGGGTCTGTGTCTCTCTGCTTCACCATAACACAGACTTGGACCTGTGATTAAGCTTGCTACTACGCTTCTGGACTTACCAGAGTCTCTCTAACCTTAAGGCTCCTAACTACAAGTTAATTATTTTTTGTTAATTTCAATAAATTAATTGGACTTTATTCACGTGGTTTGTATATATGTTATTAAGTTCCGATACTGGGAGTAACTTAGACTGATTAAGTTGCTGTATCACGGTGCAAGTTAGTTTTAGTATTATGCTACGGTGTAGATTAGTTAAATGAAATTTAACATTTCCGTGTAAACTATTCTTAAGTTCTGATATTGCGAAGCAACCTGGGTTAATTACTTCAGAAATCCCCAAGCAATTTTAGCTAATTGGATGTGATATTGGGGGAGTAACTTTGTGCTCGGCCAAGTTACCAGGTAAGGGGGTGTGTGGTGGGGCCCCAGAGAACCACTGACAGTCATCCCAATGTCTCCTTCACAAGGACTGGCCATCTCTAGCACCCTTAATTCCTAACAGACAAAAAATAAATAAATATGAAACTAACAATGTTCCTGTACTCTTGCAGTAGAGAACTATAATAAAAAGTATACTCGCTAAGCCATCTTCATCTACTACTGTCCTTGGATAATAGTAGATGTAGCTATTACATTCCAGGATATACTTGATCTTTTTATCCTTATCCCGTGAGACCTGGAGAACGCATGCTTACCTGTGGTTATATAAGTGTTCACGGCGAGAAAGTTTTACTTCTAAAGCCCCGCCTCTCAGATTTGGCCAGATTTGATTTGAGCTGGCCAGATTTGGCCAGTTCCTGGTGTACTTATACAACCAGACTCGCTAATCTCCTCTCATAATTGTTCTTTGAAATTACGAATCGAGGTGGCTTTCAGGACCTCTGCTTTCAGGCTCGTTCCACTGGTTTATCCCCCCACACTCAACACCAGTATTTACTTACATTTTGACCACACCACAAACCATGTGCGTTTAAGTTTCAACGTGTGTCCCCGTCCATCTATCGTTCCTCACCTGAAGAAAAATCTGTTACATTTATTCCTCTCAGTATGTTATACGTTGTGATCATATCACCTCTGCTTCTCTCTTCTAGTACATGGTCGAGTTTTCTTAATAATGTCCTCATAACTCGACACTCTTATCTCTGGTACCAGTTTCGCAGCAAGTCTCTAAATTTTATCAACTTTCTTGTGTTTTACAAGGTGGAGATTCCACTCTCAAGTTGCATATTCTAGGACGGGACCGTAACGTAAGATGTGTATAATGTTCTGAATTATTTCCTTTCACGTTTTGTACTTCGTGTCTGGACTCCGGCTGTAACCACCCACCTTCATGCACATATATAGCAGAGCCCCAGAGTGCAAGGTTACAGAGGCAGAAGACGCCAGAGTACACAGTTGCTGCCGCAGGTGCCAGGGTAGGGCAGTAAAGAGGCAGCAGGTGCCAGGGTAGGGCAGTAATGAGGCAACAGATGCTAGGGTAGGGCAGTAAAGAGACAACAGATGCCAGGGTAGGGCAGTAAAGAGGCAGCAGGTGCCAGGGTAGGGCAGTAAAGAGGCAGCAGGTGCCAGGGTAGGGCAGTAATGAGGCAACAGATGCCAGGGTAGGGCAGTAATGAGGCAACAGATGCCAGGGTAGGGCAGTAAAGAGGCAGCAGATGCCAGGGTAGGGCAGTAAAGAGGCAGCAGGTGCCAGGGTAGGGCAGTAAAGAGGCAGCAGGTGCCAGGGTAGGGCAGTAAAGAGGCAGCAGGTGCCAGGGTAGGGCAGTAAAGAGGCAACAGATGCCAGGGTAGGGCAGTAAAGAGGCAACAGATGCCAGGGTAGGGCAGTAAAGAGGCAGCAGGTGCCAGGGTAGGGCAGTAAAGAGGCAACAGATGCCAGGGTAGGGCAGTAAAGAGGCAGCAGGTGCCAGGGTAGGGCAGTAAAGAGGCAACAGATGCCAGGGTAGGGTGGTAAAGAGGCAACAGATGCCAGGGTAGGGCAGTAAAGAGGCAACAGATGCAAGGGTAGGGTGGTAAAGAGGCAACAGATGCCAGGATAGGGCAGTAAAGAGGCAGCAGGTGCCAGGGTAGGGCAGTAAAGAGGCAACAGATGCCAGGGTAGGGCAGTAAAGAGGCAGCAGGTGCCAGTGTAGGGCAGTAAAGAGGCAACAGATGCCAGGGTAGGGCAGTAAAGAGGCAGCAGGTGCCAGGGTAGGGCAGTAAAGAGGCAACAGATGCCAGGGTAGGGCAGTAAAGAGGCAACAGATGCCAGGGTAGGGCAGTAAAGAGGCAGCAGGTGCCAGGGTAGGGCAGTAAAGAGGCAGCAGGTGCCAGGGTAGGGCAGTAAAGAGGCAGCAGGTGCCAGGGTAGGGCAGTAAAGAGGCAGCAGGTGCCAGGGTAGGGCAGTAAAGAGGCAACAGATGCCAGGGTAGGGCAGTAAAGAGGCAGCAGGTGCCAGGGTAGGGCAGTAAAGAGGCAACAGATGCCAGGGTAGGGCAGTAAAGAGGCAGCAGGTGCCAGGGTAGGGCACTAAAGAGGCAACAGATGCCAGGGCAGGGCAGTAAAGAGGCAGCAGGTGCTAGGGTAGGGCAGTAAAGAGGCAGCAGGTGCCAGGGTAGGGCAGTAAAGAGGCAACAGGTGCCAGGGTAGGGCAGTAAAGAGGCAGCAGGTGCCAGGGTAGGGCAGTAAAGAGGCAGCAGGTGCCAGGGGGGAACGGAGACAGAAAGAAAGAGTGGGATCGGGGTCTCCATCTTCCCTCACTCCGTCAGTGTTGGGGATGCGAGGCATTAGGGCGGCCAGGCACGTGCGCCCACACATTACCCAACTCCTGGTTGTGTCACTCCATACACACACCCTCCCATCACTCCCTTCCTCTCCTTACAGGGCTTTTATCTCCCTCTCTTCCCTTGCTTCTCTCCTCTCTTCTATTGTGTGGCACCTCTGGCACCTCGTCCCCGACGTTTACTATGCTGCCATCAACACAGCATTGAGTCATCTCACTCATGGTTTACTTAACTGGCTCCTCCTGTCCCACGCATCAACTTAGATGCCTCCTCCCCCCCCCACCACCAGCCTTTGTTTAGCTTCTTGACAAAGTCTGGCACACAGGCCTAAAATACAAGATGTCTGAACTAATGCTTCCACGGAGATTTACTGCCATACACTACAGCTTCATAGATAAACTCAGTATCGGCAGCGACCTGGCTGACAAGATTGAATTGAAACTTGGAGTGCCACAAGAAAGCTGCCTATCACCCACACTTCTCAACATACACAGCTGACATGTATCCACCCACATATACAGAATACATCACATATGCTGACAATGAAACTCAAATAATCTGTCAACCAGGACAATCAAATACACTACTGGCCATCAAAGAATGGAATTCATAAACAACTTTGAGGAGCACTTGAAACTAAGCACCATCAAACAAAAGTTCCAAATAATACACACTACAAAGCGAAGCATGAGTCACACGGATGGAGGCACAATATTGGCACTCATGGTTAATAGAACAGGAATCAAAATTCACATCAAGGACAGAACAAAGAAAGCAAAAAACAAGAAAGAAAAAGAAACTGCCTTAGGAAATCTGCGAAGATTCCGAAGCCTTAGCACACATGTTAGTTTTAAGTACACCGGTTTGTTGCGCGCGCAGCCTGACGCAACCCGTTAGGCAGACGAACAAATCCACAAGGGCCGCGACGAGGATTCGAATCTGCGTCCGGGAGCATCCCAGACACTGCCTTAATCGACTGAGCTACGACAGGGTAAAAAGAGTTGAAACCGAAGTTCTACTGTGTGGATTTGAAACTGTGGATTTGTTCATTTGATGCATCCAGTTAGTGTGATCTCTGTGTGTCGTTAGGCAGACGTCTCCTTCCTACAGAAATTTATCCGCTTTCCAAGCAGGTCCATAATTGTTCAAAATACAAGTGATATAAGGCCGTAGTCCGGCCGCATCTCTAATACCTTCCAGCACCCGACACACCTTCAACAACACCAACATGCACAAACTACAAGGAGTGCAAAACAGAGCACAAACTACAAGGAGTGCAAAACAGAGCACAAAATAGAAGAGCAAAACACCGGCCACTGCATGACCAAACAATTCAGGCACTCCACCAAGCCCTCAACATAACCACTCACCACTAAAACCATCAACTGTTAGTAACAACTCACAAGCTCACAGTAACAACTGTTACTGTGAGCCACTAACGCAACAAGCAACTGTTACTGTGAGCCACTAACGCAACAAGCAACTGTTACTGTGAGCCACTAACGCAACAAGCAACTGTTACTGTGAGCCACTAACGCAACAAGCAACTGTTACTGTGAGCCACTAACGCAACAAGCAACTGTTACTGTGAGCCAGTAACGCGTCAAGCAACTGTTACTGTGAGCCAGTAACGCGTCAAGCAACTGTTACTGTGAGCCACTAACGCGTCAAGCAACTGTTACTGTGAGCCACTAACGCGTCAAGCAACTGTTACTGTGAGCCAGTAACGCGTCAAGCAACGGTTACTGTGAGCAACTAAGGCGACAAGCAACTGTTACTGTGAGCCACTAACGCAACAAGCAACTGTTACTGTGAGCCAGTAACGCGTCAAGCAACTGTTACTGTGAGCCACTAACGCGTCAAGCAACGGTTACTGTGAGCCACTAACGCGACAAGCAACTGTTACTGTGAGCCACTAACGCGACAAGCAACTGTTACTGTGAGCCACTAACGAATGAGAGAATATAGTCATTCCAATAAACACAACAGTTATAAAGAGACATTAATTACCCTGCAAGCACAGCTAGGTGAGTAAGGTTGAGAGGCGGAACCAAAGAGCCAGAGCTCAACCCCCGCAAGCACAATTAGGTGAGTACGACCTTGTTCTAAAATAATAAAAGTTAACCATAAGTGTTAAAAATTTATAAATGTACGACTCCATCCCCCATTCAGCAAGCTCTCGTTCCCATGTTGAAAAAAACACGCTGACACCGTTACTTCAATTTTGATTTCCAGGTTGATGTTTAACTAGGATAAAAGTAATAATATGTCGCAATTAAAGCGTGAGAGAATACCAGGAATTAAAACTATACAGAAATCACGCAAACGTTCACAGGAGTCGCAAATATGGAGAGTAAAAACTGTCTGCGATTGGAATTATCACAGAAATACCTTTTTACCCGTGTTCATATAGCTTATACCCAATTACATATAGCTTATACCCATGTTCATATAATTTACTGAAAGAGTTGAGGATAGGCGGTGATCAGTTTGTTAACTTGGCAGGATAATAAAGTTAATCAGGTTGCTTGCTAACAACAGTATCATGCTCTTGTGAGCAGCCAATCAGGACCAGTACTGTACCTCTTAGGAATACTGCCAGTCAGGAACATGACCACACGTGTACCTCTCTATGGGGTACAGGCAATCAGGATCCTCATCAGCACAACGCACAAGCCACCATCTCACCAGGAACCTCACCAGTACAACTACAATCGCCAATTCCCGAGTGACTACTTGTCCCGCTCCTGTGCCAGGTAAGGTACGGGCTCACCATAGCCCGTGCTACTTGGAACTTGTTCCGAGTAGCTGAATCTATAGCAACAACAACATCCCGAGTGAAAACGAGTCATTGTATTGACCTGCTGATGGTCAAAAGGCGGGACTTAGGAGCACAAGCCGGAGTCTGCAGGCACATGTAGGTGAGTACCTCCGCCAGGGCGACACATCAAGCCTCCCCCCCCCTCAGCAGGATGTTTCTACTTGTGCAGGCTGCCTCACCGCCCCACACAAAATACTCCATGCACTTAGAGACGGGAATCTCTTAAGTCGCTCACAAAAGCCCGGCCAAACCCCTAATACACTCCTTCCTCTCTCCCATCCACCTACCCTCACCCACCTACACACACCTTCTACCACCTACCTCCACCTACCACCAACTACCCCCACCTACCTCCACCTTCCACCACCTACCCCCACCTTCCACCACCTACCTCCACCTACCACCACCTACCTCCACCTACCACCACCTACCCCCCACCTTCCACCACCTACCTCCACCTACCCCCACCTTCCACCACCTACCACCACCTACCTCCACCCACCCCCACCTACCACCACCTACCTCCACCTTCCACCACCTACCCCAACCTACCTCCACCTACCACCACCCACCACCACCTACCACCACCTACCTCCACCTTCCACTACCCACCCCCACCTTCCACCACCTACCCCCACCTTCCACCACCCACCCCCACCTTCCACCACCTACCTCCACCTACCACCACCTACCCCCCACCTTCCACCAAACATTCATACAAATGTATATCATTTAGTTCAGATTAATAAGTAGTGTTATAATAATCACATCACAACATATAAATAAATATATATTCCATGTACACACAAATTAGGATTATAAAGCTTAATAACATAATTTCCATCGAATTAAATCTGAACCATTTTAGCTCGTACATTTTTAACACATTTCAAAAGAATTAAACAATTTAACACAATTGTTTTCACTTACTATCTTGCAATTTTTAACGCGACCTGTTCAAAACGCGACGTATTAATACTTCAAGCAACGTAATACTGACATTTTCTATGCATTGGCCTCGTTAGGTTAGGTGGGTTGCTTGGGCTCATACGTTTTTGGTAAGGGTAAACAGTTGCATTTTGTATGGAGTGGCAAATCGAAGGATCGAGCTGGATAGTCACATCAACATAATTTCAGAGCAGAGACGCATCGTTTAACCCTAATTTATGTATTACAATTTCTCTTGCCTAAGTGTGAACGGCTAGGCCAGACTAACCTGGGCCAGGATTCATAAAGTATTAATTACTAGACCACTTACGGAACCCCTAATCATGAATCCTAACCATCGTTCCCTAATCATGGCAGCTTTGGTTACATCACATTAAACAGTTTATGAGCTCCGAAGCACAACGACGTTGTTTATAACTATTATAACCTGGGGTTATGGAGAGAGAGAGAGAGAGAGAGAGAGAGAGAGAGAGAGAGAGAGAGAGAGAGAGAGAGAGAGAGAGAGAGAGAGAGAGAGAGAGAGAGAGAGAGAGAGAGCAAAAAGTTAATTTGAGATCATGGAGACACAGTATAGAGAACCTCTGACAGGGGCACCACAGGTGAAGCACAATCCCTCGCACCACTCGACCAAAAACAGTCGTCAAGAGTTACGATAAACTTACGTCAAGCCCCCACAATAATTCTTCCAAGCTAACTGATGAGAAACAAATGAACTGATATAAATTTAACCCCAATACCCAAAAATCCACACACACACACAGTTCTCTCTGAGGGACGAAGCGGCCCACCAAAACGAAAATCGATACCCACAGAATTATGTTAAGACTTGGGCGTGATTATGGCAGCCTCCGCGACTGAAATCCACGCGATAATGTATTGAAACGCTCATCGGAGGGGAAAAACCTGTGGGGTAGATCTTGGAAGAACGGCGTATGGCGGGGAGAGAGAGGGGGAACTCTTCCTATATCACCCGCGCGCGACGCCAAGTTAGGCCTCTTGATATCCCTAACAAACTATATCCCATATGTTACGTATATTGATATGGTAGTAAGTACCAAAATACTTTTTTTTTTAGCTCGGTGCATAACGTATTTCCACTCTTGCCATATTATTACTATTATAATTATATACATAATAATTTTAATAATGCATTGTGTCGGGGGACAGGCAGCTAGTGTCTATATATATGTTTGGTTTATATCGAGGTCCCCCAAAGGTCAAACTGCTGACCCCTCCCCAGGATGCAGCCCTACAACAAGCTGACTAGCTCCTGGGTACCTATTTACCCAGGAGCATTTACCTATAAGTGATAAGTGAGTATAGGTAAATGTATTTACCAATACATTTACCTATAAGTAAACAGTGCATTAGGTAATAGGAGACACGCCAAACCATTTTTCCAGCCCGATATTTAATTCATTTGGATTACCGGGGTCTCGAACACGGGCCTGAAAGGTAAGATACCATTTTCTAAACCCGTCCTCATCAACAAAATACAAATGGTTGTTAATTTATGCATCAAACCCCCATGTTTATGAATGATAAGAGACTTTACACACGACTCACACCTGGTGACGTATGTACTTTTCTCTAGCAGTGCTTCGTTCACGGCCTCTGCTCGAGTCCCACCTTCATGCGATTCATCCACCTACTGCAAATACCAATAATAGCAAACAAAGCCTAACCAACTAACTTAAGGCTAACTATTCAACACCTAGATGTAATAATATTAACTTAAATTTGAGAAAATAACAATTCTGAATACGTAGCAGGTTCAAATTGGTGAATGCATCTTGGGGACCACCGCCGCTTGGACGAGCCTAGCCCAAGGGCAGGTTGTGTTTTCCGACCAACCGGGCCATGGATCCTTACAATAAAAAAATTATTGTATAAAAAAAAAACTACCGCATGGAATGTGTCAAAGACGAACAACGCAGCACACCTCGAGTCCTGATTTAGAAAAATAAGATTCTCAGGCACAAAAGGAGCCTGATTTGATATGCAGAGTGAGGGGGAAGGGGAGCGATAGCTTTCTTGCCTTTCTCCAGTGTCTGACTCCCGACATGTGTCGTGATACAGCTCCTGACTCCCGACACGTGTCGTGATACAGCTCCTGACCCGTGAGGTGATACGGATACAGGGACCAAGATACAGGGACCATGATACAGATACACAGAGCAAGATACAGGGCTAGACGGGAGACAGAGAGATCCCCAAGAAGGGGATAGGGATCAGGATACAGGGACCAAGATACAGGGACCATGATACAGATACACAGAGCAAGATACAGGGCTAGACGGGAGACAGAGAGATCCCCAAGAAGGGGATAGGGATCAGGATACAGGGACCAAGATACAGGGACCATGATACAGATACACAGAGCAAGATACAGGGCAAGACGGGAGACAGAGAGATCCCCAAGAAGGGGATAGGGATCAGGATACAGGGACCAAGATACAGGGACCATGATACAGATACACAGAGCAAGATACAGGGCTAGACGGGAGACAGAGAGATCCCCAAGAAGGGGATAGGGATCAGGATACAGGGACCAAGATACAGGGACCATGATACAGATACACAGAGCAAGATACAGGGCAAGACGGGAGACAGAGAGATCCCCAAGAAGGGGATAGGGATCAGGATACAGGGACCAAGATACAGGGACCATGATACAGATACACAGAGCAAGATACAGGGCTAGACGGGAGACAGAGAGATCCCCAAGAAGGGGATAGGGATCAGGATACAGGGACCAAGATACAGGGACCATGATGCAGATACACAGAGCAAGATACAGGGCAAGACGGGAGACAGAGAGATCCCCAAGAAGGGGATAGGGATCAGGATACAGGGACCAAGATACAGGGACCATGATACAGATACACAGAGCAAGATACAGGGCAAGACGGGAGACAGAGAGATCCCCAAGAAGGGGATAGGGATCAGGATACAGGGACCAAGATACAGGGACCATGATACAGATACACAGAGCAAGATACAGGGCAAGACGGGAGACAGAGAGATCCCCAAGAAGGGGATAGGGATCAGGATACAGGGACCAAGATACAGGGACCATGATACAGATACACAGAGCAAGATACAGGGCAAGACGGGAGACAGAGAGATCCCCAAGAAGGGGATAGGGATCAGGATACAGGGACCAAGATACAGGGACCATGATACAGATACACAGAGCAAGATACAGGGCAAGACGGGAGACAGAGAGATCCCCAAGAAGGGGATAGGGATCAGGATACAGGGACCAAGATACAGGGACCATGGTACAGATACACGGAGCAAGATACAGGTATCTTGTCCCCCTTTAACACAAGGGAGACAGACATGAAAGAAACACTAACTATTGAAGAGTGGCGGTAACATCCATTCCATGCTAGATTCCTGTCCAAGTCACCAGGAAAAGGATTTGTAGAACAATTGAGGAAGAACACATTACATAACAGGCAGAACACGATTTTAGTGAAAGACAATCATTCTTAACTTGATTGAATTCCATGACGGGGTCACCAAAATGAGATAAGGAAATTTTGGGTAGATTGCATTCTTCACAGACTGCTAGAAAGCTTTAATACAATTTTTCACAATAGACTAGTATACGAGATGGAGAGAAGCGGAGACAACGGAAGGCACTAGACTGGGTGCGGGAATACCTGATGGAGAGGAAACAGTGGGTCATAGTGAGAGAGGATGTGTCAGGCTGGAGAGGAAGAGTGAGTGGTGTTCCACAGTTCTCTGTCCTGTCGTAGCACAGAGAGAATTACCGCAGTGATGTTTGTAATTGATGTAAAACACCGCGCAGAGGGAGTGCGCTCGTGAGGACTGTAAGAAGACTGTAAGAGGACTGTGAGAAGACTGTAAGAGGACTGTAAGAGGACTGTAAGAGGACTGTAAGAGGGACTGTAAGAGGACTGTAAGAGGACTGTGAGAGGACTGTGAGAGGACTGTAAGATGACTGTGAGAAGACTGTAAGAGGACTGTAAGAAGACTGTAAGTGGACTGTAAGATGACTGTGAGAAGACTGTAAGAGGACTGTAGGGTGCACCAGTAAGACCTTAACACAGTACCGGAGTGGGCACAAACATGGCTCATTGAATTCATTCCAATAAATGTAATGTGTTTAGGGAAGAAGTTGTTGAAACCTTTTCCATCCGCATCCTAAAGGAAAAATAAGTTGACAACGTCGAGAGAGGTAATTAGTGCTTCAGGTATAGAGCTAGAGGCAGGGTATGCAGAGCTAGAGCTCACTTCCCGTAGTTACTGATAGGGAAGCAGTACTTGGCCTCACCCCAACCATTATTAGAATATACAAAATTGAATTACAGAAAGCCTATTAGCCCACGAGCCAACTTCTGTTTATGTAACCTCCGGTGATTCCTTGCGATCTTTTACGTCGTTATCATGTTCCCGATATTCTCTTTATTGCATATTTTTGACCCTATAGATTGTCCTTATTTCCCATGTAAGGGCCTCACAGTGGAGGTGTATAGAACACAGAAAGCTCTTTGGCCAATTGTGTGTGTGAGAGTGAGTGATTCAGGCGTCTTTTCGATATATGTCTATATATTAAAAATAATTCCTTCTCATCTCAATGGTTCCATCTAGCGAAGGATCACTGACAAAATTAACCAAAAAAAATGTACCCCGAACTGGCATGGAATGAACCATAGAGACCAAACTTACGCACAGCTTTTGGGCCTCTTAGTTACCGGCAAGACCTTCCCTTAGTGTAGGCAAGACCTTCCCTTGGTGTAGCAAGACCTTCCCTGGTGTAGCAAGACCTTCCCTTGGTGTAGCAAGGACCTTCCCTTGGTGTAGCAAGACCTTCCCTTGGTGTAGCAAGACCTTCCCTTGGTGTAGCAAGACCTTCCCTTGGTGTAGCAAGACCTTCCCTTGGTGTAGCAAGACCTTCCCCTGGTGTAGCAAGACCTTCCCTTGGTGTAGCAAGACCTTCCCTTGGTGTAGCAAGACCTTCCCTTAGTGTAGCAAGACCTTCCCTTGGTGTAGCAAGACCTTCCCTTAGTGTAGCAAGACCTTCCCTTGGTGTAGCAAGACCTTCCCTGGGTGTAGCAAGACCTTCCCTTAGTGTAGCAAGACCTTCCCTTGGTGTAGCAAGACCTTCCCTTGGTGTAGCAAGACCTTCCCTTAGTGTAGCAAGACCTTCCCTTGGTGTAGCAAGACCTTCCCTTAGTGTAGCAAGACCTTCCCTTGGTGTAGCAAGACCTTCCCTTGGTGTAGCAAGACCTTCCCTTAGTGTAGCAAGACCTTCCCTTAGTGTAGCAAGACCTTCCCTTAATGTAGCAAGACCTTCCCTTAATGTAGCAAGACCTTCCCTCCGTGTAGCAAGCCTGGCTGCCGGAGTGGCAGTAGTTGAAGGGAAGGTTTTACCATCCCGGCAGCGAGAGCCGACATGACAACAGGGATCCCATCAATGACTGGGAATTAAACGCTGTGATCCGGTCCTCAGTGTGATCTGATTGCCTGACGCGAGCATGAGAAGCCCCACTCAGAAGACTTTGCCTGAGTGTCTGAATAATTCACTTATGAATGGAAGCCTTCAAGCGGATCAAACTCTTATTAATTTTCCCGGCTCGCTGAAAAGAGGCTAATTACTCCAGAGATTTATCTCCCAGGTAAATTTATTGGCCAAGTTTTAATGTGTTTAATATTAATTGGCTTGGATGGTTTATACATTTTAAACTTATTTCTCTCTTAAGATGACAGACTTAACTTTATTGTTTTAGAGCGACGGTGTTGTTTGTTGCAGGTCGGAGTTCAATCCCCGACCGTCCAAGTGGTTGGGGACCATTTCTTCCCTCGTCCCATCCCTAATCCTTAACCTTTCCATGTACTATATAGTCGTAATGGCATAGTGAATTATCTTTATAATTAATTTATCTGTATATTTAATTTGACAGTAAAATAAGAACTTAAGTTTTTGCTTGATGTGTACCGTGAGTGTTGTGTACCGTGTGTGTTGTGTACCGTGGGTGTTGTGTACCGTGGGTGTTGTGTACCATGGGTGTTGTGTACCGTGGGTGTTGTGTACCGTGTGTGTTGTGTACCGTGGGTGTTGTGTACCATGGGTGTTGTGTACAGTGTGTGTTGTGTACCGTGGGTGTTGTGTACCGTGTGTTGTGTACCGTGGGTGTTGTGTACCATGGGTGTTGTGTACAGTGTGTGTTGTGTACCGTGGGTGTTGTGTACCGTGGGTGTTGTGTACCGTGTGTGTTGTGTACCGTGGGTGTTGTGTACCATGGGTGTTGTGTACAGTGTGTGTTGTGTACCGTGGGTGTTGTGTACCGTGGGTGTTGTGTACCGTGTGTGTTGTGTACCGTGGGTGTTGTGTACCATGGGTGTTGTGTACAGTGTGTGTTGTGTACCGTGGGTGTTGTGTACCGTGGGTGTTGTGTACCGTGTGTGTTGTGTACCGTGGGTGTTGTGTACCGTGTGTGTTGTGTACCGTGGATGTTGTGTACCGTGTGTGTTGTGTACCGTGTGTGTTGTGTACCGTGGGTGTTGTGTACCGTGGGTGTTGTGTACCGTGGGTGTTGTGTACCGTGTGTGTTGTGTACCGTGGGTGTTACTGGGTGTTGTGTACCATGTGTTACTGTGTGTGTTGTGTACCATGTGTTACTGTGTGTGTTGTGTACCGTGGGTGTTGTGTACCGTGTGTGTTGTGTACCGTGTGTTGTGTACCGTGTTGTGTACCGTTGGTGTTGTGTACCGTTGGTGTTGTGTACCGTGGGTGTTACTGGGTGTTGTGTACCATGTGTTACTGTGTGTGTTGTGTACCATGTGTTACTGTGTGTGTTGTGTACCGTGGGTGTTGTGTACCGTTGGTGTTGTGTACCGTGTGTGTTGTGTACCGTGGGTGTTGTGTACCGTTGGTGTTGTGTACCGTGTGTGTTGTGTACCGTGGGTGTTGTGTACCGTTGGTGTTGTGTACCGTGTGTTGTGTACCGTGTGTGTTGTGTACCGTGGGTGTTGTGTACCGTGGGTATTGTGTACCGTGTGTTGTGTACCGTGGGTGTTGTGTACCGTGGGTGTTGTGTACCGTGGGTGTTGTGTACCGTGTGTGTTGTGTACCGTGGGTGTTACTGGGTGTTGTGTACCATGTGTTACTGTGTGTGTTGTGTACCATGTGTTACTGTGTGTGTTGTGTACCGTGGGTGTTGTGTACCGTTGGTGTTGTGTACCGTGTGTGTTGTGTACCGTGGGTGTTGTGTACCGTTGGTGTTGTGTACCGTGTGTGTTGTGTACCGTGTGTGTTGTGTACCGTGTGTGTTGTGTACCGTGGGTGTTGTGTACCGTTGGTGTTGTGTACCGTGTGTGTTGTGTACTGTGGGTGTTGTGTACCGTTGGTGTTGTGTACCGTGTGTTGTGTACCGTGTGTGTTGTGTACCGTGGGTGTTGTGTACCGTGGGTATTGTGTACCGTGTGTTGTGTACCGTGGGTGTTGTGTACCGTGGGTGTTGTGTACCGTGTGTGTTGTGTACCGTGGGTGTTGTGTACCGTGGGTGTTGTGTACCGTGTGTGTTGTGTACCGTGTGTGTTGTGTACCGTGGGTGTTGTGTACCGTGGGTGTTGTGTACCGTGTGTGTTGTGTACCGTGTGTGTTGTGTACCGTGTGTGTTGTGTACCGTGGGTGTTGTGTACCGTGTGTTGTGTACCGTGTGTGTTGTGTACCGTGGGTGTTGTGTACCGTGGTTGTGTACCGTGTGTGTTGTGTACCGTGGGTGTTGTGTACCGTGGGTGTTGTGTACCGTGGGTGTTGTACCGTGTGTGTGTTGTGTACCGTGTGTGTTGTGTACCGTGTGTGTTGTGTACCGTGTGTTGTGTACCGTGTGTGTTGTGTACCGTGTGTGTTGTGTACCGTGGGTGTTGTGTACCGTGGGTGTTGTGTACCGTGTGTGTTGTGTACCGTGTGTGTTGTGTACCGTGTGTGTTGTGTACCGTGTGTTGTGTACCGTGTGTGTTGTGTACCGTGGGTGTTGTGTACCGTGTGTTGTGTACCGTGTGTGTTGTGTACCGTGTGTGTTACTGTACCGTGTGTTGTGTATCGTGTTGTGTACCGTGTGTGTTGTGTACCGTGTGTGTTGTGTACCGTGTGTTGTGTACCGTGTGTGTTGTGTACCGTGGGTGTTGTGTACCGTGTGTGTTGTGTACCGTGTGTGTTGTGTACCGTGTGTGTTACTGTACCGTGTGTTGTGTACCGTGGGTGTTACTGGCCTGGCATCCAGCGACCGCTTGGCCACTGTTTGTCCTGTGTCTACCTGTATCTCGGGTGCTTCATCTACCCTTCATCTACCCTTCATACATGTGAAGGGTAGATGAATGGTAGTCACACAGGTATTTCCTTGTTCTCTATTTCAATGTAGATAACCAGAGTAACCCACCCAGGATAACAAGCCTCAGACTCAACACAAGGATAACCAACACCACCCAGGATAGCAAGCCTCGGACCCAACACAGGGATAACCAACACCGCCCAGGATAGCAAGCCGCGGACTCAGCACATGGATAACCAAGACCACCCAGGATAACAAGCCGCGGACTCAACACATGGATAACCAAGACCACCCAGGATAACAAGCCGCGGACTCAACACATGGATAACCAAGACCACCCAGGATAACAAGCCGCGGACTCAACACAGGGATAACCAAGACCACCCAGGATAACAAGCCGCGGACTCAACACAGGGATAACCAAGACCACCCAGGATAGCAAGCCGCGGACTCAACACATGGATAACCAAGACCACCCAGGATAGCAAGCCGCGGACTCAACACATGGATAACCAAGACCACCCAGGATAGCAAGCCTCGGACCCAACACAGGGATAACCAACACCACCCAGGATAGCAAGCCGCGGACTCAACACATGGATAACCAAGACCACCCAGGATAACAAGCCGCGGACTCAACACATGGATAACCAAGACCACCCAGGATAACAAGCCGCGGACTCAACACATGGATAACCAAGACCACCCAGGATAACAGGCCTCAGACTCAACACAGGGATAACCAAGACCACCCAGGATAGTAAGCCGCGGACTCAACACATGGATAACCAAGACCACCCAGGATAGCAAGCCGCGGACTCAACACATGGATAACCAAGACCACCCAGGATAACAAGTCCAAACTCAACACTGGGATAACCAAGACCACCCAGGATAGCAGTGTATTAATAGCATTAAATCCGCTCCAGGAGCGACCGCAGAGGAATGGATGGCCCTTCGGAGTGGGTCTTGGGTGTTCGCTGGTGTGAAGATCCAGAGTGACGGGCAGAAGAAGACGGATTACCGACGGACAGGAGGAGGAGGAGGGACAGGAGGAGACAGAGCTTTATGTGGACGTTTTTAGACAGGACGAGGAAGGTGGTGGAGCGGGGGGGGGATAGGAGAGATGTGACCACTCCAAGTGAGTGACAGAGAGATATTTAGCACAAATTGGGAGGATCCTGGCGGACAGTAAAGGAGTATGTGTCTCTGAGCTATGGTAGTGAGGGCTTTTGGAGGTTAAAGTCGGTGTGGTGATCGTCCAGTCTGTTGTGGGTTCCCGCTCTGTGGTGAGGCACAGCGCTGTGAGGGGTCCCGCTCTGTGGTCTGCCTTCTGGACACTGTGGACCAAACACCGAGGTACAGACCTGGGGCCAGATTCACGAAAGCACTTACGCAAGCACTTACGAACGTGTACACCTTTCCTCAATCTTTGACGACTTTGGTTACATTTATTAAAGAGTTTACAAGCATGAAAACTTGCCATTTAACTGTTGTTATTGTTATAAACAGCCTCCTGGTGCTTCGGAGCTCATTAACTGTTAAATAATTTAAAACCAAGCCGCCAAAGATTGAGAAAAGATGTACAGGTTCGTAAGTGCTTGCGTAAGAGCTTTTGTGAATCTGGCCCTAGCACTGTTTCTAAACTGTCATCTAGTCTGATAACGTTATATTAACCAGCCTGAGATCTTTCTAACCCAAGATGGTGCTGGAGTTATCAGATAACCTTGCCTGTGATAACTTTGGTCTACGGGTTATCTACACAAACGATTAGGCTCCAACACCTGAGAAAATGTTGACAAGTACCTCGTTGCTTCACTGTTTTAGGTGCAGCAAGTTTACCAAAATAAGATAATAAATATCATGTTTTATATGGGTTATGCAATTGAATTTCTTTCAATTTCTTTTTTTATTATGCACCCCATACCTGCGCTTGAAGCGGCCTGCGGGCCGTTCCAAGCAACAGCCTGGTGGACCAAACTCTCACAAGTCAAGCCTGGCCTCGGGCCGGGCTTGGGGAGTAGAAGAACTCCCAGAACCCCATCAACCAGGTATATGTGGGCCTGCTGGCCGCTCCAAGCAACAGCCTGGTGGACCAAACTCTCACAAGTCAAGCCTGGCCTCGGGCCGGGCTTGGGGAGTAGAAGAACTCCCAGAACCCCATCAACCAGGTATATGTGGGCCTGCTGGCCGCTCCAAGCAACAGCCTGGTGGACCAAACTCTCACAAGTCAAGCCTGGCCTCGGGCTGGGCTTGGGGAGTAGAAGAACTCCCAGAACCCCATCAACCAGGTATCAACCAGGTATCAACCAGGTATCAACCAGGATGTGGTCGGGTGTGAGCCAGGGTGCCACTTCCCTCCTTTCCTCTCCCTCCCCTCCTTCCCTCTTCTCCTGCCCTCTCCCTCCCCTCCTACCCATCCTCCCCTCTCCCCCTCTGATCAGTAATCGCCGGGAATCCCAATTACCTCATTTAAATACTGCCGTTGAGCCCACAAATCCCCCTTGACGGTGGAGTTTAATTCTGAACGCCTCTTAATTTGACGATCTGCCACTGAGGAGTGGGAAGAGCGTCCCTCACCTGAGACACTGAGGGGAACCCGTTGACTGTGAGGGGACACGGGGAGGGGTTGGACCAATTGGCCGAAGGATTGGGTAGGATAGAAGGCTGGGGAGAGTATGGATTGGTAGGATTAGAGAATAGAAGGTTGGAAGTAAGGGATTAGGTGTTGTGTGATGGTAGGACGTGTGTACTCACCTAATTGTGCTTGTGGGGGTTGAGCTCTGGCTCTTTCGTCCCGTCTCTCAACCGTCACGAGACGTGTGTGTGACGTGTGACGGAAGCCGTGACGTGCGGTAAATAGTGTGGGATCACCTAGGAAAATATATTCGAGGTAGGAGAGATTAAGGGCTTGAGAAACAAATGAGGAGGACGGGGCGTGGAGTGGGGAAGGTGGCCCACGTGTCACTGTTATCAGTTAACGATTAGGAGAGGACAGGAATGACAGTCACGAGGTGGCAGGTGGACTCCAGAGGTCAGGGGGGCGTTGTATGATAAGGCTAGAGTGCGGAGGGAAGAGTGAATGTGAGTGCAGATGAATGAGTGAAGATGAGTGAAGGTGAGAATGTGAGGTAAGAGTTAGCCAACCTGGTGCTCCTGGTGTGAGGCTGTACTCATTACCAACCCTTCTCCATAGGTGTTTAAGGCCAGGTGGTTAAGGTGTTATTGAATATACGTATGTGAATATACGAATATACTCACCTAGGGAGCCGGTCGGACCGAGTGGACAGCACACTGGACTTGTGATCCTGTGGTCCCGGGTTCGATCCCAGGCGCCGGCGAGAAACAATGGGCAGAGTTTCTTTCACCCTATGCCCCCTGTTACCTAGCAGTATAATAGGTACCTGGGTCTTAGTCAGCTGTCACGGGCTGCTTCCTGGGGGTGGAGGCCTGGTCGAGGACCGGGCCGCGGGGACACTAAAGCCCCGAAATCATCTCAAGATAACCTAGCTGTGCTTGCGGGGGTTGAGCTCTGGCTCGTTGGTCCCCACCTCTCAACTGTCAATCAACTGGTCCCTGCTTGGTGGGGTTCTGGGAGTTCTTCTACTCCCCAAGCTTGACTTGTGAGAGTTTGGTCCACCAGGCTGTTGCTTGGAGCGGCCCGCAGGCCCACGTATCCACCTCAGCCCGGTTGGTTCGGCACTCCTTAGAGCAAACTATCTAGTTTTCTCCAAGATGTCAACGGTTGTTCCGGCAATATTTCTCCTGGTGTACAGGTTCCTGAGCCTACTGGGCTCTATCATATCTACACTTGAAACTGTGTATGGAGTCAGCCTCCACCACATTACTTCCTAATGCATTCCATTTACTAACTTCTCTGACACTGAAAAATGTCTTTCGAATGTCACTGTGGCTCATTTGGGTAGTCGGCTTCCACCTGTGTTCTCTAGTGCGTGTACCACCCGTGTTAAATAATTCATCCTTGTCTACCCGGTCAATTCCTCTGAGAATTTTGTATGTGGTGGTCATGTCTCCCTAAGCTCTTCTGTCTTCCATCGACGTGAGGTGCGGTTCACGCAGCCTTTCCTCATAACTCACGCCTCTTAGTTCTGGGATTAGTCTAGTGGCATACCTCTGAAGTTTTTCCAGCTTCGTTTTGTGCTTGACAAGGTACGGGCTCCATGTTGGGGCCGCTGATGTCAGCCAGCCTTGCATACGCCGCCGATGTTAATCTTTTGATGTGGGCTTCACGAGACAGATTTGGCAGATTTGGCGAGATGTCAACTCCTAGATCTTGATATCCCTCTGCGAGATCATTTACATATATCAGAAACAGTATAGGTTCAAGGACTGATCCTTTTTTTTTTTTTTTTTTTTGAGATATATACAAGAGTTGTTACATTCTTGTAGAGCCACTAGTACGCGTAGCGTTTCGGGCAGGTCCCTGGAATACGATCCCCTGCCGCGAAGAATCGTTGTTACAACCAAGTACACATTTTACTGTTGAGTTAAACAGAGGCTACAGTTAAGGATTTGCGCCCAGGAAATCCTCCCCGGCCAGGATACGAACCCATGACAAAGCGCTCGCGGAACGCCAGGCGAGTGTCTTACCACTGCACCACGGACTTCCGGGACTCCACTGGTGACGCCTCGCCACTCCGAGACCTCACCCCTCACAGTGACTCGCTGTCTTCTATTGCTTAGGTACTCCCTTATCCAGTGGCGTTCCTTCCCTTTCACTCCCGCCTGCATCTCCAGCTTGTGAGCCAGTCTCTTATGTGGTAATGTGTCAAAAGCTTTCTGGCAATCCAAAAATATGCAGCCTGCCCACCCCTCTCTATCTTACCTGATTTGTGTTGCCTGGTCATAGAATTCCATTAATCCTGTGAGGCATGATTTGTCATCCCTGAACTCATGATGCTGTGATACAAAGTTCTTTCGCTCCATCTTGTATATTGGGACTGCATTTGCTGTCTTCCAAATTTTTAGCAGTTCACCTGTTACCAGTGACTTGTTGTACACCATGAATAGTGGCAGGCACAGTGCTTCTGTTCCTTCCTTAAGGATCCATGGTGAGATTCCATCCGGGCCTATAGCCTTTGTCACGTCCAAATCTAGCAGATGCTTCCTCACCTCCCCGCTGGTAATTACAAACTCCTCTAGTGGTGTCTGTTTAGATATTCCCTCTCTTATGTCTTGGACTTCTTGCTCTACTGTGAAGACCTCCTGGATTTTCTTATTGAGTTCTTCGCACACTTCCTTGTCGTTTGTAGTGAATCTGTCTGCCCCTATCTTCAATTTCATTACCTGTTCTTTCACTGTTGTTTTTCTCCTGATGTATTCACCTAGTTGTGCTTGCGGGGGTTGAGCTCTGCTCTTTCGGCCCGCCTCTCAACTGTCAATCAACGATCATTATTTTTCACACACAAGCACACACACACACACACTGCCACTGCCAATCTTTTGACCATTTCAAACCCCTATTTAGATCAACTTGAAGTGATAGTGAGTCTTCTTCCGTGTTAATTTCCCTACTGATTTTTGTATCTGCAAATTTGCAAATGTTGCTACTCAAACCTGAATCTAAATCATTTATATATATTATAAACAACAGAGGTCCCAGGACAGAATCTTGAGGCACTCCACTTACAATATTTTCCCACTCTGACTTAACCCCATTTATACTAACTCTCTGTTTCCTTTGGTGTAGCCATGCCCTAATCCAACTTAATATGGCACCCCCCAATACCATGAGCCTCTATCTTTTAATAAACATATCAGAATATCACTAAACATATCAAAATATTACTAAACATATCAGAATATCACTTATCATATCAGAATATCACTTAGCATATCAGAATATCACGTAGCATATCAGAATATCACGTAGCATATCAGAATATCACTAAACATATCAGAATATCACTAAACATATCAGAATATTACTAAACATATCAGAATATCACTAAACATATCAGAATATTACTAAACATATCAGAATATCACTAAACATATCAGAATATCACTAAACATATCAGAATATCACTAAACATATCAGAATATTACTAAACATATCAGAATATCACTAAACATATCAGAATATCACTAAACATATCAGAATATCACTAAACATATCAGAATATTACTAAACATATCAGAATATCACTAAACATATCAGAATATCACTAAACATATCAGAATATCACTAAACATATCAGAATATCACTAAACATATCAGAATATTACTAAACATATCAGAATATCACTAAACATATCAGAATATCACTAAACATATCAGAATATCACTAAACATATCAGAATATCACTAAACATATCAGCATATCACTAAACATATCAGAATATCAGGCCAACAATGGCTACCTTCTACGTTGTGCTCATATGCCCGTCCTGAATTGTGGGAAGGAATTATAATACGACAGAGTAGAGATCGTGAGTGGCGAGTGGTGACCCGGAGCTGAAGCTCAACTCACTTGTTATTGCAGTCAGTTGTGTGTGTGGAGGGCGGGTGTCACAGCCAGATGTGCATATGTGGTTTTGAAGTGATGGTGATTATCGCATCGTTCATGTCTAAGTGTTTATATCGCGCCGCGTCTTGAGACACTAGTGCCTGCCTTCCCTCACTTCTCTCCCTCACTTCCTTCCCTCACTTCTCTCCCTCACTTCTCTCCCTCACTTCCCTCCCTCACTTCCCTCCCTCACTTCCCTCCCTCACTTCCCTCCCTCACTCCCTCCCTCACTTCCTTCCCTCACTTCTCTCCCTCACTTCTCTCCCTCACTTCCCTCCCTCACTTCCCTCCCTCACTTCCCTCCCTCACTTCCCTCCCTCACTCCCTCCCTCACTTCCTTCCCTCACTTCTCTCCCTCACTTCTCTCCCTCACTTCCCTCCCTCACTTCCCTCCCTCACTTCTCTCCCTCACTTCTCTCCCTCACTTCCCTCCCTCACTTCCTTCCCTCACTTCCCTCCCTCACTTCCCTCCCTCACTTCCCTCCCTCACTTCCCTCCCTACTTCTCTCCCTCACTTCCCTCCCTCACTTCCCTCCCTCACTCCCTCCCTCACTCCCTCCCTCACTCCCTCACTTCCCTCCCTCCGTCTCTTTCTCATCCCCCCCCTCCCCATCCCCTCCTCCTATCTACTGTTCTGTGATTGGTTAAGACATTAGACAATCTATATTTTGTTATAGATTAATATTTATATTAATTATTATATTTCGCTTCTTATATTTCCTGCAGTCTACAGTGTCATTAGACGGCGTTGTTATAGTGCCTTAACTTGTACTGTGGTCTGCAATATATATATATATATATATATATATATATATATATATATATATATATATATATATATATATGGCCTCAATTTATTTGATCTAAAATATTGATTTACCTATAGCAACGTATTTACCTCGATTCCCCTCACCTGCTTACCTTACACCGATCTACATTCCCCTCACCTGCTTACCCTACACCTCTCTACATTCCCCTCACCTGCTTACCCTACTCCGCTCTACATTCCCCTCACCTGCTTACCCTACACCGCTCTACAGTCCCCTCACCTGCTTACCCTACACCGCTCTACATTCCCCTCACCTGCTTACCTTACACCGCTCTACATCCCCCTCACCTGCTTACCCTACACCTCTCTACATTCCCCTCACCTGCTTACCCTACACCGCTATACATTCCCCTCACCTGCTTACCCTACACCGCTCTACAGTCCCCTCACCTGCTTACCCTACACCGCTCTACATTCCCCTCACCTGTTTACCCTACACCGCTCTACAGTCACCTCACCTGCTTACCCTACACTACCATCCGCTCTCCAGAGGCAACCCTAGACTATGACATGACCTTAATTGACATAAGAAGAAAGGTAACCTGCAGAAGGCCTATTGGCCCATACGAGGCAGCTCCTATTTATAACCACCCAATCCCACTCATATACATGTCCAACCTGCGCTTGAAACAATCGAGGGACCCTATAAGAACATGGGAGAGGAGCACAACACTGGTATAATAATATATACAGAATTTGCAAAAGCTTTCGACAAATGTGGTCATGGTCACAGTCCTTGACACTGGGCGCTGTGATCCCGTGGTCCCGGGTTCGATCCCGGGAGTCGGTGAGAAACAATGGGCAGAGTTTCTTTCACCTTGATGCCCCTGTTGCCTAGTAGTAAATAGGTACCTGGGAGTTAGTCAGCTGTCAGTGGCTGCTTCCTGGGGGTGGAGGCCTGGTCGAGGACCGGGCCGCGGGGACACTAAGCCTCGAAATCATCTCGAGATAACCTCTCAAGATATGGTGTTATCGCACACAATGTGCTCACAAGATGAATTACCTCTTAACGAACATAACCCAGAGTGTAATAGTCAAGCAAATCAGATCAGGATCCTTCACAGTGAAAAAGTTCAGTCGCCTGTGGTATTGTGCTTGAACCTGAACGTCTTCTCGTCCTCATATAAGACATACCTTGCGGTGATTTCGGGGCTTAGCGTCCCCGTGGCCCGGTCCTCTACCAGGCCTGGTTGCTGGACTGGTCAACCAGGCATAGACACAGAGACAGAGCCAAGGGTATAGTTTATAGTACTGTATCAACCTCAGAAGATGACACTAGGATTGTCTTGAGAGAATACAATATAGACGACACACCAAAGCTAGTCAGGTCTTTCAATTGGCTACATAAAATAACATGTTTATTGAGGATAAGTTACACTTGCTGCGATGTGCAGAAAACAACAAATAGAAAACGGAAACCATATCAAACTACATCATTGGAAGAATAAATTATATAAATTATGTCGGAAAATCTTACCTTTAAAGAACACAATAAAGTAACTTGTCACAAATGCAATAAAAATAACAGGTTGGATATCAAGAACCTTTCGAACATGAGATGCCGTACGAGTAATGATACTTGTTAAGTCTGTGCTCTCTAGAGTGGAGTATTGTTACATAATAACAGCCCCTACCTTGAGGTGCTTCCGGGGCTTAGTGTCCCCGCGGCCCGGTCGTCGACCAGGCCTCCTGGTTGCTGGACTGATCAACCAGGCTGTTAGACGCGGCTGCTCGCAGCCTGACGTATGAGTCACAGCCTGGTTGAGACTGGCCTCATTCAAAGCTGGAGAACGTACAAAGACCATTTACTCTCCGAATCCACACAATAAAACATTTAAATTATTGGCACAGTTTCAGATTTGTAAACTGGTATTGTCTAATGTGCAGGGCAAAAAAAAGAGAAATTTATAATTGGATGACATTGCAGGGACTGGTTCTAAAACTGCAAACGGAGATAACTCCACATGAGACCAGAAGGCATGGCAGGATGTGCAGAATACCCCCGTTGAAGAGCAGAGGTGTAACAGGTACTCTGAGAGAGAACTATCAACATCACAGGCCCGAGACTGTTCAACACGCTTCCACTACACATAAGGGGCATAACTGGCCGACCCCTTACAGTGTTCAAGAGAGAACTGGATAAACACCTCCAAAGGATAACTGATGAACCAGGCTGTGACTCATACGTCAGGCTGCGAGCAGCCGCGTCCAACAGCCTGGTTGACCAGAAGGCCCGGTCAGAAACCGGGCCATGGGGACGTTGATCCCAGGAACCTACAACAGGTAGCAAACAAGTAAAACTTCTTTCCCTACTCATTTCCCCAGCGTCACTGACCTGACCTTCCCCCCCCCTTCCTCCAGCGTCAGTGGCCCCCCCCTTCACCCCAGCCCCCCCTCCCCACCTTCCCCCCCTGCCCCCCCCCTGCCCCAGGGCGTCTCCTGGGGTGGGGCGCTGCGGACTGCGGCGAGAGCAGGCAAGGTGTGGAGGCGGAGACTGGTGAATGATGCAGGGTAACCCCCACCTCACACCCCTCGCTCCCCTCCCTCCTCTAGTCCCTCTCTGGTGGTCAGGTGGCTGTCCTCGCCCCTCTCTGGTGGTCTGGTGGCTGTCCTCGCCCCTCTCTGGTGGTCTGGTGGCTGTCCTCGCCCCTCTCTGGTGGTCTGGTGGCTGTCCTCGCCCCTCTCTGGTGGTCTGGTGGCTGTCCTCGCCCCTCTCTGGTGGTCTGGTGGCTGTCCTCGCCCCTCTCTGGTGGTCTGGTGGCTGTCCTCGCCCCTCTCTGGTGGTCTGGTGGCTGTCCTCGCCCCTCTCTGGTGGTCTGGTGGCTGTCCTCGCCCCTCTCTGGTGGTCTGGTGGCTGTCCTCGCCCCTCTCTGGTGGTCTGGTGGCTGTCCTCGCCCCTCTCTGGTGGTCTGGTGGCTGTCCTCGCCCCTCTCTGGTGGTCTGGTGGCTGTCCTCGCCCCTCTCTGGTGGTCTGGTGGCTGTCCTCGCCCCTCTCTGGTGGGGCGAGGCTGTTGTGTTGGAGGCTGTGATTTCCTGGTTTTCTTCTCTCTCCCTGCACATCTTCCTTGTTTCTACTGACGCGCTTCAGGTGCTGTTTGAGAGAGATATGATTGTTTAAGTATATTCCCTGGGCATCCGGTATATCTTTCATCTTCTGCACAGTATACCACAGCTCAAGTAGTTACCCATAACCTGAGCACTGATACACGTAGGGGCCTCGTAGCCTGGTGGATACCGCGCAGGACTCGTAATTCTGTGGCGCGGATTCGATTCCCGCACCAGGCAGAAACAAATGGGCAAAGTTTCTTTCACCCTGAATGCCCCTGTTACCTAGCAGTAAATAGGTACCTGGGAGTTAGTCAGCTGTTACGGGCTGCTTCCTGGTGTGTGTGGTGTGAAAAAAAGTAGTTAGTAAAACAGTTTATTGACAGTTGAGAGGTGGAAGACAGCTACACAGTATCTCTTAGAATTACGCAGGTAAACAACAAATGTAACATATTTGTTTACTACAATGTCGGTGCTGGCTGTAGAAGTTGAAAAAACATTGTTTTACTTCGAAATATACTAATTTTATAAGAAAATTCGACGTAAATAGGAGGCAGTAGAGCTCCGATAAGCCAGCGCTAAATCTTCAATATGAAGAATGTTGCTGCTCTCTGATTGGCCAAACGAAACACAGTAGTGACCTCTATCGGCACGCAGGTGAACCAACAAATATCTTACCTAAGTGCACCTACGTGAATTGCACCTAAGCATCTTCATAGGGCACACTTAGGAACCTTCGTAGCAAACCCACTTACGAAGAAATACATGGAGCTTCGTGAATCTAGGCCCTGAGCACTGATACAAGTAGTTACCCATCTTGAGATTATCTTGAGATGATTTCGGGGCTTTAGTGTCCCCGCGGCCCGGTCCTCGACCAGGCCTCCACCCCCAGGAAGCAGCCCGTGACAGCTGACTAACACCCAGGTACCTATTTTACTGCTAGGTAACAGGGGCATAGGGTGAAAGAAACTCTGCCCATTGTTTCTCGCCGGCGCCTGGGATCGAACCCAGGACCACAGGATCACAAGTCCAGCGTGCTGTCCGCTCGGCCGACCGGCTCCCATAACCTGAGCACTGATACAAGTAGTTACCCATAACCTGAGCACTGATACACCTAGTTACCCATAACCTGAGCACTGATACACCTAGTTACCCATAACCTGAGCACTGATACAAGTAGTTACCCATAACCTGAGCACTGATACAAGTAGTTACCCATAACCTGAGCACTGATACAAGTAGTTACCCATAACCTGAGCACTGATACACCTAGTTACCCATAACCTGAGCACACATTGTTAATTTTCACTGTTAACTGGTTAAATAATGTAATTTATATTTACAAACTGTATTCATAAATGGCTGTACATTTATAATTGACTTGATTTACAAAATTGAAAGTAAATATACAAATAAAGAGTATATAACAAATACAATTATAATTATATTATTATTAATACCTATAACTTTATTTTTATTGATATTGTTAATAACATTAATAACATGAAAAAGATTTACACATACATTCTTTTTTTCCAATTAGTTTTTTTTTCTTTCGCAAAAAGTTTAAATCTAAACTGTGACAGGGAAAAATTCTGAGGTAGCGAACGAATTGTGTCGTTGAAACCATGACAAGAAAACTCCAAATTGTTGAATTTTTTATATATTGTTAAGACTTTTTTTTTGTCTTGGCTGCGTGAGGATTTTTGGTTAGGCTGTTGTGAAGAATTTTGTCTCCGGTTTCGCAAAGAAAGAAATGCAAACTTTCAAACAATGAGACATTGTTTGTCATGGGGTCGAGGTGAATAGGTATGTGTATATGCAGATGTGAACACTTGGCATGTTCATATGTTATATAGCCTCTCTTGTTCAATTGTTCCTCTGGTCCATAGCCAGGCCTCTCTTGTTCAACTGTTCCTTATAGTGAACATGTCTTCATTGTTCACTTGTTCCATTCCTCAAGTGGTTAGGTTCATGGTATAACTAGATTTGTTCTAGTTGGGGTCACCAGGGGTCATATAGGTGGGGTCACCAGGGGTCGTATAGGTGGGGTCACCAGGGGTCGTATAGGTGGGGTCACCAGGGGTCGTATAGGTGAGGTCACCAGGGGGTCGTATAGGTGGGGTCACCAGGGGTCATATAGGTGGGGTCACCAGGGGTCTTATAGGTGAGGTCACCAGGGGGTCGTATAGGTGGGGTCACCAGGGGTCGTATAGGTGGGGTCACCAGGGGTCGTATAGGTGGGGTCACCAGGGGTCGTATAGGTGAGGTCACCAGGGGGTCGTATAGGTGGGGTCACCAGGGGTCGTATAGGTGGGGTCACCAGGGGTCGTATAGGTGGGGTCACCAGGGGTCGTATAGGTGGGGTCACCAGGGGTCGTATAGGTGGGGTCATCAGGGGTCGTATAGGTGGGGTCACCAGGGGTCGTATAGGTGGGGTCACCAGGGTCGTATAGGTGGGGTCACCAGGGGTCGTATAGGTGGGGTCACCAGGGGTCGTATAGGTGGGGTCACCAGGGGTCGTATAGGTGGGGTCACCAGGGGTCGTATAGGTGGGGTCACCAGGGGTCATATAGGTGGGGTCACCAGGGGTCATATAGGTGGGGTCACCAGGGGTCGTATAGGTGGGGTCACCAGGGGTCGTATAGGTGGGGTCACCAGGGGTCATATAGGTGGGGTCACCAGGGGTCGTATAGGTGGGGTCACCAGGGGTCATATAGGTGGGGTCACCAGGGGTCGTATGTGTCGAGTGCTCTGAGGTCTTCCCTTGGTGCTTCGAAGCGACACATTGGTCACCAGCGTTGCATACGCCGATGACATTATCACATTTAGGTGCTGGAAGAATGGGCTTTTAGAGTAGAAGAACTCTCGAAGCCAGGTAAACTACAGGCACGGACTACGCCAGCTTCCAGGTTGTCTTTCATGCCCTCTTGCCTACTTCAGGGCTTAGCGTCCCTGCGGCCCGGTCCTCGACCAGGCCTCCTTTTCGTTACCACCCCCAGGAAGCAGCCCGTAGCAGCTGACTAACTCCCAGGTACCTATTTACTGTTAGGTGAACAAAGGGGCATCAGGGTGAAAGAAACTCTGCCCATTTGTTTCCACCTGGGGATCGAACCCGGAACCTTAGGACTACGAATCCCAAGCGCTGTCTACTCAGCTGTCATGCCTCAGGTCAGGTTATCTTGAGGTTATCTTGAGATGATTTCGGGGCTTTTTAGTGTCCCCGCGGCCCGGTCCTCGACCAGGCCTCCACCCCCAGGAAGCAGCCCGTGACAGCTGGCTAACACCAGGTACCTATTTTACTGCTAGGTAACAGGGGCATAGGGTGAAAGAAACTCTGCCCATTGTTTCTCGCCGGCGCCTGGGATCGAACCCAAGACCACAGGATCACAAGTCCCGCGTGCTGTCCGCTCGGCCGACCGGCTCCCTCCCTAGTGCCGGCGTCAAAGTTTCAATGTTATTTCCAGTAATATTTCTTGTTGTGTCTGGTGGGGGGGGGGGGGGTGTTCTTTTACACTTTCTACTGCCTCTTACAGTGTCTTGTTGTTCACCCTGGGACACTGTTCACCCTGCGACACAGTTCAGCCTGGGACACAGTTCACCCTGCGACACAGTTCACCCTGCGACACAGTTCACCCTGCGACACAGTTCACCCTGGGACACAGTTCAC